>NC_089839.1:227517948-227820448 GCF_035609145.1 Eleutherodactylus coqui
GCGCATGCGCCGTGAGGGCACGAAGTCACTTGAAACGACTATTTCAATAGTGACATATCTGGCGTGATGTATAGTTCCTGCGCATGCACATTGAGAAGAAAAGACGCTGGACAGACACTGACTGAATAATAAAACAATGTATTGGACTGCACTCCTGTCATTCATGTGCCCTCCTATGGCAAAAAGATAAAAGGGTATTACACAAGTGTGGGGGAGGTTCTTAATTAGTGTTGTAATGATGATTGGGTAATGATTTATATACAGTACATTTTGGGGAATGGCAGTATATGTTAACCAGCTTGAGAAAGACCCATGTGACGGTTATGACCATGGAAGAAAAATAAAGAAAAACCTGATCTGATAGTTTTTGTGGACTTGGATTACTTATACTCCGCTGATGCTGCTTTTTCTGTGTTGGAGTTTCTGGACATTCCACCACAGATTTATAGCCGAACAATGAAGGTCCTGTTGGTGGGGTAACATGTGATCAGCTTATTGACCCTTCTAACAAAAAAAAACGAAATGTCCAAAATGGCCAATCCCTTTTAGGTGTATACAGCAGTTAATCATTGATGTGTCTTTTTCTGTGTTTCCGATGATCACATTGGCTGATTTCTCTTTCTCTCAGAGTCATTATGATACATTGTCATGTAAACGAGTCCTTGGCTCATAGAAATCACTACAAATCCTTCAGTAAATGGAGACGAGTTATACTGGATTAGTCAAAGCCACGTGACCCGCCCCCCCCCCCCCCCCAACCCCAACCCCATCGTTCTGGCCTTGTACATCCCTTCAACCAATAAAACTGGGAGAAAACACCCATCAGCCTATTATGAACGTGAAGGTTACACAAGAGAAGAAGGATGAGAAGAACAATTACACCAATCAATAACACTATTCTTCTTTTCTGTTTGGAAAGAAAGAAAATTACCTTCTGCTGCCGGTGAAACCGCGGTAATTATTTGCTGTTATTATTTGATGTATTTACCGTTCTGATAGCGCCCGGGTCAGACTGAAGAGCCTCGTCATTAAACGATTGGATCCAGTTGAGTGGTGTTTGTCCTGTTAGTCTCAATGCCTTGTGAGACGGTGACAAAGATTCCCTTAATGACAGCTTTACATTTAACTCTATCGGACCAACATAGGCAAATTCTTACAGAGAGTATTGTCTTTTAGACTAGAAGCACCAGCTTTGCAATTCTTTTGGAAATGGTGGCCTGGAACTCTCTTCCTAGTAGTCTTTCCAAGGGAGTAAGAGGGGTGTTAGATGCTTGCCTATGGCTGATAGTCAAAGGCTATTTTGAATATAAACATATATAGAATATAAATATCACTATATACAGTGGTGCCTTTGGTTAAGAGTTTAATTTGTTCCGTGACAGAGCTCTTAACCCAAAACACTCGTAAGTCAAATCAATTTTCCCAATTGAAATCAATGGAAAAGCCATTAATCCGTTCCAGATCGCAAAGCTCCCCCACTGATTTCAATGGGGATGGCGTTACCCCATTGAAAGCAATAGGATGCTGACAACCCTGCAGTGATTTTCGGGGAAGGGCTTTAAATATAAGCCCTTCCCTGAAAAATCATCCGTAGCTATAATAAAAAAAAAAAAATATATATATAATAATACACACACACACACACCTCCTGTCTGCTAGGGCTCAGGTGCGTCTAGCCACCGCTTGTTCTCCCTGCACTGCTCTGAAGCTTTTCAGCAGGCGGGGATTAAAAATGCAGGGAGAACAAGCGGCAGCTAGACACGCCTGAGCCCCGGCAGACAGGTGAGTATATATTTTTTACTACAGCTAGGGATTATTTTCAGGGAAGGGCTTATATTTCAAGCCCATCCCCGAAAATCACTGCAGGGGTTGCCGGCAGGCCATTGCTTTCAATGGGGCCACCAGCAGCAGCGGCGGCCCCATTGAGAGCAAGGCTCGTAACCCAAGTTTTTGCTCTTAAATCAGAGCAAAAATTCAGGAGAGAGCCTGCTCTCAAGTCAAAAAGCTTGTAAGCTGAGTCACTCTCAACCCAAGGTATCATTGTACATACATTACTTATCCTGTACTGATCCTGAGTTACATCCTGTATTATTCTCTAGAGCTGCACTCACTATTCTGCGGGTGGAGTCACGGTGTACGTGTAATGTATATGCACAGTGACTCCACCATCAGAATAGTGAGTGCAGCTCTGGAGTACAATAAAAAATAATCCTATACATAAACATACCCGATGTTAAGTAGTCACAACTACAAGGTCATATGACCCTGCTCAGGGCTGTCAGAGAGGATGGGCTACAAGGCTCATTTTTTCCGGCTCTTCTGTTTGGTGAATGTATAATAGTGGTAGACTATGAGCCTGCTATGGGGTCATAGGAGGGAGAGGGCTCTAACGTAGTTGGTCCCATCACCTATGCAAGAACCTGCCAGAACTCCCCTCTCCAGAGCAAATGAATGGTTAGCAAATAAGGATGGCAAAATAGTCAACAGAGTCATGAAAAGAAGTGGTGGGGGAAAAAACTGCAGACCGTTCACTCCCGTGTGGTGAAACACAACACCATAATGTAGGCCATTTTGATCTTTCTTACGGGTCCCCCTCTTCTGTGTTCAGCAGTGGCCTCTGGGGTAGATTAAATGATCCCTTATTGCTCCTGCTCAATTGTTAAGCGACCGACTAGATTTGCAGCAGCAGATCAGGGAAAATACTATGCGAGACCCCTTTAAGTAGCAGAACTCAAGGACTCTTGCGTGGAAGACATGACTTCTGCCTGGAAGCTTATGTTTTAATTAACTATTAGTTAAATAAATGCCCCATTTCCTTTTTTTTAAATCTCCGTTCCCATACGGTTTACTATGCTATAGCCATAAAGAACATATACACATGGGCAAGCAAAAACTGAAAGGGTGAAGATTACGAGTCTGCCAGCCACAAACAGCATGTAAATAGGTAATAGAGAAGATTTATGGCCGGACCCGGCAGATGCTACGCCTTACGTCTGATCATAGTAACACAAAGCTAAACCCAGCGCCGCCAAGACTGCAGGATGTTCTTCAACAGAAGCTTCCATCTACAGAGGCTTTCCAAAATCCATCTCCCCAAAATAAAACACTGAATTCATACTGGCGAATATATTCTGCGTATGTTACTGGTAGAGAGGCTAATAGAGAAGATACAGACAGGGCAAACAGTGCGACACTTCACATAAGGGTTACAATGTGGATAAAGGGCTTCATCCGGTGATCAGCCCTAGCTGCAGCTCCAGGATACACGCCAGCTCCCGTTCCACAGTCCATAGCGTGATTCAGATAATTATACATGCGTGTACATTAGTCACATATAACTGTCACGATGAATACGTCACCTGTCAGAGTGACTGAGACTTCATTCATCTCATGTGTCACTGACTGACTTCTGACTGCTGCAGACTTATAATTACAAAGTGAAGAACAAATAGATATTCTGTCACATTTAATTCTTAAACCTCTGAATATAATGGATCACACGGAGCACTAAATTCTGTAGACTGCTACCGAGGTAATGATTTTGGTAAATTGTCACCCATCTTTCCATGTCAATCTGCCACATTTCTTGTCTGGGGAAGGTTGAGTTGACCTAGACAGATGGTTCGGCGTACCTTCTACCAAGCAGAGCTCATCACTATTCATTCCCCCTCTGTTCACACCTGTACTACAGGAGGTCCCTGATGTCACTTGCTCTTTCTGGGACCAGCAAGGAAGTTAATTGCTATAATCCCCAACCATTTGTCTCACATCCTATGTCCAATATACACTACCCACACACTGTGGCACACAGCCATGACACTATATTTTTCAGAGGAGGGGATTATGGATCATCTGAAGGACCCAGACAACAGCAGTTACACTTTTAGAACTGTGAGTTTTCCGTGGACCCAGTGCATTTACTCCTGTCACTGTGTGGCCCATGGAACCCACAGATTAGCATATCTGCATAGCTGATCACCTGTTGCATATCATGTTTAGTATCCATGAGTCGATAGATTCATGATATGAAACATGACAGCCACGGCTCCCCTATTGGAGGGCCTCCTTAGGAAATATGGCCAAAATGTTAAATTGGGGTTCCATCCAGATGATCTGTGCATATACTCTGCTGACCATCATTAATGGAAAAAGGAGGCGTGGCTCAAAGAAGGCTTTAAAACTAAGGGGATCCCCTCCCCAAATTGTCAGACCCAGGAGTGGCGTCTAATACGGTCATTCCAATTCCCTTTCCACGTACACTCCACACCCAATGCAATGGCCGAGCAAAACGCGCCAAAGTGAGGGAGACCATGAGAGTTGCAGAAGGGTTGTCACAGGCGGCTCTATGGTCCCTCCAGATAGTGGCGCCAAAGGGGCTGTGCTCAGGGGTTGTGCAGCGACCCAAAGAATGTACCGTGGTACACTTACAGGAAGGCCTGTTTTGTCACTTGTGACACCAGTACTCCAACCGGGACTCTCGGGATGGAATGCCGATGAAATAAATGAGATGAGTCCAGTAACTTGTGGTAGGAATCTGGAAGTACGCAGATTTACTAAGTGGAAGTTTGAGACAGTTGAACAGTGTAATATCTGCAATACAGTACTTGGGGGTGGTACAGAGATATACAGCAGTATGCAGATGGAACACTTTGTAGTATACAGCAATATTTAGTTGTGTAGAAACTGACCAGTGCTCTCTCTCCTTTTTCTTTCTTATTTCTCTGACGCTGAACTAAACTGATTCAGAAAGACAATTCCCCAGTAGTTGCACTAACTGAAGGAATGGGTGAACTGATTAAAGTGTAGATGAAGCAGAATGTAACGTGGTTGTTGAACTAATCCTGGCTTTGAATTCACTGGGTAGTTTTCAGACTCACTGTTTTGGTGAAAGACCGACCTCTGAAAGATCCTCCTACTTTCTGCTATAGATCACCAAGGGAGCGGAAAGAATCCTCGCTCAACCTTGGGAAGGCTGGGAATATCCTTGTTTTCTCTCTGGCACAAGTGCCTTCTCTTCTCTGACACGACCTGACTACAACCTCTCCTCTCTCACTCCTGGCTACATCTCCCTAACTGTTCACTGCCTCCTCCTTTTATCTACTCTCTTTCTTTCCAGCATTTTCTCGACTCCTCCCACTCTTGCATAGGCACTTGTCTTGTTGCTTTCCCGCCCTTTGACTCTGCACCAGTGAGATTGACGCTGACTATTAGCCAATAGGGTACCAACTGACATCAGAGCTAAGCTCTAGGCTTAGCTGAGAGGGAGAAACAGGGATTATCAGATGTACAACAAGTTCTATGTCCAAGGACGGCACATAGACAGGTGAGACAGGATAAGTGTTGCTATGAATGTTCTGTAGGACCCGCTGGGCCACTACACCAGGACTATGTGAAACAACTTAATAGACTGATATTTTCTATTATTCTATCCCTTGTTGTTTTCATACTGTTTGTGTGTATTTGTAGGCTCCTTACCCTTCTGTAAATATCTCTTTTTGTATATTTTTATCTAAGCACTGCTAACCCTTTTTAGAATAAAGCTTAAAACTTTATTAGTTGTTCTGGAACATTTAAAGCGATCTATAACCCCGAAGTGTGTTGATTGTGTGTCAGCTGGTGGAGACCGAGGTGGCTGACCTACCTATTTAAAATAGTCAGTAGTGGTAACGAGGTGTGTTGGGGTTCGATAGGCCGTGCGGGGTGTGATTTGGGCTCCATCTTGCACGAGTGCTGCTTTGGAGTGCTGAAAATAAGTCAACTGTGCAGTCTGCCCCTGGGTGGTGTACGTCACAGATTGGGGACGAGAGGAAGGGGACACAGGACCCTCATTCTTGTGATTCGTGGAGGTCTCATTAGTGAGACCATCTCTGATAAGACTTTTATCACTTATCCTATGGACAAGTGATACAAATCAATTGTGATACAATCCCTTTAAGAGGCATAAGCCTTTTAATACATTTGCCACTTCTTACAGAATGACCATGTGCCAAAGCTGAAATCTGCACCAGCTATGGCCAGCAAAGGTTTAAGCAATGATTTACAGCAGCTATTAACATAAATTATAATAAGTCTGGCGCAGGCCTGGTTAGGGGGTGGGGTTGTGCTGGGAAATTGAGCACAACCCTGCCCCCTAAAATTAAACCGAGCCCACTTCTTTAAAGCAGTGTCAAAATTGTGACTTTTTAATGCCACTATTCTGGCGTTGGCCTGTTGGTACTGTACAAATACCCTTCCTTATGTGTCTGTATTCGCAGAAAGAAAGATATGAGATAGACAGATGGATAGATAAGAGATGGATAGATGAGAGATATGAGATAGATATTAGATAGATAGATAGATAGATAGATGTGAGATAGATAGATATTAGATAGATAGATAGATATTAAGATAGATAGGAGATAGATAGATAGATAGATAGATAGATAGATAGATAGATAGATAGATAGATAGATAGGAGATAGATAGGAGATAGATAGATAGATAGGAGATAGATAGATAGATAGGAGATAGATAGATAGATAGATAGATAGATAGATAGATAGATAGATAGATAAGGGATGGACATATAAGAGATTGGGAGATATGATATAGATAGATATTAGATAGATATGAGAGAGAATTATTTCATTGGTATTACACTTTTAGCTCCTGGATTAATAGTTGCAGAGATAAGATGTGTAGCAGGTGATAACTGATGCGCATCTTCCGCTTCTATCATTGATTTCTCCGGCTCCGTCCTACAACCTCTGTTGCACTCAGATTAACATTGTTCCTGCGCCGCCTTCATTTGCCAAAGAGAATCTGAGAATTATAGCAGTGATTTTCCTCTTGGAGTCAGAAGGCCGGATTATTTACAGGTTGTGATTCCTCGGCTTGGATCAGCGTCTACATTATAGATGGGTGCTGCTGTTCAGAGGCTTTGAGCGCGGCGGTGGAGATGTAACAGGTGCTGGAAGCTTCTACAGAGCACTCCGACTATCTATAATTTATATTTCTGTCCGGTTACAGATATCACAGGCTGCACGCTCTTTATATTCACTTCCCCATCAGGAGGCCAGATACAGAACAAATGCCGGAGCAACAGAGAGGAGAGCGTGCCGCTATGGAAAGCATATGCTATCAAGCGCTGCCATGTCATTCCAGCGCCGTATCAGGTCCAGGTGGCAACAATATAAAGACTAACCGGGGTTTGGATTTTAGTAAAAAGCGGTAAATCCATGCACAACGGGTTCTGGCAAGAAAAAGTCACCTTCCTTTCAGCTGTTTTTGGATAGATTGCTGTCAGCGTAGTGAAAAAAAGGCATCACATGGTATTGTGTAGTGTGTGTTGTGCATATACAGTGCAGGGCAAGTTTAGGCCGGTGTAGAAAAATGCTGCAAAGTAAGGCTAATTTCACACAGGCGAGTACGCTATCTGGCCATGAAACACAGCCGATATCGCGCTCACCAACATGCGATTTCCCCGCGGATTATGAGGCATTTTTACATCATAAACATCTTGCATTACATAGTATGTTAGGCTAAATGAAGACAGTGTCCAGCATTACTTCGGGCTAGTAGCGATCCTACTAACTACTACTATCCGGCGCAGCTGTGTTGCGGCAGAGGATCGTGGAGTATTTCCCATTGTTTTCAGTGGGAAACCTTGCATGACATCTCACACGCGTGCACCTAGCATGTGGTATGATGCTTTGCCGGCCCCATTGAAAACAATGAGCAATGCGAGAGCACGCCCAAAGATAGGACATGCCGTTATTTTTCCCTGCATCACAGAGCGATGCAGGAAAAAAATCGCTCATTTGTATGACCCCCTTTAAAAGAATGGGGTTCATATTTGTGCGTCTTGCAATAGAAGGGTTAATAATTTATTATTATCAACTAACAAAATGCAAAGTGAATGAACAACAGAGAAATGGAATTCCCATCGATATTTGGTGTGACCGCCCTTTACCTTTCATCAGTACTTCTAGGTATACTTAAAAACAGTTTTTGAAGGAACTTGGCAGGGAGATTGTTCCAGACATCTTGGAGAACTAAGCCCAGATCTTTTGTGAATATCGGCTTGCTCCAATCCTTTGGTCTCTTCATGTAATATCAGACAGACTGGATTATGATGAGATCAGAGATCTGTTGGGGCCACATCATCACTTCCAGGACTCCCTGTTCTTCTTTACACTGAAGATAGTTCTTAATGACATTGTCTGGATTTGGAGCCAATCAGACACCTCCCTGATCGTATTACATGATGGCTAAATATCTGCCTGTATTTCTCAGCATGGAGGACCATTAATCCTGACCAAATCCCCAACTCAATGTGCTGAAATGCAGCCCCAAACTTGTAAGGAGCCTCCACCATGCTTCACTGCTGCTTGCAGACACTCATTATTGTACCGCTTTTCACCATGCTTCACTGCTGCCTGCAGACACGTATTATTGTACTTCTCTCTACCATGTTACACTGCTGCCTGTAGACACTCATCATTGTGCTGCTCTTTATCATACTTCACTGCTGCCTGCAGACACTCATTATTGCGCTGTTCTCCACCATGCTTCACACTTCTGCCTGCAGACACTCATTATTGTACTTCTCTCCACCATGTTACACTGCTGCCTGTAGACACTCATCATTGTGCTGCTCTTCACCATGCTTCACTGCTGCCTGCAGATACTCATTATTGTACTTCTCTCCACTATGTTTCACTGCTGCCTGTAGACACCAATCATTGTACTGCTCTTTACCATACTTCACTGCTGCCTGCAGACACTCATTATTGCGCTGTTCTCCACCATGCTTCACTGCTGCCTGCAGACACTCATTATTGTACTTCTCTCCACCATGTTACACTGCTGCCTGTAGACACTCATCATTGTGCTGCTCTTCACCATGCTTCACTACTGCCTGCAGATACTCATTATTGTACTTCTCTCCACTATGTTTCACTGCTGCCTGTAGACACCAATCATTGTACTGCTCTTTATCATACTACACTGCTGCCTGCAGACACTCATTATTGTGCTGTTCTCCACCATGCTTCACACTTCTGCCTGCAGACACTCATTATTGTACTGCTCTTCACCATGCCTCGCTGCTGCCTGCAGACACTCATTATTGTACAGCTCTCCACCATGTTTTACTGCTGCCTGCAGACATCCATTGTTGTACTTCTCTCCATGACACTTCACTGCTGCCTGCAGACTCATTATTGTGCTGTTTTCCTCCCATGTTTCACACTTCTGCCTGCAGACACTCATTTTTGTGCTGTTCTCCACCATGCTTCACACTTCTGGCTGCAGACACTCATTATTGTATCGCTTTCTACCATGTTTTACTGCTGCCTGTAGACACTCATTATTGTGCTGCTCTCCACCATGCTTCACACTTCTGCCTGCAGACACTCATTGCTGTACTGTTCTTCAGCCCTTCACCAAACAAGCTGCCTTCTGTTAACCAAATATTTTACATTGTGACTCCTCAGTCCAAAGAACCTGCTGTCATTTTTCTGCACTCCAGTTCCTATGCTTTCATGCATACTTGAGTCACGTGTCCTTGTTTTTACATCAGCTTTTTGGTGGCAATTCATCCATGAAGACCACTTCTGACCAGACTTCTCTGAACAGTAGATGTGTGTACATGGGTCCCACTGGTTTCTGCCAGTTCAGACTTAATGGCACGACTGGACATCTTCCAATTTTGAAGGGAAGTGATCCTCATGTGTCTTCCATCTACTGGATAGTTTCCTTGGGTGACTACTGTGTCTACAGATCCTTAACATTGCTTTTTTCTTTGTGCTTCTTCAAAAGAGTTTGAACAGCACGTTTTGAAACCCCATTCTGCTGTGAAATCTTTGCCTGGAAGAGACCTTGCTGATACAGTATACCAAAACTACCTTGGTTCTTGTTGCTATGCTCACTCTTGTTATGGTGTATGACCTGTGACATGAAACTGTCTTCCACAACCTCACCTTTGTAGCAGAGTTTAGCTGTTCCTTACCCAGTTTTAAGCCTCCTACATAGCACTTTCTGTTTCAGTTAATGACCTACATGTGAAAATGATCATTATCACCTGTTTGGTATAATTGGTTAATCATACACCTGACTATAATCCTACAAAATCCCTGACTCTGTGTTTATGTACCAAACACTGATGAAAGTGAAGGTCAGTCCACCAAATATTGATGTGATTACCTTTCTCTTTTATTCAGCAACATATTTTCCCCTCCTGACAATAGTACATTATAAACACCTCTTCTATAAGACGTCTATCAGTGTTCATGCAGATCCTCAGGGTCCTCGCTTAGATATCTCAGCATGCTACTTATTTCTTAAAAAAACAAGAAGTTGGCGCCCCACTGATATTGTTCAAAGCTAAATCAGTGCGGTAAAACCCTCTGGCCTCTTATACGTATCGACGCTTTTCATGTTTGGAATGTGTGGGTCTTTCGCTCTCATCTCCCACCATGTACAAGTCAAGAAAAGAAGTACGCGGTCTCTGCTCCTCGCACGGTCCACTCTTATCGCATTTACTAGTCACTACTATCAAGTTCGCTGTGGTAACGGAATATGAGCAGAATAGTATGTTGCAATATACTATTATAAAGTCACATTCTGCTACTTTAGGGCAACAGTGTTGCATATTTGTATCAACCTTTAGGCTTCATTCACAGTGTTTAGGGTATGTTCACAAGTTCACAAATTCGGCAAGATCCACGTCCTTCTGCTGCAGTTTTTGCAGCGAATCAGTGAATGGATTTAGCTGTGCAACGGACAAAATCAACATGCAGAATTCTGATGCGTTTTTCACAAGTATCTGCGGTAAAAAGGGACATATCCTGCCTATTGACAGGATAAATCTGTGCCCAGATCCACAGCAAAAACCTTGGCAGAAAGATCTAAAAGGCTTAAATTTACACAGAAAATTCCACTGTGAACTCCGCCGTGTGAACATCCCCTTACAGTAGCAGCAATGTGGATGAGACTCTCAAAATCGCATCCCTATGCTGTAAAAAAAAAAAAAAGTACACTCACAGGAGTATAAGTATACCGCTTATTACACGCGAGATGTGATACGCGCTAATTTGCAGGCAATCAAAAAAAATTGCCTTACTCTGTTTCACTCAAATTTGTGTCAATGCATTGCATAATGCGTGAGCACAAAAAACCCCATTGTTCTCTATGGATGTGTAAACAACATTGCCCATACGCAATAACATTTCGGCATATATAAATTGAAACAAAAAAACCCCAAGGGAGACTGCACATGACAGTGTGCGTGAGATACGCTGTCATGCACAGTACAATATCACTGCTATACACAGCAATAGGCCTGCATACAGCGGTAAAACCCTGCATGACTCATACGGGGTTTTACGCATACGGCCATGTGAGCCTAGCATACGCAATATGCGTAAATTAGAACCCATTGATATTAATGGGTTCGTTAACATGTGCATATTTCACATGCACAATTCAGACGTGCAAAAAAATTCACAGAATGCTCTACAGGGAATAAGAACATTTTAAACTTATGAAACTAATTGTCCATTTCAATGGATGAGAGCATTGTTGTGGAGTTTTTTTGCGCGCACAAAGAGTACAGTAAAATACGCTGATGCATGTGCAAATATGCAATGGCCATTCCATAAAAATGTGGCGCAAATACGTGTACGCTTGTGTAAATCTGCCCTTAATCGGCATGTCAATTTTAGCAGCAGGTTTGTTGCAGAAACTTGTGTATTTCTGCTGTAGACTTCAATGGAGAAGTCAAAATCCCCACTAGAATCTGTAGACAGTCCACAGCAGTAGCCATTGATTTGGAGAGCAGATTTACTAAACAGATTTGCCAAATCGAAAATACACCGGTAATCCAGAGAAAAATACATAACAAATACAGAACAGAAGCTGCGGATTTTTGAAGCAGATTTTATCCACAGAAGTACTGCAGATTTTCCACATCCAATTCACCTAGGGTGCCATCCAGCCGGTATCTTACGCTTACCAGGTGGAAGCAACCATCATCAAGCGCTGTAACATACTGGGAAGCTACGGTTTGGAGAGGAAGCTGCTCAATGTACTGGTTTCTGCATTCCTGCATGGACTGTACGCAGCGCAGACACCAGAGAGAGGATTCGGAATCCTCTCATCCTAACTGGGGCTTCACATGGAGTTATACAATTTAATGACAGGGTTGCTGCCCTGCCAGAGAGGAAGGCACCAAGAAGGGGTGCTGTTATTATTAGGAACACTGAAGGGTTCTCTATTAATAGTGGGGCCACTAAAAGGGGCGATATTACTATTGGGGACACTAAAAGCGGCACGATTTCTATTGGAGCCCCTAAAGGGCGCAACATTACTATTGGGGACATTCAAATGGGCCCTATCATTATTGAGGCCATCAAGGGGGAACTATTATTAGAAGGGCCACTAAATGGGGTGATATTACTATTGGAGACACTGAGAAGGGGCACTATTGCTAATGTGGTCACTGGAATAATGGAGGTGAAAATATATGTTGTGATAAGCCACTATCTTAACTACACCCAAAAACCACGCTCACTTTTACCTTGGCCAGTAAATTTGGGGACAAAGATGGCAATCCCAAATCAATGTCATGTGAATACTCTCTTAAAGAGGATGTGCCAAGATGAGTTGTAGGTAGGGTTAGTGAAGTAGGCTCAGGACTGGCAGGAAGGCTCCTGCTGGTAACGGCCATAGACCAAAGAGGGGTTTTGGCAGAGATTTTACCTGCAATAGGCAACACATGAGACAAAATAGGGCTTTGCATGGATGAATCATGGAACTCTGTCACTACTTGGGGAGGCTCTAAGGGGAGCTGTCACCCCAGGTACCTGGGTGGTGGTGGTGTTGGGCAAAGCTACGGCTGCAGGCCACAGAGCTAAGCATTCTTGGAGTTGAGTAACCATCACTTCCACACACATTTCTCTTGCTGGAAAGGAAGCTTTAATAAACTCACATTTGGTATAACAGAAGTAGCTGGAGTCAGCAGATGTAACTCAAGCGTTTTGTTATATCTCAGCCCTAGCCACGGTGGTGGCTATTCTGCATTGAACAAAGGCCCGTGCAGCAGACGGATCACACAAAGCTGGCTAGTGCCTCAGAGTATCTAGTAATGAGGAAATAAAGAGTCCAGATTCGAAGAGCTTTGGTAAAACCAGAGACATACATTTTACTCTACACTTGAAAGATGTTACAGACAACGACAACTTCAATAGATTTTCTGGTAACATGCATATCAGGCGTTGACTACTTAACTCTCTCTCTGTTAGGGAAGATGAGGCCGCCAGTCTACGTTATCTGGTGGTTGCTTTGGACGGTTGTTGATGGAGAAATGGAGGGAAGCAAACGGTCTCCCACTTTCTTTACTAAGCACGCTGATTTCTGACATAGCTGGAATAAAATCCATTCACGATCTCTAGGCCTGTCTGTAGTGGCCCAGAACACCATCCTGGTCCCCACCATAAATGTCACACATGTTTGTGCTATGTGGATGCACTGTGCAAGGCTTGTCCTGTCATATCCAGTGTGTGTGTTGCAGAGCTGCGGCACTTGAGAGGTTAACAGTGATACATGCAGGCAATGATTTTATTAGTTTGCCATGTCATGTGGTATGAGTGAAGGTATAAATAGGAGTGTATGAGAGCAAGAAAGGAGTTACATCTTGCCTGCTGAGAGAGTGCTAACACAGAGCCACATGGAAGCACCTTCAGCTTCCATGTAGGTGAAGATGGAAGAAGAGGAGAGATATCCCGTAGCGAGTGGAGACTGGATGTGAATGGAGTGAGTCCCAGGAATCTTAGAGTGAGAGCAAATTTACAATAGTTCTGTGTAGTGGAACCCATCGCACAAGTACCAGTTCACACTACAGGTCTTTCCTGTGCGGCCGTCCAAAGTCTGGATCACCACACAGAGGTACTCTACAGAGAAACACCCACGCACCTGGCATGCGGGATGCTAATACTAAGTTTGTTGCTTAAAATAATCTTTTGCCAGAGAGTCTGCGGAGTGACCCCTACCCCCTTCCTCCTCTGGAGTGCTCCCAGTCCAAGAACTGTAACGTACAGATAACGTGGACTGTAGGACCGGATTCATCCTGTGTATCCTCCCTGACCTCTGAGCTCTAGCCTGCTTGCACTTAAAGAAAACTGTACCTGAATTGCTTTGAATACCTATTTTGTAAAAGTTTATTCTTTAAGTAAAGTTATAGCGGGCCCTAACCGTTCCTGGGGACCTGAGGTACTATACACAAGTCTCTGTGTTAATTTCTCCATCGTGTAGCATACCGCTGTGCGGGAACGGTGACGTCATGGGTGATAACTACTACACCTCTCATTCCGAGTATTGGCATTCTCAATCCTAGTGGTGTCGAAGGTATACTGCAATCCAAGGCCTTGGCTACGTAATATCCCTCAGGGACCAGAACCTGGTAAGTGCTGCCATGACAAGCCAACATTTATCCCTCCCAGCTCTGCACGTTAGTCAAGTGCCCGGTGTCATCCCTTTGGGGTGTTGCACTGTCCTCCTTCCCGGGTCGCGGAGTATGCCCTGGCTTGTTTCCACAATTAGGCAAGGAAGAAAAACCCTCTCTTGAGACTGTCTCCATGACTCATCCTTCACCCCTTTTCTCTGAGGATTCCCGAGCTAAACCCAGGCTGGGCTCTACTTGAGCTTGGCTCAGACTGGCTGGTCTAAGCCTAAGCTTGGCTCCTCCTCATGTCCTTCCTCTCCGACTACATCTTTACTTCTCCCTTTCTCTCTAGCTTGACTAAAACATAACCTCGCCACCTGACCACTCCCAACCTAGACATGGACAACTGACGTGACACAGACCAGGTTAGGGTGATAGGGGTACAGACATACACAAGTTAAACAACACTGACATACCTACATAGGCACACATAGACATTCCACATGAGGTAGCTGAATAAGTGCTGTAGGGGCCCTAACTCTGGGCCACGACACCAGCAGTGGCATCAAACGATTGCTGATAACTCTTACATGGCAGTTGGAGCCTACTCAGATTCATCCTGCCACCCCCACTCACACACACTGCGCCACTACCAAAATGGGGCTGATTTCCATACACTTACAGTCAGCTGACCCCTTTTAAAGGAACAGACAAAAGAAACAAAACTATCAAAGCAATATAACTCTGGCAAACAATAGCAGGGTGCCAGTGTCCTCATTTACAATTGAACAGCTGATCGCCTTGGATCTCGCTCTTAGCACCTACAGCAATCAGCCGATTTTGATGGTGGAAGCTGTGGCCATCCAAGTTTTTTCCCTGTAGGATGGCAGAAGCTTCACCAGAATGTGAACAGGTTCAACTTTTTGACCTAAAAGGGCATATGGAGAGGAGTGCTATTGGTACCACCCCTTTAATCATGGCTGAACATCATCAAAAAGCCATGACAGAAGTGGTGCCCAACAGCTCTCCAATGGGCTACTAGCCAAAGGGAACTGGACAAGTCATCACGACAGATATTTGTCCAGTCTTTGTTTGAAGACTTCCACTGCAGGAGAACTCACCACCTCCTGTGGTAACCTGTTCCACTCATTGATCACCCTCACTGTCTAATATCTAATCTGTGTCTCCTCCCTTTCAGTTTCATCCCATTGCTTCTAGTCTTTCCTTGTGCAAAGGAGAATAGGGCTGATCCCTCTGCACTGTGACAGCCCTTCAGATATTTGTAGACAGCTTTTAAGTCTCCTCTCAGCCTTCTTTTTTGCAGGTTAAACATTGCCAGATCCTTTAACTGTTCCTCATAGGACATGATTTGCAGACCCCTCACCTTACTGGCTTTTCTCTGAACTTGCTCCAGTTTGTCTATGTCTTTTTTAAAGTGGCGTGCCCAGAACTGGACACAGTATTCCAGATGAGGTCTGACTAAGGAAGAGTAGAGGGGGACAATTACCTCACGTGATTTAGACTCTATGCTTCTCTTAATACATCCCAAAACTGTGTTAGCCTTTTTGGCTGCTGCATCACATTGTTGACTCATGTTTAGTCTGTGATCTATAAGTATACCCAAGTCTTTTTCACATGTGCTGCTGCTTAGCCCTGGAATGGATGGGATCCTAATGATTTGTTTGAGGGGTGGTTTTCAGCTTTTGTGGGGTCTAAGACCTACTAAACAAAACTTCATAGGGACTCAACTTAGTATTTCGATTAGGCACAGTTCCGACTGAGTAGAGAGTGGATAAAATATGTACCTCTATTATTTTCTATGACTTAGAAAGCCGCACCTCTAGCTCATGTGAGAAGAGGTTTATGCAAACCAACACAAATCCCCAAACACCTACCTTTGGTAGCTGTATGCATTCAATCTGCAGTCACTGAAACAAATAGTCTCTCCTTGAAGTAACAGCGACGAGGTACTTTGACCAATTGGCCTGGGTTGTGACTGGTGCATATCATGTATTCCTGTACAAACCGGGTCACAGCAATGCTGAACCCTGGGGCAATGCAAGCAGAAAACGCTATACCATACATTTACCTCCTTGGATGGATGGATTGTAGAGCGTGCGGGGAAAGTACAGTTTATCCTTCCTCCAAACCCCATCAGTGTTCTCTTTTGCCACTCTTCTTTTTCTCCCTTTGAGGCCTGTTCCTGCAAGTTAAGCAACAGTGAGATATCCACACCCGCCTCGGGTGCAACCAGATTAATAGCGGTTGCCTCGGTCAAGGGGAGTCAGGTTGCTGCTTTTGCTGCTGTGTCTACTCTCCGATTCCCTAGAGCCTCAGGAGTTGTCTCTTTGGTATGAGCCTGGACCTTTTATGATAACTACCTGTTTGGGAAAAGCTAAAGCGTGGAACAACAAGGACACTGCTTCTGCGTTCTGGATTGATTTACCCAATGATCCAACCAAATTTCCACAACACCAAAAGGGTGCGAAATCAAATGTGATTCCAAAAGCATACCTTGAGTTAGTGCAGACACTAACAATCTTACCTTCAGCCAGACCATACACTTCAGCGAGCGCTATCAACTCCAGCCTCCTGAGCAGACATTCCAGGAAGAGAGTGGGATTTTCTTTCCTATTCCAATTACCAATTTTGGTTACCGCTGCGCAATATGTTCTGTTTGCCCATTTTCATGATTTCTGGAACCATCTACGAAAAACTCAAAATCTGGGTTAGCAATTGGTTCAAATCCAGGGCTTTTGTGCATCCTACAGGATAACTAGCCAGGTCTATTGCTCTCCTTTAAAAGTGGAGGTGAACATGCAATAGCAGGACTCCAACAGGGCACCCCATGGAAAGCGTTTTCTAGATTTACAACTGTGAAATAAATGGCAATAGGAGGCTGCCCTTTTTCTCCTTTCATTTTGACTGGATACAGTGGAGTATTATAAGGAGTAGTTGTTTTTTTTATGACCTGTAGTAAGACATGAATTGTTACTTCAATGGCTGCCTCTTATGCAGGAGTCAGAGGGCACTAAGGCGTGCAAGGAAGCACAGCCCCTCCCTCAGCTTGACCAAGACAGATGGGACTGGAAACTTCCCAATAGCTGTCTTGCTAGTTGCCCATAGTGTCTATGGGACCTAAGTAAGCTGAGCTATATCTGCAGGGGCCTTGGACTTGTTAGCCTTTTTACCAAGAAGATAAAAGTTTTTAATAGGCAAATTAACTATTTATCCACTTCAGAGCTAAGGATAACCGTACCATCGGGTGAGAAGTGGATAGTGGCTTGCAAAGCATGTAGCGCACCTGCCCCAATCAGATTTACAGATGCAGTGTCACTAACTAGGAATTGTGTTAGAATCTTATGCGTCAATATCTGCATTGGGAATGGGAGTTTAAGGGTGAATTCACACGAACGTATATCGGCTCGGTTTTTACGCCAAGCCGATATACGTTGTCCTCGTGTGCAGGGGGGGGGGGGGGATGGAAGAGCCAGGAGCAGGAACTGAGCTCCCGCCCCCTCTCTGTCTCCTCTCTGCCCCTCTGCACTATTTGCAATGGGGAGAGGCGGGACGGGGCGGGGCTAATTCTCAGACCATAGCCCCGTCCCGCCTCCTCTCATTGCAAATAGTGCAGAGGGGCGTAGAGGAGGCAGAGAGGGGGCGGGAGCTCAGTTCCTGCTCCTGGCTCTTCCATCCTCCCCCCCTGCAGAGAGAGACAACGTATATCGGCTCGGCGTGAAAACCGAGCCAATATACGTTCGTGTGAATGCAGCCTAAAGAACATTTTCGTAAGCCCTGGTTACACTTCCCTTTATTCCAGACAATCATGGTCTTGAGATTCAATGTCACGGTCTGCCCCTGCTACTGCTACCTTCTCCCTTTCCAAAGTCATCAGAAGGAATGAAGCTGTATTTAGTACTTCTGTCAAGTGAGAGAGCGCTAGTAGGACAGTCTCATACTTAGTGAATCAGATAACTAAAGGACTTTTAATTTGTGCTCAATGCAGAATTTCCATGCCTGCATGAGAGACCATGACAGTAAGGGATCCATAACACCTCTGTTACCTGCACAAAAACCTCTTGCGGATAGGGGAAGAATTTACAATCTGTAACCACAGAAACTGCACAAATGGTTAACTGCTGGTTCATTAGAGGTCTAATACCATATGGGGTATATTCAATTTCTGTTTTTATCACTGGAAGTATGTCTGCCCTAACAAGTTGACTGAGCAGGTCTGGGACATCATTGATCGATCCACATTAGAAATGTTATAATTGTTGTTATTAATTTGATTCTATTTTCAATGCACTCATCAGGTTTGTCAGATACATAATTATCTCATTTTAGCATTATACTTTGATAGTATTCAGATAAGCATAGACCAATATTTTGAATACACCATATTTTTGTGTTATACGCATCAGGAATGTATACACACAATTTTTTTTTTTGCTAGACTGGTCTGTACTGAGGAGGAGCAAAACCATTATATACTCTTCCTCCCTCCTTTTCCTTACATCATCTAGCTTCACCCCATGTAGTCTGGCTCTCTGCTAGAGCTTATGCTGCACAACTCTATTCAGCTTAAGCAAACAGTGCTATTTTTGGTTTTCCCTCACACATTACACTTTCCTTTTTTTTTCAAAAAGCTCTGCCTCCCCCCCCCCCACCATGGGAATATGTGGGTCAGGCTTCATTCCCACAAGCGCATATACGCCGCGTCTTCACGCCGGGGAACATATATGTGAAACATTAGTTTCCATTGCAGCCATTCACACGGGCGAATATACAGTGTGTAAATACGCCAGCAGCGTGAAAAATAGAACATATACAAGGCCGGCGCATACACGCTCAGCCAAAACATAGTTCTGGAACTAGCTTTTGGCCAATAGACTCCTATGGAAGCAGGGAAAGCAAAGGGAGGGGGAGGCATTTTTGCAGCGTCCAACGCTGCGAAAAGCTTACAGGTGCCTCTATATAGGCATTGGAAGGTAACCCAAGGTTTTTGGGAGAGTGAGAGTTTTCCGGGGTGCGGCATATTTTTGTTTTTGCTAAAAACGATGCTCGCGGTCATGTGAATGGACGAGAAAACGCTGGGCGTGATCGCGGAAAAATGCCCATTCCGGGTCTTATACGGAGCACCTGTGAAAATGTAAAAACGCTGTCACCCTATATCCGCTCCTGTGAAAGAGTCTTCAGGGAGAGTACACTGAAGAAACTGTTACCTCTTAATTATATAATAGCCCTTTTCCAACAATGCTAAATCTGCCCAAGGTATTAAAGAGGACAGGGAAACGATATAGCAAAAAAGCATTACACTGCCATATTACAAATGCGTTGACAATTTCAGTTATACACACATATATATGTATCTATCCACACACATAAAAAAACATGGACACTTTATTGTAGCGGTACACCTGTGTTCAATGGAATCGCTTCCCAAAGACTGAAACAACAACAAAAGAAAACATACTCACTTACACATACAATGCAGACAAAGACATTCCTTCCTTACATAAAAACAAATGGACTTTTTACATTTCACTACAGTATTAGATTCTACAGGCGCAGAATCCTCTTTAACTCTACAACTGCTGTCTCATCTCCTGCCCTAAACAAAACATACTTCCGCCCTCCTTTTTATAATACCCACCATTTTACTTGGACTAACTCTTTCTTATCCAAATCCCAGCTACAACACTATTTAACAGTGTTTAGAGAAGAAGACTATCAGCTTGTTACATTTCCTTGCTGAACAAGGTTGTAAAGCATCCAAGTCTAAACTTCAGCTTTGTCAACCAGCTGTGATATTCCTAGGCCATTGCATCTCAGAAGGCATTAGGCACATTACTACTGGCAGAATTCAGGCAGTTTAGGCTGTTTCACACCCAGGAACTACGTTCTTTCCTGGAATTAGTCGGATACTGCAGGGAATGGATACTCCAAGCCTCTAGTCTTCTGCAAATTGACTGGTTACATTTCACTACAGTATTACACAGATGCATTATCCTTTTTAACCCTACAACCGCTGTCTCATTACCTGCCCTAAAATAGGCATACTTCTGTCCTCCTTTTTACAACACCCATTTTACTTGCGTTAATTCTTTCTTATCCTAATCCCAGCTAGCACATTACTGCTATACCTGCTATAGAGCTCAGTGTGTAATGTGTCCACCCAACACTGTTATATTTGTTATACCTGCTACAGGGCTCAGTGGCCAAAGAATACTTACATTAAATAACTTGAGGGGCTTTCACACGTAGAGATTATCGTTCGGATTCCTGCAATCCAGTGAGAAAACTGAACGTTGTATCGTTCAGTGTAAAGAGGCAGTGGTTCTAATAAGGATACTCACTATATAGCGGTACTGGTTGTGGGCATGCTGTAGTGGTATAACTGGTAATAATTAGCTATCATATAGTGTGCTTCGTTCAGAAACGCTATAGAGGTAATATGTAATCACTGTATGGTGGTAACATATAATCACTAAATGGAGGGTATACACTACCGTTCAAAAGTTTGGGGTCACCCAAACAATTTTGTGTTTTCCATGAAAAGTCACACTTATTCACCACCATGCGTTGTGAAATGAATAGAAAAGAGAGTCAAGACATTGACAAGGTTAGAAATAATGATTTGTATTTGAAATAACATTGTTTTTACATCAAACTTTGCTTTCATCAAAGAATCCTCCTTTTGCAGCAATTACAGCATTGCACACCTTTGACATTCTAGCTGTTAATTTGTTGAGGTAAGCTTGTGAAATTGCACCCCACGCTTCTAGAAGCATCTCCCACAAGTTGGATTGGTTGGATGGGCACTTCTGGCGTACCATACGGTCAAGCTGCTCCCACAGCAGCTCAATGGGGTTCAGATCTGGTGACTGCGCTGGCCACTCCATTACTGATAGAATACCAGCTGCCTGCTTCTGCTGTAAATAGTTCTTGCACAATTTGGAGGTGTGTTTAGGGTCATTGTCCTGTTGTAGGATGAAATTGGTTCCAATCAAGCGCTGTCCACTGGGTATGGCATGGCGTTGCAAAATGGAGTGATAGCCTTCCTTATTCAGAATCCCTTTTACCCTGTACAAATCTCCCACCTTACCAGCACCAAAGCAACCCCAGACCATCACATTACCTCCACCATGCTTAACAGATGGCGTCAGGCATTCTTCCAGCATCTTTTCATTTGTTCTGCATCTCACAAACGTTCTTCTTTGTGATCCAAACACCTCAAACTTGGATTCATCCGTCCACAACACTTTTTTCCAGTCTTCCTCTGTCCAATGTCTGTGTTTTTTTGCCCATCTTAATCTTTTTCTTTTATTGGCCAGTCTCAGATATGGCTTTTTCTTTGCCACTCTGCCCTGAAGCCCAAAATCCCGCAGCCGCCTCTTCACTGTAGATGTTGACACTGGTGTTTTGCGGGTACTATTTAATGAAGATGCCAGTTGGGTACCTGTGAGGCGTCTGTTTCTCAAACTAGAGACTCTAATGTGCTTATCTTCTTGCTTAGTTGTGCAACGCGGCCTCCCACTTCTTTTTCTACTCTGGTTAGAGCCTGTTTGTGCTGTCCTCTGAAGGGAGTAGTACACACCGTTGTAGGAAATCTTCAATTTCTTAGCAATTTCTCGCATGGAATAGCCTTCATTTCTAAGAACAAGAATAGACTGTCGAGTTTCAGTTGAAAGTTCTCTTTTTCTGGCCATTTTGAGCGTTTAATTGACCCCACAAATGTGATGCTCCAGAAACTCAATCTGCTCACAGGAAGGTCAGTTTTGTAGCTTCTGTAATGAGCTAGACTGTTTTCAGATGTGTGAACATGATTGCACAAGGGTTTTCTAATCATCAATTAGCCTTCTGAGCCAATGAGCAAACACATTGTACCATTAGAACACTGGAGTGATAGTTGCTGGAAATGGGCCTCTATTCACCTTTGTAGATATTGAACAAAAAACCAGGCATTTGCAGCTAGAATAGTCATTTACCACATTAGCAATGTATAGAGTGCATTTGTTTAAAGTTAGGACTAGTTTAAAGTTATCTTCATTGAAAAGTACAGTGCTTTTCCTCCAAAAATAAGGACATTTCAATGTGACCCCAAACTTTTGAACGGTAGTGTATGTAATCACTACATCATGGTAATATATAATCAATATATGGTGGTAATATGTAATCACTATTTGGTGGTAATATATAATCACTCTATGGAGGTAATATATAATCATTGCATGGAGGTAAAATGTTATCAATGTATAGAGGTAATGTGTAAATCACTGTATGGCGGTAAAATATAATCACTTTATGGAGGTAATATGTAATCACTATATAGAGGTAATATATAATCACTGTATGGTGGTGAGAAGGTACAGGCCTGTCTCAAAATGGCCGCTAGATACAAAATGGAGCATTGAAAGATGTAAATAAGCTTGTGTGTAGTGAAACAATAATTCAAGCAGAAATAACTTTAGAGCATGAGATTCGGTGCAATGTCTAATGATTTGTTTCTATTCATCCGAGAACATTTGCCTGGTACAGTCGCTATCAGAAGAGACTCCCCCACGTCCTGAGCTTTGGGAAAAGAGCAAATCGTGCTGATAAGACGCTGCGATCATCCAAACTCACAAGGGAGGATGGGATAACGTCCGGGAGGAATAATCATTTGAAGGACATTTCACATAGATTCTCTCACTATGCTGTAATGTTTTTTTTTGTTTGTTTTTTCTAATCCAATGAGATTAAAGCCGTGACTAATGACGTATTCCTTTCCTGTATTGAGAAACGCTATGAAAAGTTAATAAAGATTCAGAGTACGCACGCCTTAAGCAGAGTGAGCTGTATATCTGCCGCGGCTCAACTCTACGTATCTGTGGGAACTAATAACTATAAATTATATAGTTTTTGGCCTCCTTGATGCATCCAGGTACGAACTAATTTGGAACCCAAGGCTTGAAAGGTTAATGTGACCGGTCATGTGTAACGGTCCTTAACAGTGGTAATATATAATCATTGCATGGAGGTAAAATGCAATCAATGTATAGAGGTAATATGTAAATCACTGTATGGTGGTAATATGTAATCACTATTTGGTGGTCATATATATTCACTTTATGGAGGTAATATGTCATCACTTTATAGAGGTAATAAAGTGATGACATATGGTATGGTAGTAAGTAATATATAAGACACTGCATGGCGGTAATATGTAATCCTGTATGGAGGTTATATATAAATCAGTGTATGGAGGTAATATGTAATCCTTTATGGAGGTTATATATAAATCAGTGTATGGTGGTTAATATATAAAACACTGCATGGAGGTAATATGCAATCAATATATAGAGGTAATATGTAAATCACTGTATGGTGGTAATGTGTAATCACTGTATGGTGGTAATATGTAATCACTATTTGGTAATAAATAGTCACTGTATGGTGGTAATGTGTAATCACTGTATGGAAATAATGTGTAATCACTGTATGGTGGTATTATATAATCACTGTTTAGAGGTAATATGTAATCACTATTAGATGCTAATATATAATTACTGTATGGTGTTTATATGTAACTACTCTATTGTGCTGATATATAATCACTGTATGGTGGTAATATTTAGCCACTGTATGGAGGTAATGTGTAATTTCCC
This sequence comes from Eleutherodactylus coqui, assembly GCF_035609145.1. Classification (NCBI taxonomy): domain Eukaryota; kingdom Metazoa; phylum Chordata; class Amphibia; order Anura; family Eleutherodactylidae; genus Eleutherodactylus; species Eleutherodactylus coqui. Next base: position 227,542,021 of record NC_089839.1, read on the forward strand.
TAGTGTGATAATATATTGTCACAGTATGGAGGTAATGAGTGGGCACTGAATCAGCTCCAAAATTGGAAAGCACCTAGAATCGATTGAAGACCTGCTGAGCTGCTGAAGCTACTGCCAGTCCAGACGATAGCCCTAATCTATATATATAAAAAATGAATATCTGTCTGTCCTTTTATGCATCACTACACCATTCATCCAATCACCATGAAAGTTTGGGAAGTTGTTGAGTACACTCCTGGGAAGATTACTGGCATAGTACAACTATCCTACGATAGGTGGCGCGCGTACGAGCATTGTCGACAGTTATGCCCCCCAGACAAAGATCGTTTGATTTCCATCTCAAGCACAAAAGCAAAAGGCATTACGAGCAACGGGATGAGTGTTCAACTACAAAATGATGCATCCGCCGAACGTTTCGCAAGACAATTGCTGGATATTGAGAATGCTGAGGTAACATGAAAGCTGCGCTGTGATTGGTTGTTATATATTATACTGCTCAGGTCATATGAAAGCTGCGATGTGATTGGTTGCTATTTCTTATACTGCTCAGGTCATATGAAAGCTGCGATGTGATTGGTTGCTATTTCTTATACTGCTGAGGTAACATGACAGCTGCGCTGTGATTGGTTGTTATATATTATACTGCTGAGGTAGCATGAAAGCTGCGCTGTGATTGGTTGTTATATATTATACTGCTGAGTAGAGATGAGCTAGTATACTCGCTAAGGCACAATACTCGATCGAGTAGTGCCTTAGCCGGGTATCTGCCCACTCATCTCCAAAGACTCGGGGGCCGGCAGGGGGCAGGGAGCGGCAGGGGAGAGCGGGGAGGAACGAAGGGGAGATCTCCCTCTCCATCTCTCCCGCCCGCTCCCCCCCGCTCCCCGCCGCAACTCACCTGTCATCGGCGCCAGCCGGGGAGATACTCGGCTAAGGCACTACTCGCTCGACTAATGTGCCTTAGCGAGTATACTCGATCATCTCTACTGCTGAGGTAACATGAAAGCTGCACTGTGATTGGTTTCTATTTCTTTTACTGCTATAATGAAAGCTGAGCTGTGATTGGTTGCTATTTCTAAACTGCTGAAGTAGCATGAAAGCTGCGCTGCGATTGGTTGTTATATCTTATACTACAGAGGTTACATGAAAGCTGAGCTGTGATTGGTTGTTATATATTACACTGCTGAAGGAAAATAAAAGCTGTGCTATGATTGTTTGCTCTTTCTTATATTGCTGAGGTAACATGAAAGCTGTACTGTGATTGGTTGCTATTTCTTATACCGCTGAGGTAACATGAAAGCTGCACTGTGATTGGTTGCTATTCCTTATACTGCTGAGGTAACATGAAAGCTGCGCTGTGATTGGTTGTTATATATTATACCGCTGAGGTAATATGAAAGCTGTTTTGTGATTGGTTGCTATTTCTTTTACTGCTGAGGTATACTGAAACCTGTGTTGTGATTCATTGCTATTTCCTATACTGCTGAGGTAACATGAAAGCTTTGCTGAAATTGGTTGCTATTCCTTATACCGCTGAGGTAACATGAAAGCTGCGCTGTGATTGGTTGCTATTTCTTATACCGCTGAGGTAACATGTAAGCTGTGCTGTGATTGGTTGCTATTCCTTATACTGCTGAGGTAATATGAAAGCTGTTTTGTGATTGGTTGCTATTTCTTATACGGCTGAGGTAACATGTAAGCTGTGCTGTGATTGGTTGCTACTTCTTATACTACTGAGGTAACATGAAAGCTGCGCTGTGATTGGTTTGTTTTATATTATACTGCTGAGGTAAAGTTAAAGCTGCGCTGTGATTGATTGTTATATTTTATACTGCTGAGGTAACATGAAGCTGCGCTGTGATTGGTTGTTATATATTATACTGCTGATGTAAAATTAAAGCTGCGCTGTGATTGGTTGTTATATATTATACCGCTGAGGTAACATGAAAGCTGTGCTGTGATTGGTTGTTATATATTATACTGCTGAGGTAACATAAACGCTGCGCTGTGATTGGGTGTTATATATTATAAAGCTGAGGTAACATGAAAGCTGTGCTGTGATTTGTTGTTATATATTATACTGCTGAGGTAACATGAAAGCTGCACTGTGATTGGGTGTTTTATATTATAAAGCTGAGGTAACATGAAAGCTGTGCTGTGATTGGTTGTTATATATTATACTGCTGAGGTAACATGAAAGCTGCGCTGTGATTGGTTGTCATCTATATATAAAAACAAATGTATGTCTGTCTGTCTTTGCAGCAATGCGTGACAGGCAAGCTTGTATAACATAAAAGCAAAATCTTACTGACAATTATACAAAAATGCATGATGGCATGGTTATATATAGTGGAACGGGAGCTCCCTGATGTACAGGCCAGTTTTCGCAAAGGAAGAGGAACAAGAGACCAAATTGCAAATCTCTGATGGATCATGGAAAAGTCCCGTTGATACTAGAAGGAGGTGTACATATGCTTTATTGATTACAGCAAAGCCGTTGATTGCATTGAACACAACAAGCTGTGGTCATACCTAAAGCCCGTTACGATAGAACGATTATCATTCAGAAAATCGTTCAAACGAGCCAAACTAAATGATAATCATTTTTTTAACACTGGTCGTTCAGTGTGCCACATAGAAATATCAAACACTGAAAGACTACTCAATGAGAATCTTGCAGTTTAAACAGGCTGCCCAAGCATGGACTAGCTGGTGATGATGTCACCAGCTCGTCCGCTCAGACAAATGAGAATTGGGAGATTCTCGGCCCGTTTAAGACTAATGAGAGTCTTGGGACATCTGGGGCAACGCATGCAGTCATTATATTCGAACCAAGAGGCTACAGTCAGGACCTCCAATGGTGACACAGGATGGTTCAGAGTTGGGAAAGGCATAAGCCGAGGCTACATTCTTTGTACTTGATAATTACAAAAGAGCATTATTAATTAATTTGTAAACCTATACCAACACCTAAGTTTTCTCATTTTGCCTAGTGCCATGCTTTCTCTAAAAGCAAGCATATGTGGTCCTTTAGTGACTCCATTGGCCAATTTGCCTGTTCCATTGGAAGCATCAGGTCTTTGAATTTCAGCTATAAATAAGGAAAGGGGGGCTGTAATGGGCTTTGCTTTTGCTGTGGCCCACATATTGGCCATCCAGGACCACCCGTTGTTACATAATTTAATGTGAATGGATTATCTGTAGGTAAATTTTTAGAATCTACACAAAAAATATAAAAAATAAATAAAAGTAAAATATTCAGAGCGCAGACGAGACCTCTGGAAAAAAAGACTACGGCCGTGAGGTTCTAATGGGGCTTTCTATCTGTTAGGAGCTCACTGTAATGGAATGTTACTCTATACTCTCTGACGAGACTGAAGTCTATTTAGAAAGACAGACGCTTCCAATGTGCTTCTAAAAAGCGTCTGTCAATTAGATGAACGTCAGGGGCTCAGCGGATGGGAAGAGATGACAGCAAATGAAAAAGGGGGAGTTGACAGCAGCAAAAAAAGTGAAATGAACATTCACCAAACGAGGGGGGATGATAAATTAACCCTAAAATCACAAAAAAGGAAGAGACATGAAAACAATGGAGAACTGGGGGGACACAGGAGAATGATGGGGGATGGGGGACATAGGAAAACAATGGGGAATGGGAGGGACACAGGAGAACAAAGGCGAAAGGAAGGACACAGGAGAACAATGAGAAACAGGAGAACAACGAGGAGCAAGGGAAAGATAGGAGAACAATATGAAACAGTGGGACACAGGAAGATAACGGGGGACAGGGAGGACACTGGAGAACAATAGAGAATGGGGTAGGGTGAGATGGTAAAGCAATGGAGAACAGAGGAGACACGGAAGAACAATGGGGGACGGAGAGACCCAGGAAAGCATTGGGGGTCGCAGAGCACAGAAGAGCAATGGGAATGGGGCAGGGCAAGATGGTAGAGCAATAGAGAGCAGAGGGGACACAGAGGAGCAATGTGGAATGGGTCAGGGCGAGATGGCAGAACAATGTGTAACAGGGGAGGCAGAGGAGAACAATGGGGTACAGGGAGTAACAGGAGAACAATGGGGGATGAGGAGACACAAGAGGAGAACAATGGGGAATTTGGCAGAGTGAGATGGTAGAGCAATGGAGAATAGGGGGAAACAAAAGAAGAACAATGCGGGACAGGGAGGACACAAGAGAATAGTGGGTTATAGGGAGACAAAGGAGAACAATGGGGGACTTGGAGACACAGAAGAACAATAGAGGATGGGTGAGGGCGAGATGGGAGAACAACTGGGAACAGGGAGGCCACAAAAGAACAATGGTGGATGGGGGACACAGGAAAACAATGGAGAATGGGAAGGAGACAGGAGAACGAAGTGAAAGGGAGGACACAGAAGAACAATGAGAAACAGGAGAACAATTGGGAACAATGGGGGGACACAGCAGAACAATAGGAAACAGTGGGACACAGGAGAATCATGGGGGACAGGCAGAACACTGGAGAACAATGGAGGACAGGCAGACACAGGAGAACAATAGTGAATGGGGCAGGGTGAGATGGTAGAGCAATAGGGGAACAGAGGAGGCAGGGAAGAACAAAAGGGGACTGAGAGACCCAGGAAAACAATGGGGGATGGGGGGGCACATGAGAATAATGGGGATGGGGCAGCGCAAGATGGTAGAGCAGTGGAGAACATAGAGGACACAGGAGAACAATTCAGAGCATGTGGAGACACAGGAGAACAATGTTGGATGGGTCAGGGTGAGATCAGAGAACAATTGGTAACAGGTGGGACACAGGAGAACAATGGGGGTTGGGGGGACACCAGAGAACAATGGAGAATGGAAGGGACAAAGGGAAACAAAGGAGACTGGGAGAACACAGTAGAACAATGGGAAATAGGGAGGATATAGGAGAACAATGGGCGACAGGGAGACAAAGCATAACAAAGGGATGGGGTGGGAAACAGGAAAACAATGAGGAACAAATAAAACACAGGAGAACACTGAGGGACACAGGAAAACAATGGAGGATGGGGCAGGACAAAATGATAGAACAATGGGGGATGGGGAGACACTGGGGAACAGTGGGTAGACAGAAGAACAATGGGGGGACACAGAAGAGCAATAGGGAACAGGGAGGACATAGGAGAATAATGAGAGATGGGAGAGGTGAGATAGGAGAACAATGGTGAACAGGGGGGGGATACAGGAAACAATGGGGGAGGGACACTCATTTTGACTTCTAACAGTTTGATGATCAGCACCAGAAGGGATGGGTAAAAAAATTACAATATGGCTGCACTTCCTGCTGTCAATTTTTAAAAAGCGACCGCTGCAACGAAAAAGAAAAATGCCAGTATCTCTGCAGGGTTCTCTTGTTGGTTACAGTCGAGTGCCGCGGTCAGGTTACTGTCAGAGAAACCTTTTAACAAGAAGCGATTACCCAAGGCAGACAGCCCCTTTAAGTGATACAATGGCAGCTTCACAAGTCATTTGGATTCCTCTCGCTCTACCTGTGACTTGCAGAGATTACAAAATCAGGGAGATGAGATGGTATTTAGATGGTTTCAGAGTCATTATGACTAGAAGAGAAGCAATCTAGAGCGATACAATGTCACACAGAGAAGATTATACATAGGCTCTAATAGCCGCGCACATTACGCTGTATTTCTGCTCGTAGACTTTGAATATGAGTTTTATGAGGTTTATTAACCTTTAAAATTCAGAATGTAAATGAGTCGCAGCTCCACGAATACATAATGTTTAATTACCTGGATGACGATAACGCAGCGGGCACGATTACTACCTGACTAGTGACTTTATTGCATCCTTTGGTTGATTAAGATGATGCCATACCTTTAAGGCTGTCTGTGCAACAAGCACAGGGAATGGGGATTAGCTGGTATTCACAGTGGCTATGTACTTTAACTCCCATCCAGCTATATTAGAAATAAAATGATGGTGGTAGGAGTCACTGTCCATGGAGGGCATGGTAGTGTACCTCAGTGGGAGTGTACCTAGTTGAAAGGAGATCCAGGAGACATGAGTAATAGTGAAACAGTAGAACTTACATTTATTAGGAGATAACTTGCAAAAACAAGGCAATGTCCAAATACAGTCCAATTCTCCTTTACATCAGAATCCAGAACTTGGTGACTGGAGATACTGCTGCTGCTACTTGTACTGTGATCCTGGATAGATCTTATTGCTGTTTTGGTAGTCTGAGGAGGTGCCCTGAGCCTTTTTGCTGTTGGAGGCAAAGTGTGAAATGCCACCCCCCAAAAAGAAACAACAAAGAAAACATTAATTTTACAGGCATTGAAAGTGCCAATACACAAAATACCCAGTACATATTTGAATCATTGAGATTTGTCTGAAGTGAGTAATAGTACTCCCAGGAGGGGCACCAATAGTGAGTTAACCCTTAATGGCCCCTGATAGTAATAGTGACCCATTTAGTGGCTCCAGTAGTAATAAGGACCCCCATAGTGGTCCCAGTAGTAATAGTAAACTGCATAGTGTCCCAAGAAGTAATACTGTCTGCCATAGTGGCCTCAATAGTAATAGTGTCCCCCATAGTAGCTCCAGTAGTAATACTAACCCCATTAGGGGTTTCCGTAGTTATGGTGAACCAGTTACTGATCCCAGTAAAAACAATGACCCCATTACTGGCCCCAGTAACAATAGTGACCTCACTAGTGACCCCAGTAGTAATAGTGAACCCATAGTAGCCCCAGTGGTAACAGTGACCTACATAGTGTTCCCATTATAAATACTGACCCAGTTAGAGGTCACAGCAGTCATAGTAGTGGTCTCAGTGGTAATAGTGACCTTACATAATGTTCCCAGCATTAATACTGACCTCGTTAGCCATCCCAGTAGTCATAGTACCCCTGTTAGTGGTCCCAGTAGTAATAGTGACTGCTATAGTGGCCCTAGTAATAATAGCAACTTGCACAGTGGCCCCAGTAGTAATAATGACCCCCATAGTCGCTCAAGTAGTAATAGTGACCTACATAGTGGTCCAAGTTGTAATAATGATCTCATTAGTCACAGTCACCCCCCTTAAAGGCCCCAGTAATAGTAGTGACCTCATTAGTGACCCCAGTAGTCATACTACCCCCCAGTAGTGACCCCAACAGTAAGTGTCTCCCTTAATGGGCTCAGTAGTAATAGTTACCCTGTTAGTGGTCCCCGTAGTAATAGTGACTCCTATTAGAAGCTCCTGTAGTAATAATGTCCCCCATAAAGGCCCAAGTAGTAATAGCGGCCCTAGTATTAAAAGTGACCCCCATATTGACCCCAGTAGTAATAGTACACCCATAGTGTCTCCAATAGTAATAGTGACCTTCATAGTGACCCCAGTAATAATAGTCACACCCCCACGGTGAATATGGTAGTAATAGTAATCCCAATAATGGTCCCAGTAGTAACAGTTCTCCCTTAGTGGCCCCTGTAGTAATAGTGACCAGTAATAGACCTTCAGTGGGCTGCAACCTGACACAACCATTTAAAAATTCAGTCTGGAAGCAGCCATAGCTGCTGTAATCAGTCTGTGACCTCTGATCGCTCCTCCCAGCAGCTGTGCCTTGTACAGGAGGGCGTCTGCATGCAGGAACGCAGATACCGGGAGGATAGGTCAAGTGTTATGACTGATTACAGCAGCGACAGCTCAGAACTATAGACTGAGTGAAATGCTTGTTGGGCTGCTGCCTGCCTGGCTTGCAGCTGGCAATTATTCTTTAACAGCCATTATTCTCTTCTGGCTTTCTCCCTCTCTATCTCTCTCTTTCTTCTTCTGTTCTTTCTAACAATTTGAGCTGTATTAGTACTTACACTTTTGATGTCCTAGCTCCCCACCTCACTGGTTGGTGTAAATGTTCTAGGCGACTTTGTGAAGATGTTCACCTTGTTCTTTCCCAATCTCTATCTCTGGCCTGTCTTCTCTCCATGAATTTCCGGACTAGACTTGCTCCAGGACTAGACTGACTAACCCCGCCCACTCTCTACCTTTTATACCTTTCCTCTTAACCAATCCTAAACTAGGGGAAAACTGACTATACAATCCCAGGCTAGCTAGGGGTGACTGGTAGGTGTTAGAGCAGGTTAGGGTGTCTTCTGCAAGCATAGTCAAATGGAAGCTAGAGGTCAGCAGCAGGAGGTATCGGTACAATCGGAGAAAGAGGAGCTTGATCAAGGTAGTGGAGCACAATGATCACACACTGGATCTGAGACATGGTCAGGTTTTTATAGGAAGTCTAATTAGTAGCAGGGCAGAGCCAGAACAGGGAGACAGGAAGTGGATTTAGCAGGAGCAAGGAAACAGAACAAGGCTGGGTTTCAAAAAGGAACTGTCCAAAATCCTGAATAGCCGAGGGGAGAGAGCTGCTGACTGGAGCACAAGAGGTCCTGGCTTCAAGTCCTGACATATCAACTCATCCATCATTTGTCAGCACAGTGAATCGGTAAATAATGGTATCGGCAAGGACTTAGTCTCAGTTGTTTATGTGTCCTTTGAATGAGCGATTTAGCTGGTCTGGCATGTGGGCTCAGGTGCATTAATGGTGAAGTTAAATATCGAGTCAGCATTTTGACTGTTTCCACTTCCTTAGTTGTCAGTTAGATGGTTTATATATAGTGATATGTGCCTGCCCATGGGCTGCTTGATTTCATGTTTTTATTGGGTGGTGGGTGGTGGGTTGCGAGTTAGAATCTAACATGATGACCCATTACTTGGGTGTTTTTCTCTATCATTTTTGGTGCGTTGTGCATATCGTAATTGGTCCCTATGGGAACTAATATTTCTGGGTGCCTGATGCTAGAGGATGTTGTCCTTGTAAGGTTTGGTGCGCCTGTGCTGCATTCTAGGACGTATATGTTTGGAAACACTGCTCTGGTGCCTTGCACCCCCTCTGGGGGATTAGCTAGCTCTGTAATGGCAATCACCAAATTTCTTTGGCGGCACACATTGGGGTATCAACTTCTCTCCCAACTGAATAATAAACTATTACTGCACTTCCAATTTTCTGCTGTTTTTAAGTGTACCTCGGTGTGAGGTTGCTGGCTAGCAACTTTAGGAAGCATTCCTTCCACATTGGTGAGCGAATTGGGTGTATCAGTTGACAATGTCTGTAGGATCAGGTGCTTCCATTCCGACTGTTTTGTGGGTTACATTAGACATGATTTGTTACTTTTTTAAAATTTGTTTCTTGTTCACAGATTGGCATCTGGCAAATTATTTGGGACTCCCATGTGTTTTGTGCAGAGCACAGAGCTGCCATTTGGCCAGGTGGAAGGTCCCACAGATTTGGCAACACAGATGTGCACTGTAGCAATTTCCGTTGACTTCGTTTGTTTTCAGGCCTTACCTGAGGTGGTGGATATCAGTCATCATCCTCCAGCACCAATAGACCTGGTGCTGCATATCGGTGGCAATGGCTTATGCCATGTGCGCTTGGGTGAGCTCATTTCTCTAATCCAGTGTGCCTTCTTTTTTCTTCAGTTGGTGCTGGTCTGGTCCAGGATTATTCCACGGGTCGTTTGGCATGGGGCCAGGGATGTTAATGTCATTGAGAGGGGCTGGAGGATTCTTTACAGCAGGGTGTCTCATTTTGTCTTTGCCTGGGGTGGTGTGACAGTGTGCCATAGGCAGCTTGAAAGGGATATCCAGGGTCTGCTACGTCTGGATGGTGCGCATCTTATGGACATCGGTATGGATAACTTCCTGTCGGGAGTTCAGGAGGGTGTGGAGAAGCCTCTTTTTCTGTTGGCTGGGGGTTGGAGGGTCATGTAGTGGTGCACAGCCTACTTGGCGGCGATGTTTGGTTAAAAATAATGTCTTGGCCCACGTGCAAATTCTGCGCTTGCTGGCCTACGGGTCCTTATCCGGATATACCCTTTTCTATTATTGAGTTTTATTTCGATGATGTAATTATTAACCCTTTCCAATCCAATTTTGGTTTCAGGGTTTCCTAAAAGGCTTTCTCTTTTTGCTGTTATACAACGGTGCCATCTGCTGGCTAAAGCCAGTGTGTGCACTAGAGAGGCTCCAACAGCGGAGTGGCTGGCAATAGACGGTAAGAGTACCCTGTAGGACATCTTCTGACATTGGAGCTGTACAAGTTTCAATCAGAATGTAGGAAGAAGTCAGACAGTGGATTGGAAAGGGTTAAAGCTGTGGCCGACCCCCGAGTCAACCCACTTAATATTAATAAATGATTATTATGTTTGGTTAAATCTGGTGTCATGTTTGTTATTTCTGGCTAGTGTCCCATTCCTCCTGATTTGGGGTCTAATATCTTTATGCAATCAGTATCACACATGATAGGATTGGATACACTGCTCAGCAGATAGTATCACACATGATAGGATTGGATACACTGCTCAGCAGATAGTATCACACATGATAGAATTGGATACACTGCTCAGCATATAGTATCACACATGATAGGATTAGATACACCGCTCAACACACAATTTCATACATGATGGGACTGAATACATCACTCAGCACACAGTATCACACTATAGGATTAGATACCATGGTTCAGCAGAAAGTATCACGTGATGGATTAGATACAACATAAGCACATACTGTGTTATGTTGTAATATGTCGACAATCTTTGGGTTAAACAATCCTTCGGCTCTTTGTATTAATGGTGCCAACACCTCAAAGAATAAAAAAATAAGGCGGACGACACGGAATGGCGCCACGAGAGGAAATGAGAACAGAAAAGATCGTTGAACTTTTCTAACAGGCTTCTATTATACCTTGCTTATCGAGAGGCATCGAAGCCTTCAGTAGCGGCGCGCCATTGTCATGGCAACCAGGTCTTGTCAACAGATGAGAAAGTGCTTCTGTCAGGGATGGCCCAGAGAAGTACGAAGCTGTTTGGACTCTGGCAGCGCAATCGTCTTAAATCAATAGCGCCACATAATACACTCTCAGGGTTTTCATAAATCTTCATTTCTTCCTCGCGCTTTCATTTCCTGGCTGTTGACAGAACCGCTGAACTTCATCACCTGTAAATTTCCTGCTCTTCTCCATTCTTATCCCTCCGTATCTACAAGAAAACGTCACGTCAGTGAGAGGCCTGGCCGCCGCCTCAGGAGGAGTGCAGACCCTTCATGTACAGAGCGGCAAGCTTGTAGAGGCTCATCACCTTATGGGAAGGCCACAGAGACCTTGGGGAAGCAAGACGTAGTAATGTGTGGCTTCGTGGGATGGTCGGACCTGTGGAGGGAGGAAGACATATCACCACAACATGCAAGAAGAACCGGGAGGGATGACATTCAGGAGGACTTGAGGCATCTTCCAATATTTAATCTATATAAGCCCCGCCCAAAAATGCCATCCATGCCACCATAACAAAAGGCACATGGCTTTATGCCAGAAAGTTGATGCCAGATGGAAAGTTGATGGGAAATCACTTTATGATGGGTGAGGGTCCGACTGCTGAGAACCAGAATCCCGAAGGTCTCACGTCATGATGTCACTCCATTCATTTCAATGGCAACACTGGACATTTCTGAGCATTTGTACTTAGCAATTTCCAGCGCTCCCACTGACATGAATGGCAGCATGCATGCATGTCCTCTACTCCATTCATGTGAGGACCTTCATCACTTCTATTCTTAAAATTAATGGGGGTCCAGTGGTCGAACCTCCTTTTATAACTGGGCACAACTCCTTCTGTGTGGGATGTCTGCATTGAGTTTGGATGAACTGTGAGGTGGATGCCCTCCTGGGTAATTGTTGCTTTCTTCCCTTCCTATAATCCAACCATGTGCATTCTTCACTATTAAGGGACAAGGCAGCATGTCAGCGGAGACATTGAGCAGTGTTAGTAAATATGGGGACATGAAACTGTGTAAACCTGTACGGGGTTAGCTTTATAGTTATTACATGGATAAAATGTATATATGTATCTGCAGGACCTTCCAGGGAGGTCATGTGCTCTGAAGTAGTGAGTTTTCAGGACCTTAAACTCTGTGCTGATTGGCTGAGAGACTGAGCTTATAAAGGGGAGCCTCAGAGCTTTACAGACTGCGATGCAGCACAAAAACAGCAGAGCAGAATCCTATCCAGCTGGCCGGCCTACCTATTGAAGTGGCGGAGGCAGCTGGTACCTGGGATTGTGATGCAGCAGAAAGCAAAGAGTACAGACAGGACTCTGCGTGGCAGAGGCCGCTTCCAAGCAGCAGCACCATAGTGGCTGTATCCCCATTCTGAGGAGCAGCCAGGGGGCCACCAGCTAAGAGAGGTCCACGGAGCAAAGGGCCTGCAAAGTGAAGTGAGAACTAGCCAACAAGAATGGAAGAAGCAGCTGGACCACTGAGGATGAGGACCACTGAGGATGTGTTACCCAACACCAAAGCGGCGGTGCTGAAGAGATCTGTGCAGCAGGTGCCCCATAAAGGCTTCCTGAGGACTGTCTAGTATAATTTGTAGAGAAAGGTAGCTTAATGTGTTAAACTTCTATAGAAATGAGTTCGTCGACGTTGGGCGTCTGCTGTGGGAAGAATGCAGATCTTTTAGATCATGAGAGGTCAGACTACAGTTAGTAAAACAGGTATCGCGCATATTTAGCGAAGGGCCAAAGTTATAATTTGTGTAAATAAGCCCCATTGTGTTTGTTCAGTAAAGTACATCTTTGAAAAAAATACAGCTGTCTCTGTCTGTCACCACTGGGCCATCCACCTGTTATATGAAATACATATGACTTAATATAATAGCTTTTTATTACGTTTTTTCTTGGAGATGGGGTGACAAAAAAAGCGCACTTGTGATGTTGTGTATTTTTTTTCTGACAATGTTCACCGTGCGAGATAAATAATGTGTTACTTTAATAGATTGCACTTTTATGAATGCAGCGATACCAAATATGTTTTTTTTTAATTTAGATTTTTAGTTATTTTTAATTATAAATATCACAAGAGGTGATAACTTTATTCTGTGAGTCTGTATGATTACTGCGATACCAAATTTATATGGTGTTTTTTTTCCTGTGCTACTTTTAAAGAATAAAATATCTTTGGGAAAAAATTAAGTTACTTTCCTGCAACATAACTTTTTTATTTTTCTGTTAACATAGTTGTGTGAGGGCTCATTTTTCAGGACGTTCTATAGTTTCTATTGGTACTATTTTGTGGTACATACAACTTTTTTTATAGGTCTTTATACCTTTTTACATTTTTTCTTTGAGATAGGGTGACCAAAAAATTTGGCGTTGTGTATTTTTTAATCTGATGAGGGATAAATAATGCATTCCTTTGATAGATTGGACTTCTACAGACACAGCGATACCAAATATGTTTTTGGCTTTCTTTCTGTTTTCTTTTATAAATATGGGAAAAGTTTTTTTTTTAACTTCTTAACTTTTATTTTTTCCAATAGTCAATAAAACTTTTTTATCCTTTTTGTAGTCCCCATAGAGAACTTGAACTTACGATAATTTGATCACTCATATAGTATAACGCAATACCATAGTATTACGTTATATCATGTTTTGATAGGCAGTCTATCATGACGTGCCAAAGGCACACCTTGACGGGCAAGCAGCAATTTCATTCCAGGAGCCCAATGGCACCTCAGAATCTCACCATGAGGGGGGCACTATTCATGATCCCCCAAATACTGATTGAGCTATATAAATACCGCTGTCAGAATTGACAATAACTGTTGTGGATGGGTGTTAGCTGTCAGTCACGTATGGCGCGGCTCCTGATCCCGTTCCATATAACCCCTGTACGCCCAAGATATAAATGTACACCCTGGGGAGTGAACTCTGCTATATCTGCATTGTACATTTTACAGGTCGTCTCTTCTGTTATATACTCGTGTTTTAGGATCATCTGCTGGAAAATATCTCATCATTAAAATCCCTGCAAACCAATCAGAGGCGTTTTTTTACATTATCGCCCCGTGTGTCCTATCGTGGATGCAGTAGAGCCAGATGGCACTAGATGATAGCACCAAACCACATAACCAGTCAATAACACCTTCCCTTCCAAATAAAGATCTTCTTGTTTTCGTCTCTTGCAGCGTCTGAAGTGTATTTCTTACAAAGAATTTTCCTAGCAGGAGAGTCTAATTCCCTGTCTAGATTAATACTTTATCACTGCCGGGACGCAGATTGGCGGCGGTGAAAGCACAAAGAGCTTCATTACATTCCGGGCATGGGTTCGAGTATAATACACATCGGGCGTGTTGTGATGTCTCCAGTCCTTTCTTTGTAGACTTTATTAAGTGCCCGGCAGTAGACGCAATGTGACTAGTGCAGCACAGTGGGGAGGAGCCCATCGCCACTTGATGCCAGGTTATTTGAGTGGTAGACGGGCAAAAACAGACGATTATCCCGGATTAATCCTTGACAGCGCACCTCATTTCTGTACATGTGCGGATATTATTCATGGCTTTCACACAACAGGAGAAATCAATACGACCCTCTCCTGTACGGGACCACTTCTCTGGGCATCCCTTGTTGTGCCATCATTCTGCGAACCGCCTTCAGCCGCGATGATTCTCACAGGTTTCAGACCTCAGCAGGAAAAGTTTACATTCAGGAAATTGTACAGTGCAAAGGAAAATTGCTTCCCCCTAAGAGGCTGGAAATGTGATAAGAAATGCTGGAAAATTATGTGTTATCATCATTTGTAAAATCTATGAAAATAGCCTGCAGATACCATGAACCAACCTGCAAAACCTGTCAGATTATAGCAGGGGCATAGGGGGCTAATACCCAGCATGTAGGAGATTCCAGCACCTCAACCCGACCAGTCAATAATAACGTTTATGGCAGTGCAAAGTATAGCAGGCATGGCGGGGAAAACCTGATGGTGTGTCATGGTTGGCTCTACCCACTGCTCCCGGTGCATCCAAAACACTGCCCGCCCCGACGTATACAGGGCCCGGTAATAGCAACCACGCTAAACAAGTGTATTACTTATCTTCCCACGTGACGCCAGTGCCTCTTCACAGCGATGAAACACCCAGACCAAATAACAGAGTCCATAGTCAAAGAAGTAGTTTCAAACCGGGCGCACACAGTTTTCTTTTACTTGCATTTTCTTTGATTTTCCAAGAACAAGGTATTACACCAGTCTTAGGCATAACAGTTCAGGCACATTTTTCCTTTTACAAAATCTCCCACATACATATTTGTATCTAGACGGCACTCTTCCCACCTGATGTATGAACATCCTCAGCCTCAGTTATCTGATGGCTGAACTCTGGGGGGAACACACACGATGCCCTTTCATTCACTTGTTACAACCTTTCTCTCCCTGCTTCAGTAGCACTTAACGGTCTGGTTGCTTATGCCCAACTCATACTCTGGACTGCAGTAGTTAAGAGGGGAAGATGTGCGATCACCATCGCCGACTCCTGAGATGGGATCTGAAATTCGTGTTCCAGTTCCCGGAGGGGATGTATCCCATGACAAATGAGATAGGCCCGAGACTTTGCCACGGCAGAAGTATCAGAGCTTCAGCCTCCTGCCCCTACATCCTCCTTCACCGACTACATTTTCTACACTACTCTCCCTGCAAAACTCCAGTACACTATTACTAATAGTGTCCCCTATATCGACCCCAGTAGTTACAGTTACCACGGCTGGTAATCACCTTCATGGTGACCCTATGTCCCGAAAGTGGGACAAAAGCAGGACAGACATCCTGAAAGCGGGACAAATGGCTGTCTCGCTTGGGACCCTGGAAAAAGAGGGACACAGGGTCCCAAAGCGGGACTGTCCCACCTAAAAGGGGACATCTGGTCCCTTTAATTATCCTGTATTGACCCCGACTTATATCCTATATTATACTACAGTGCTACATTCACAATTCTGTGGATACGCGGCTGATTTACAGTCAAAATCCACACAAATGGTACATATTTTGACTGTTTTTTGGATGCAGAAATTTGATACCTGTCTTTTTTGTAATGGCCCTGTACTTTTTATAAGAACAGAGGTAAAATCATATATTGTGACAAGCCCGGCCCCTGACCACACCCCTGTGTCCCGCCTTGACCCTTGGATAATCTTGTCACTTTAGGATAAGTAATGTATGTACACAGTAACTCCACCAGTACAATAGTGTGTGAGGCTGAACATTGGACAACACAGTCATGGAAAGAAGTGGTGGGGAAGAAACGGCAGACCCTTCACTCCTGTGCGGCAAAGTACAGCACCATAATGGAGGCCATTTTGATCTTTCTTACGGGTCCCCCTCTTCTGTGTTCAGCAGTGGCCTCTGGGGTAGAATAAATGATCCCTTATTGCTCCTGCTCAATTGTTAAGCAACCAGCTAGACGTGCAGCAGATCGGGGAAAATACTACACGAGGCCCCTTTAAGTGGCAGAACTCAAGGACCCTCGCGTGGAAGACATGACTTCTGCCTGGAAGCTTATGTTTCAATTAACTATTAGTTTAATAAATGCACCATTTTCTCTTTAAAATCCCCGTCTCCATACGGTTTACTGCGCTAGAGCCATAAAGAACATATACACAGGATCAGTTCAGAACAAGCGTACGGTAGCTACATGGCGGTTTTTGGCTTATTTCTCGGCATTTAGCTTTTGATGCAGAATTTCAATTATCTGGAGTCTCTAATAATTCACGGTTGCTATTTCCTCTCTACATGATGATATATAAAAGTCATTCAGTGAAACCACAGGTGCCATATTCCATTCAGTGGATACAGCAGAATATATACACATCCGTCGCTGCCTGAGAAGTCATAACATCCCCATAGTCAGAAGTACACATGTGCCGTATATCACACTCAGCCGCTTGTCAGTGGAGGCTCTAAAGCTTGAATGAGCGAATATATCACATGCAGCAGTTACTATGATGCCTTTATTGCACATTAAGCTATAAGTCCCAGCATAGAAAAGTTCATAGTTTGTGCATGTGCAAACTGCGCCATTTTCCAAAAAATGACACATATGCGCTTTATTTCCAACCACATAACAGAATTAAAGGCCTACCAGCCCCTTAGGAGGTCAGTGACAATCAGGGATGGAAATTGCGGAACAGTTTTGGGTGTCTTACTGCCTTTTCTGACTCTATACTTCCCACTATTGTTTTTGGCAAAAAATGCAACTAGTATCTTCTGAAAGTATCACCTCACCTGTCAAGGTACGTGGAGATACGCTGCAGATTTTTCATCCGGATTTGTATTTTTACCAAAGTAGCAAAGCGGATGAGATTTTAATAGATTTCCATAAATTGCTGCAGAAGAAATTTGCGTGCAGGAATTGACATATAGTGTGGGTTTTAAATCCATCGCACAGCAATTTATGCTGCAAATTTTCACCGCAGATTTCACCTTTTGCAAGCGACCCAGCATCAGCATCCGGCAAACCAGGGATGGGTCACAAGCAGGCTGAGCTGCTGGGTCAGGCCCCCTGATTTTAATTTTAAGGGTGTTTAATTTAAAAAAAAAAAAAAACACTCTTTGGTCACCTTCCCAGTCGCTCCCCGGCAGCTGTAATGGACATGCTGCCCCCCGCATTGTGCGATCATGTGACAAACACATGATTGCTATAGTCAGTTTCAAGCCTCAATGTTAGTGAGGCCCAGGAATGTCTACAGCGATCATCTGTTTGTTACATGATCAAACAATCCAGAAGTCAGCAGGGGAGAGCGTGCCAGGGACCGACAGGGGAGCTGAGTATTTACTGATTTTTTTTTTTTCCGATTACATACAAAGAAACGTTAGGGGCAGTAATTTTTCAAAACAGGTAAATGGGAGCATTATTTCTAAAAGGGAAAAAGGGGCATTATTTCTAAAAATGGGTATTTTTCGTGAATGGGGACAAAAGGGGCAGCATTACTGAGTGGAGGCAAGGGGTATTATTACTGAGTTGGGGCATAAAGAAGGCATTATTGCTAAGTGGGGGCACTTTTACTTTGTGAGGGTCACTAAAAGCAGTACTTACTGTACAGGGCATACAGGGAGCACAAAAATGGGGACAGCACAACTGTGTGCTGTACCACAGGTGGCATTATTACTATCTTAGGTACTGTAGAATGGTGGATTGTGTAAACATGTATATTACGTAAAGAGGGTGTTGGAAAAGCAAGGAGCCAAAGATGTCTGTGTGTTAAAGTCAAGTTGTGGCCGGGAGAAGTTGTCACGGCGGTCTGGTCCAGATACAGAAGAATAGGGAAACTGAACGATTCCTGTCAGGGAGGACATCACCTGTGATCACTGAATATAGTGGTACTGTAATCACTTATATGGTCTACAAAACATCTGTGTAGACCCCTGTCTATGTTATATGGTCAATGTATGCACTATTGCAGATTGCCACATCTATTGCCACATCTGTGATGACACACTGCAAAGGGGCCCACTGAGACTCTGTCTCCCAAGCCCCACATAAACCTGAAGCTGGCCCTAAGTTGCAATTTATAGGATGACATCTGTGGCTCATTTGCAGCACAATGCATAACAAAGCTGCTGTTTTTGCCACTGATTTGTTGTGGATTTTTCTACAGATTCTATGCAAAATCCACAGCATAAAATGTGCAGCAGATAATTTTTACTCGTACATGTGAGCATAAAATGCGTGATTTGCTATGGTTGTTCTCTAAAGCACTCCTATCCTGCATATCTCCCAATACTTGAGTTCGCTGTGCACAAGAATTTCTGCACTGGAATATCCATAAAACATCTGTGAAATACGCTTTTGTGTCGCGGTAGAGGCAGGCGACACAGAGATCAGGGTATGATGTGGACACGAGGCTTACAAAATATATATATTTTTATTTTAACAAATAAACTTGGAAATTAGGCTGTTGTAGAAGCTTCTCATAATAGATAAGCAATATACGGTTATTCACAAATGTTAGACAACCTAACTGACTCTAACTAAGAGTATAGTTAACTCTAACGTGAGTAGGGGATGGTAAGAATCTGTACAGAAATCGTCAATGCGCTTCACCTGTACAATACATGGTAGTACCACACAACATTTCAACCTAGCAATTTCGTCGCCCGCACACAGGCCAAAAGTAATGGCGGATGAATATGTGTTCCTCTGGTGTCGTCTCGAGCTCATGTATTTTAACTGGCAGGCCTGTGTTTAAGTCACTGTCTGTGTGCACATGTCTGGCCTTTCCTGAGGGCCTACCTCACTTACATATCTCCAGCATGTTCGGTACAGTAATGTAGGTGATGCATCTTTGAATGTCTGTTGGGGGTTATCCTGATTCGCAGGGCTGCAGAACGATGTGAATCCTTCATCTCTCTAGTTGTAGTCCTTGCTGCTGTGTTTCGTGAGGAACATCAATTCTGGTGTGTTATGGAGCTGCACTTCTCAAACACCGGCTGCCTCCTTTCTTATGCCACTAATAGGCACACATTTTCCAAGGGCACGTCTCACATGGCTCCTCACTCCTTTAAGCAGCTCTTTCTTTCCCAGCAATGCAGTTTCTCTTAAAGGGGTTGTCCCGCGCCGAAACGAGTTTTTTTTTTCAACCCCCCCCCCGTTCGGCGCGAGACAACCCCGATGCAGGGACCTAAAGAAAAATCCGCACAGCGCTTACCTGAATCCCCGCGCTCCGGTGACTTCTTACTTACCGGCTGAAGATGGCCGCCGCGATCTTCTCCCTCGGTGGACCGCAGGGCTTCTGTGCGGTCCATTGCCGATTCCAGCCTCCTGATTGGCTGGAATCGGCACGTGACGGGGCGGAGCTACACGGAGCCGCCATCCTGCACGAGCGGCCCCATTCAGAAAAGAAGAAGACCCGGACTGCGCAAGCGCGGCTAATTTGGCCATTAGACGCCGAAAATTAGGCGGGCTCCATGGAAACGAGGGCGCCAGCAACGGAGCAGGTAAGTGAAAAACTTCTTATAACTTCTGTATGGCTCATAATTAATGCACAATGTACATTACAAAGTGCATTAATATGGCCATACAGAAGTGTATAGACCCACTTGCTGCCGCGGGACAACCCCTTTAAGGCTCAGCAGTACCATTGAGAGTGCTCTCCAGCTTGCAAGTCTCTATGATCTCAAGTCCTGCAGATCTCCCAACTGATCTCTGCAGCCAATGGGAAGTCAAATACAATACTCCATAGAGAAATGCACAAACTGCAGCATTGTAGGATGGCCAATAGAAGTCTCCCTTATACCAACCAGATTACATAACCATAGTAACCATAATAGAGTTCATTACAGCACACACTCGAACCTGGGCTCCCTCCTTATTACCGCACCACCTTGCTGTATAGGGAAAGAGCACAGTCCTGGAGATTACTGTACACTTGTAGGGTGATCACAAGACAAGGGGGAAAAAAATTGTTGCGTCTTTGACGGGAACCCCTAAAAAGTTGCCAATTGGTGTAAAAATGAGATCATCAAAGTTTCAGAACTTCTTCGTTCTTTTGCTCATAAGAATTTTATATTGACTCCTCCCATGCAGCCAGTATGTCCCTTTTGTCTCTGAAGGAGCAAAAACTGTCTGTCTTCTTCATTTATATTCTTCAGCGCATCAATATCAATATCAAGGCTTGACTTAAAGCTTCCACTTTTTTACTTTGAGCTTGACTTACGCTTCTAGTTGTATTTTTTTTGCAGTTTTCTCCACTTTTCGTAAGGTTTTTCAAGTATCTTAGCTTCATGTCAAAAAGTAGAACTTCCTGGATTGTGAGCCTTGCAGCATTTCTGGTTTCTAGTTTAACTTGGCGTTTATTGTAAAACAAACTGCTGAAAACGTGACCATTGGGTGGCAGATTAGTGCCAGAAATTTGATGGGACATACAGTGGTGCCTTGGGTTAGGAGTTTAATTTGTTCCGTGACGAAGCTCTTAACCCAAAACACTCGTAAGTCAAATCAATTTTCCCCATTGAAATGAATAGAAAAGCCATTAATTCATTCCGGATCGCGAAGCTCTCCCACTGATTTCAATGGGGATGGAGTTGCCCTATTGAAAGCAATAGGACGCCGGCAATCCCGCAGTGATTTTCAGGGAAGCGTTTTAAATATAAACCCTAGCCTGAAAATCATCCCTAGCTGTAGTAAAAAAATAAAAAATATATATACTCACCTGTCTGCCGGGGCTCAGGCATGTCTAGCTGCTGCTTGTTCTCCCTTCACTGCGCTAAAGCTTTTCAGCAGGTGGGGATTAAAAAATGCAGGGAGAACAAGCAGCGGTTAGATGCGTCTGAGCCCCGGCAGTGGCGGACAAGTGAGTATATAGATTTTTATTTAGCTAGGGATGATTTTCAGGAAAGGGCTTATATTTAAAACCCTTCCCCGAAAATCACTGCAGGGGTTGCTGGCAGGCCATTGCTTTCAATGTGGCCACCGGCAGCAGCGGCGGCCCCATTGAGAGCAAGGCTTGTAACTCAAGTTTATGCTCCTAAATCAGAGCAAAAATTCGGGAGAGAGCCTGCTCTTAAAGGGGTTGTCCTGCGAAAGCAAGTGGGGTTATACACTTCTGTATGGCCATATTAATGCACTTTGTAATATACATCGTGCATTAAATATGAGCCAAACAGAAGTTATTCACTTACCTGCTCCGTTGCTAGCGTCCTCGTCTCCATGGTGCCGTCTAATTTCAGCGTCTAATCTCCCGATTAGACGCGCTTGCGCAGTCCGGTCTTCTCCCTTCTGAATGGGGCTGCTCGTGCCGGAGAGCTGCTCCTCGTAGCTCCGCCCCGTCACGTGTGCCGATTCCAACCAATCAGGAGGCTGGAATCGGCAATGGAACGCACAGAGCCCACGGTGCACCATGGGAGAAGACCTGTGGTCCACCGTGGGTGAAGATCCCGGCGGCCATCTTAGCAAGGTAAGTAAGAAGTCGCCGCAGCGCGGGGATTCGGGTAAGTACTATCCGTTTTGTTTTTTTTTACCCCTGCATCGGGTTTGTCTCGCGCCGAATGGGGGGGCTATTGAAAAAAAAAAAACTCGTTTCGGCGCAGGACAACCCCTTTAAGTCAAAAAACTTTTAAGCTGAGGCACTCTTATCCCAAGGTATCGCTGTATATCCAAGCAGAAAAATCTTGTCTTTCTGCCTTGAACGTACACTACTTGCAGCTGTAGAGGATGAAGTCGAAGGTTCTGAATCTATTATTACTTACAACTCTGGACAAGAAGAAAAATGATATTTTAAAAAATATAGATTTAAAAAAAGGTATGTTGAAACATTACTTTGATGTGTTTAATTACAAAGAATTCAACGATCAACAAAAGCAAGGTTAATAAGGAATTTCATCACGTTTATAGTGAATTTTTACATTTATTTGAAAATGTTTTCAGGGTCTGGTCCATGAAAAAGCCAAATATCCTCCAATCTGTATGTTTTTCAAACAAGTTGTGAGAGTGAAAATTGAAGCCAGGAACATTCTCTAAAAAAATGAAAGAAATCACACGTTCCCAAGGATAAACCGTTCAAATCTTATAGTGAAAAAATCAGTTTTTTTTTTTTAAGAAAAATAGCTGTTTTAGAATGCTTAAAGGTTGATGAGACAGGTCTTAATGTTTTCCGATTGAGCTGAAACTCACTTTTACACCAATTGGCAACTTTTTGGGGGTTCCCATCATGGTACTAGAGCTACCATGTCTGCCCATATCTCATCTTGTATCCAAGTTAGAGCTGGCCCAACAGGATACCAGGGCCTCCATGCCCACCAGCATCACATATTGTATCCAAGCTAGAGGGGACCCAACAGGGGTACTAGACCCTCCATGCCAACCAACACATTACATCTTGTATTTAAGCTAGAGGTGGCCTAACAGGATACTAGAGCCTCCATGCCCGCCATATTACATCTTGTATCCAAGCTGGAGGTCACCTAACAGGGTAGTAGAGCCTCCATGCACACCCGCATCACATTTTGTTTCAAGCTAGAGGTGGCCCAACAGGGTACTAGAGTCTCCATGCCCACCATATTACATCTTGTATCCAAGCTAGAAGTGGCCCAGCAAGGTACTAGAGCCTTCATGCCCACCATATTACATCTTGTATCCAAGCTAGAAGTGGCCCAACAAGATACTAGAGCCTCCATGCCCACCAGCATCACATATTGTATGCAAGCTAGAGGGGACCCAACAGGGTACTAGAGCCTCCATGCCCACCCACATTACATCTTGTATCCAAGCTAGAAGTGGCCCAACAGGATACTAGAGCCTCCATGCCCACCATATTACATCTTGTATTCAAGCTAGAGGTCACCCAACAGGGTAGTAGAGCCTCTATGCACACCCGCATCACATTTTATATTCAAGCTAGAGGTGGCCCAACAGGGTACTAGAGCCTCCATACCCACCATATTACATCTTGTATCCAAGCTAGAAGTGGCCCAACAAGGTACTAGAGCCTCCATGCCCCCCCCATATCACATCTTGCATCCAAACTAGGAGTGGCCCAACAGAGTACTAGAGCCTCCATACCCACCACACCACATCTTGTATCTAAGCTAGAGGCTGCCCAACAGGGTATTACAGCCTCCATGTCCACCATATCACATCTTGTATGCAAGCTAGAGGCGGTACAACAGGGTACTAGAGTCTCCATGCCCACCCATATCACATCTCCTATCCAAGTTAGAGGTGGTACAACAGGGTACTAGAGCCCCCATGCCTGCCCATATCATATCTTGTATCCAAGCTAGAGGCGGTACAACAGGGTACTAGAACCTCTATGCCTGCCCATATCACATCTTGTATCCAAGCTGGAGGCGGTACAACAGAGTACTAGAGCCTCCATGCCCGCCTGTATCACATATTATATCCAAGCTAGAGGCAGTACAACAGGGTACTAGAGTCTCCATGCCCACCTGTATCACATCTTGTATCCAAGCTAGAAATGGTACAACTGGGTACTACAACCACCCTTCAAGAGGTCAGTTTTCCACAATATATGACCTTCTTGCTCTGATATTGTAATCACCTACTTATATCAATGTTACAATCACACAGAAAAACTTTCATTCTATCCTGGCAACCACTTTTATTGGATGGATGTTACTGACAATATGTGTATATATATATACACACAGGGTGTAGTGAAGAAGCCAGATTAAGCACTTTATCTTAATATCTTAATAATGGTGTCCTATATTAAAAGCAATAAATAGTGAACCAAAATAGGTAGGAATTAATGTGCTACACGATGTCAAGGCGTACGGGACCCTGGGGGACCCTAAAACATGGAAATGGCCTCCTTCTGCTATCATACATGCATCGAGGCGTTCGACAGTGCAGTCCAGGGCTGACTATCAGGACCGTGTTATTGAACAGCGAAGCAACAATTCAGAGCAGATGCAATGCAAATTACTAGTAAGAGCAACGACATTTCAGCGTGAAATTTGGTGCAATCGCCTTGTTGGACCTCTGTTCATTCCAAGAACTCTCAATGTGGATCACCACCTGAATCTCCCACAGATAATGGATGATCTGTCCCTTCGTAGCAGATGGAGGCCACTTCCAGTAGGCTTTTCTTACTTCATTCATCTCAGTGGTCCCACGGGAAGTACAGAGATGCGGAAAATGGATTTTTGCTTCTCACATGTTACTCTTCAACTCTACAATTGAGTTTTATTCTTTCTATCTTCCAGGGTCCATAACACAAAATTGTAATCCATGTTCTCGGCCCCCAGGCACCCGTGCGCTATACCATCATGTAGCGCATCTACACCTTCCTACTCAAGTACACTACTGTTATGTCAGTATAGGACACCAGTATGAGATATAGCACTGGATCGGCTTTTTCACTACAACCCAAATATATAGATATAAAACGTAAGTGGCAATTTGGTGTGTGGTACCAGGTAAGAACAAAGTATGGGGCACGCCTTCATAACCCAGTGAAGACTACAGAGAGAGCTGAAAAGTCCAGAGGCTCAGCACAGCTTTGGCGTGGGTGGGATGTAAGTGCCTATCACCAAGGTTCAGATGCTGACCAGAGCCAACTTGTGACAGACAGGTGGACTGCACTGCTTGTTACACACTGACTGAGATATTTCGCCTGAGAATGGCCTGCAATTCTTGAGAATGTTCCAGTATGGCGCAGTTTGAGAAGCGCTCAGGACAAGGTCACCTGGTTCTTGCACCATCTACTCTTCTTTGTGATTACAGGAAAGATTCTGAGAGATCAGAAAAACATGGCTGCCCTCGTCCCCACACCGTGCCTTTTAACAGCCAATACCACATATGGCCCAAGAACAAGAGTGGCGCTGTTTGTGGAAGAAAGCAGTCGTGTCTTTCCTTTCTCATCCAACCCTTGAAAAAGGCAGAAAAAGAAGATTTCCACACGCTGTGGGATCGCAGACATCTTCTCTTTGTGTGGAGTTTGTCTTTACGTCTCCATTCACCAGATTTATATTCCCATCGTCATAAAGAAGAGATTTTCTAATTACAAAACAATATGACATAAAATAAATGATGTTTGACAGATGGCGGCCCGTGCTGAGCGGTGGAGTGAGCGGCGCCAGTCAGTCGGTAGCAGAGTAGTAAAGCTCTGGGTTACTGGACCATAAAGACAATGGAGCAAACATCACAATCAGCATTAGAGGAAAGGAGAGCAGTGCCATTCTGGGTTTATCTGTTTACATTCTGACGTTATCAGTCATCTGCAGCATTTAATAATCAGACCTAAAACGTCTTCAGCAGATCCAGCAACTCAGAGAAAAATAACAATGTCAGAACAAGAAGTCACAAATACGATACCTGAGCCGCAGCATGTATCCCATTGTATCATATGTTCCAATAGCAAAGATGGTCTGTCATCACCAGCAGTGCAATGGATGTGCTATATAAACACCAGTGAAACGGGAGAATATTAACCCACCAATAACATAATACAAGTGATACAATCAGGTGAAATCAGGGATGGTTATCCTGTACTGATCCTGAGTTACATCCTGTATTATACTTCAGAGCTGCACTCACTATTCTACTAGTGGAGTCACTGTGTACATACATCACTTATCCTGTACTGCTCCTGAGTTACATCCTGTATTATTCTCCGGAGCTGCACTCACTATTCTGCTGGTGGAGTCACTGTGTACATACATTACTTATCGTCTACTGATCCTGAGTAACATCCTGTATTATACTGCAGAGCTGCACTCACTATTCTGCTGGTGGAGTCACTGTATACATACATCACTTATCCTGTACTGGTCCTGAGTTACATCCTGTAGATCTTTTATTATAAAAGTAAAAAACATAACAATAAACAGAACATAAATATCGCTCACTTGGCATAAGACATAAACATAAAACCAAAACAAATCATCACTTATATTAACTGTACTTTGCCTTACTGCAGGACAAAGTAACAAAAGCAAAAGGTCCATCTGGTCCAAATAATACACACCGCACACTACACCAACCTGCACTCCAAACTACACTCACTCATCCTCACCAATACATATACGCTACATACTACATATAACAATATACACACGTGTGAGAAAACATCCCTAACTCACAGGATCCAGCCTGAAATCCCAAGAAAGAAGAAAGAAAACTTGACTAATAACCGAAGCAATGATATAATAATAATGCAAACAACCATAACAAAAGTAATAATAATAACAATAATAAGAACAACCCAGTACCTTTTTTTTTTTTTTGCAATTTTTTTTTTTTTTTAATGCCCGCCACCTAAAGAATAAAACCTTACATAATCCTAAACTAACCCTATACCCAGACCAAACCACCACACACCCCAAACAACCCCCTACGGTGCAGCCACGGGAGCCACGCCTGCATCCCAAGTCCGTGCTCAATGTCTATGTCCAGGACGAGCCGAGCTGCACCGCATACACACACCCTGCCCGCCGCAGCCTGAGGGCCACGCCCGCACCAACAGTCCGTGCCCAGTGTTCATTGTCCGGGACGTGTCAAGCTACGGCTGAGGCATAAATCCCCCCCCCCTCCCCCCAATAAACCCCCACCCAACCTATCTATAACCCCTAGCCCTATATACAAAACAAAACATAACATAACATAACATATAACATCTCTTATACTACACAACTACAAACCAACACTACATATTAATACCCGAAAGCCTAAGGTTCAGTTACCTGCAGCCGTACATACTTCATCTTTGACCGAAAAACAAAAACTCTACTAGTGTCACACTCAGCCCTCCACAAGGACTGGATATGATAAGCCGGGCACCGACCAAATAGAAAAACTATCCCTATAGTTAATCTGTCCCTACAATGTCCCTACTCCTTCCCTAAAACTTACCCTCAGAGAAACTG
This sequence comes from Eleutherodactylus coqui, assembly GCF_035609145.1. NCBI lineage: Eukaryota > Metazoa > Chordata > Amphibia > Anura > Eleutherodactylidae > Eleutherodactylus > Eleutherodactylus coqui. Next base: position 227,569,254 of record NC_089839.1, read on the forward strand.
TCCCTACCTCTCCCTATTCTGTCCTTACAAAGACCCTATCAATAAGAAGACTGTCCCTAACGAAATACAAACCCTCTCCATAGGAGAGAGGCCTTAGTCGTGCCCAACCTCTCATAATCCAGAGAGCGCACCTTCACCAGGTCACCCAGGATGTTCCTATTCACCTCATCCACGGGGAGGATTTTCTCTTCCGTCGAAACTAAATAAAGTGCACCGGTCCCTGCCACCAAGGTCCCCGAATGCCCCATAGACCCATTCCGCATACGAGAGGCGTGCCAACCTGGGCCAACCAATGGAGGCTCCCACCCGTTTGTACACCTCTGTATTAAAGGGACACTGAAGCAGGAAATGCTCCATGCTTTCCAGTACGTTGCTGCACTCCTGGCGGGGGCAACCCCTATCCACCAGTGGCCTGCTCTTCAAGTTGCCCCTTACATACAGTCTCCCGTGGAAACAGCGCCAAGTCAAGTCCCAAAACTTCAAGGGGATCCTGTCAGAATTCAATAAACGTAACCCTCCCTCCAGGTCCCGACTTGGGCAGTCCTTGAGCGCCAGGGGCTTCTGGAAATGGGTCAACAGAACCCTCTTATCGAGGAGTTTCCTCGACAGAGTTCTGATCTCCCACATCCCCAGACCCCACCGACGTATCATCTTCAGAACCACAGTAGCGTAAGCCGGAAGATGCCCGTGCGGCGTGCGAAGATCCTTCACTCGCCCTCCTGTCTCCCATTCCTGGAAGAAAGGCCGAAGCCATCCCCAACAGGAGAATACCCACGGAGGAGCCCTCTCTTGCCAGAGGTTGCCTATATTGATCTTAACAAAGGTGTTTACGAGAAACACCACGGGGTTGACCATAGATAACCCCCCTAGTCTCCTCGTGCGATATGTGACATCTCTCCTAATTAGGTTCAACCTGTTCCCCCACAACATTAGGAAGAACAGGTTGTAGACCCGGGTCCAGAGAGGTTCTGGCAAAATGCATACGCTGCCCAGGTAGATGAATAAAGGGAGCAGGTATGTTTTGATCAGGTTAACCCTTTCCCGAAGGGTCAAAGACCAACCCTTCCACTGGGCCACCTTCTGAGTGGCACCATCGAGCCTGACCACCCAATTTTGCATGGGGTAATCTCCCCGGCCGAATTTGATGCCGAGAACTTTAGCCAAGTCCTGGGGCACTGGAAGGGTGTCCGGGAGACTAAATGTAGGATCTCCCCTTCCTAACCAGAGACTTTCGCACTTATCCCAGTTGATGCCGGACCCGGATGCTTCCGAGTAGCGATCCACCTCTGCCATCACGTACTCTGCCTCCCCCCTCGAGGACACAAAGACGGTGACGTCATCAGCGTACGCTGCCACCCTGAGGGCGGCTTCCGGCACCGCCCGATCCATCCCGACCCCCGCCATAGGCCCACCATCAATCATCCTAAGGAAAGGATCAATGGCAAACACGTACAGCAAGGGGCTCAGAGGACAACCCTGACGGACGCCAGACCCAACCTCAAATGGGTGGCCGACCCAACCGTTCACTAGCGGGAAAGTCTCAGCCCCCGCGTACAATGTCTTGAGCCAATTGACAAACCCCACTGGCAGGCCATATCTCAGAAGAACAGACCAGAGGTACTCATGATTAACCCGATCAAACGCTTTGGCCTGATCCAAGGACAGCAGGTACCCCTCCCAGTGACCAGCCCTACCCTGCTCCACTGCCTCCCGGACACCTAGAACAGCACTAAAGGTGCTACGGCCTGGAACAGAGCAATGCTGGGCGCCCGAGAGGAGCCGGGGTGCAAACTTGACCAGCCGATTAAACAGCACTTTTGCCAGAACCTTCCTGTCCGTATTGAGAAGCGCTATGGGACGCCAGTTCTCAATACGGCTCGAGTCTTTACCCTTTGACAGAAGGATCAAAGCCGACCTCCTCATTGACTTTGGGAGAGTGTCCGAGGAAAGACACTCATTGAAAACCTCAGTCAAGAGGGGACTCAAGAGGTCCTTAAAGGTCTTATAGTACTCAGATGTTAAGCCATCCGGCCCTGGCGATTTTTTGAGCGCAAGCCCATCAATCGCCAGTTTAACTTCCTCTATGTTGATCTCCTCTGTCAAAACATTAAGGAAGATGTCATCCCCTGGCTCAGGAACAGCTTCAGCCAGGAAAGCCGACATCACATCTCGATCTAGATCCCTCTTCCTCAAAAGGTGCGAGTAGAAGGATCTGATGACTTCCAGAATCCCTGATCTGGACCTGTTCAGAGATCCCGTACCGTCGATCAGTCCAGTGACAACTTTACGATTCACTGACATCTTGCAGTTTCTGTAAGGGTCAGGTGAGTGGTACTTCCCGAAGTCCCTCTCAAAAACCAAAGATGCGTGCCTATTATACTGGCACCCTTTGAGCAAAGACTTCACTCTGGAGATCTCCTCGCGGCTACCTCCAGTCGAGATGAGATGTTCGAGTTTCCTCCTCAGGCCCTGATAAAGACGATACTTACTCAGGCTCCTGAGGCTAGAGAGCTGGCGGAAGAACCTCGCAGCCCTGATCTTGAGTATCTCCCACCACTCTGACTTACTGCTACAAAGATCCAGTAATGGTACCTGGCTCTGCAGAAAATCCTCAAAGGACTGTCTTATCTCTGCTTCCTCCAGGAGTGATGAATTCAGCCTCCATAAGCCTCTACCCATCCGGGGGGTCTCTGCAACATTCAGGGAAAACAAAATCAGACAGTGGTCAGAGAATTCCACCTCAACAACAGAAACTGGTGAAGAGATGGCTTCCTCCTTCAAATAAAACCTATCTATTCTAGACCTGCACTCGCCTCTATAATAGGTGAAACCCGTGTGGCCTGGGGTGTGCCGGATGTGGACATCCACCAGGCGAGCTTCGCTAGCTATGCTATTAAGCGCGACGCTATCATAAGTCAGCTTGCCTAGGGAGCCTCCCCTGTCACGGGTCCTCGTGACTGCGTTAAAGTCACCCCCAAAGATCACCTGCCGACTGGTAAAAAGGTACGGCTTGATCCTCATAAAGAGATCTTTGCGGTCCCGCTTGGTTTGGGGACCGTAGATGTTGATTAGCCGAAGCTCTTGTCCCTTCATGAGAACATCCAGGATCAGGCACCTCCCTATTTCTAACTCGATAACCCGTCGGCATTCAACCGCTGCGGTAAAAAGTACCGCCACTCCGCTATATGGCTCGGCCGCAAGAGACCAGTAAGATGGACCAGACCTCCATTCCCTCCTTGCCTTATGCACAGCTGCCAAATTTGGCAGCCTGGTCTCTTGCAAAAACAAAATGTCAGCTTCAACGCGGCCGAGAAAATCAAAGGCCGCAAATCTAGCCATATCAGATTTAATGCTGGCAACATTAATGGATGCCAGTGTCAACGGAGCGGGTGCCGCCATCATTGGTGATTGAGTTAGATGGCTTTCTTCTTCCCACCCCCCTTCTCATCCGGGTCTGAGGATGACCCCTTGCCACGTTTCTTAGACACTGAAAGGTCCATGGCAAGGGGCTCCTCGACCTCGTCTTCCTTGTCACTGGGCTCTGGGCCAGCCCTCCCCCTGGAGGTCACCAAACCCCCATAAGAGGAAGGCTCAGCACCCCCTGTAGGCCCCACGCTTGTCCTAGGCATCTCTTCCTCCGAGGACGAGAGAGCTTGGTACCTGTTGGAGAGCCCAACAAGAGGAGAGTTTGGATTGCCTTCCTGCACCTGGCCCGTTGCAGGGGAAGATTTCCCTTCCCTTTTTTTCATTTTCTTGGAGCCCTGCTTGCGCTTTTTCTTTTGCCACTCATCCTTGCCCTCACCCACACTTTCATAGTGGGAAGAATCTGAATAAGTGGCATCCTCTTCCCTTTGGATCCTCCTGACCTCCTCATCCAGCTCCCTGTCCCCTGGAGCCTCAGCCACATGATTTGCGTCCGGAGCAGGGGCCAGCATTGACCCACCTGCCACCTGGGTTTCCACCAGCTCCCTGCCCCTTTCGCGCTTCTCTTGGCGCCTTAGCTTGGCTGCCCCAGCATGTTTGTTCTTCCTTGGCTCCTGGGCTCCATCGCCTCTGCTGGTCCCCTCCCCTGCAGAAGCAACCTCACGGCTCTCCTCCGCTGGGGCCCTGACCGCATTGGCAAAAGAGCGTGGACAGCGACTGAATGGGTGACCGAGGTCACCACACAGGTGACACCTAATCTCTGTACAAGATGCCGCAAGATGACCTACCTCGCCACACAGAGCGCACTTGATGACGTTACAGGCTGCACTCAAATGTGTGGGGTCGCCGCACTTGTGACAGAGCTTCGGCTGCCCCTGGTAGAAGGCCAAGATACGATCCCTGCCAAGGAAAGCCGCGGATGGTATGTGGGCCACCGAATTCCCTGAACGCTTAAGTTTCACCATAAATGTCCAGGCTCCGGACCAGATGCCGTGTTCGTCCCGGTTCTTATTGGGCATATCCACCACCTCTCCATACCGACTTATCCAAGTCATGATATCATAACAAGAGAGGGACTCGTTACGAGTCAAAACGGTCACTCTCTTGACTCCAGTCTGGCGGGTTACCACTTGTGCAGCGAAACCGCGCCAGCCGGGCTCGTCCTTCATCAGCTCATAATTCCCCCAGAAGAGCTCCAGGCCCTCCGGGCGAGCAAAGCTGATGTCGAACTCAGACGTGCCATAAGGATGGATCAGGGCATAGATGTCATTTGCCCTGAAACCCATCTTCAGCAGAAGCTCCACCACCTTACTCCTGGATGGGCACGCGTCATTGCCTCTCCACTGAAGACGAGCCACATTCCTACGGCCAATGTCCTGCCCGGTTGTCGGCAGGGACCAGACGGTCTCCCCCCTTTGTTCTCGGAAGGCACCAAGACCATGTCTCTCCACCCAGAGAGACAAATCCACAACTCTGCCCCCTACATTCATCGAGCTCTCCCCCCTCCTCAAGGCCTCCAGGAGGCGCTGTTGCAAAACGCCGTCCCCAGAGCCCAAAGACGAGGAGGACGCATCCCCCCTCCCTCCAGCGGCGACACTGGCATAACTTCTACCAGATGTTGTCGCCGCTGGAGGGGCGACTGGATCCTGACCCACCCCCTGACTACCCTCCAAAGCCCCACCCTCCCGTACAAAAGGTGGCATACCAGCCGGGGAATCGGGGACACCTGTTCCTGCAGGAACAGGGGCAGCAGGAACAGGGGCAGCAGGGGTACCAACAGCCGCATCCATTACCGCACTCACTTCTCCATTAGCTGCTGGACCAGGACCCATGTTACCTTTACTCTTAATTTTCTCTTTATGCCCTGAGGGCAAGTCCATGGCACCTTTGGTGGGTGGCTGAAGATGTACTTCAACATTTCTTTTGACATTGGTGGCTGTAGCTCCGCCCACCTTAGCCACTCTTGGATCTGCAGTTCCCCCAGCTTTCCTTCCAGCAGCAGAAGGATGTTTACCATGTGTGGGAGGATCGGCAGACCCAGCCACCACCCCCTGCGCCCCCTCTGCACCGGAAAGGCGCTTTAGGGACACAGGGGGGACAGCTAAGCTACCACCGGTGGGACCTGGCGCCGGATCACGCCCCCCTCCCACTGGGACGTGACCAACAGCGCCAGCACCTCTGGACTGGCCGCGACTCTTCGCTTTCCGAACGCTCTTCTCCACCTCCTTTACTCCTCCATTCCCACTACTAGCACAAGTGGGCTTGGAGTTTTGGGCCGCATTAACCCTCTCTTCCCCAGTCCCCTGCACCGGACCCACCACAGAGCCCGGGACTAGGAGCTCAGGGTTACCACCCTGGTCTGACTTTTCAGCCAAACCAGAGTGCTTGGTGACATAAACGAACTTTTCTTGAATATACGTTTTTTCCTTTTTCCTCCTCTTTTTGCTTGAGGTTTCTGGGGGCAAATCCTTTCCAAAGTAGCAGGATTGTAGCCTCTCTGGGGACTCCTGCAGCTGTATCTGCCGCATTATCAGCGCCCCCTCTCCACTGCTGCTGCAGCTGTCGTCGGTGTCCTCCTGGTCAGATTCGCCTGACGTGGGGGGCAGGCTGACCTGTTCAGCTGGGATGCTGGGCCCAGTAGTCCCACCTGGCAGCGACGATTGCTGCTCACCAGAGCACCCAGCTCGCCCATCCTCAGCACTGTCTGATTCGCCTGTGCTGCTGCTTGAGCACCTGGCAGAGCGCTCTTTAATAGCAGCGCTGCTCACCGACGCCATTTTGCTAAACCTTTCGTCGTTTAACAGTTTTTCTTTGAAAGGCCCGCTTCTTTGCAGAATCCTTTCCCTCTCCTCTGCATAAAACTCAATGGCCTCCTCACAGGCTTCAATCTGCCGCGATATGGCTAACTTCCTGGTGCGGGATCTGGCCCGCTCCGCATCATAGCGGGCAACGTGCAGCTCCTGCTTATATTTATTCAGCTGCCTCCCGACATGCCCAAAGTCCTTCATATACTTGGCAATGCGTGATGCCACATCCGCTACAGACTCGCCCTCCTTGCGATCAGCCCAACTTGCCTGCAAACGTTGTTTTGCCGCATGGTCCTCCACTCTCTTCCTCTGGCTGCGGGTCCTCTTGGGCTCCTCCAGGGGAGTCAGGGTGACATTGCTGCCACTCCGACCAGGTGTTCTCCCCTCCTGGGGTGCAGTCCTCCCTCCCCCCGACCGAGGCCAGAGGGAGGAGGTCTGGGACTCCATGGCTGGAGCAAGCCCAGCACCCGCAGCCTTTGCTGGGTAGGTTTTTCTCCAACTAGTGACCACACCCTGGATCCTGCAGAGCTCTCACACACCCAACCTTCTCCAGAGATGCACTCACTATTCTGCTGGTGGAGTCACTGTATACATACACCACTTATCCTGTACTGGTCCTGAGTTACATCCAGTATTATACTCCAGAGCTGTACTCACTGTTCTGCTGGTAGAGTCACTGTATACATACATCACTTATCCTGTACTGCTCCTGAGTTACATCCTGTAATATACTCCGGAGCTGCACTCACTATTCTGCTGGTGAAGTCACTTATCGTGTACTGATCCTGAGTTACATCCTATGTTATACTCTAGAGCTGTACTCACTGTTCTGCTGGAGGAATCACTGTGTACATACATCACATATCCTGAGTTACATCAGTATTATACTCCAGAGCTGCACTCACTATTCTGCTGTTGGTGGAGCCCTTGAGTATAATACAGGATATAACTCAGGATCAGTTCAAGTGATGACACTGTTTTATTGGCTCAGTTGTGTGATGACTCCTATACCCCGCAGTTTAGGGTCTGGCATCACATCTCTATGTACTATAGGAGTGTTATGTAGAGTTCTATATAGGTGGAGGCTATTAAATGAGCCATCCTGCGTGTTGTCCATCAAGTTGTGAGGCTTTTTCATCCTCGCTGCCGGCTATGTTCCTGTGCCCCTCTCCGATCCTGAGCCCAGCATCTCATTAAAAAGAGAATTCATTGGCTTCTTTTCATCTTCCTCACAAGCTTTATGTAAAATCCACCAAGGAGCTCTCCTGGAGGCTTTGAAGTCATCGGGCCCGTGAATAAAGATGTCACGCACATGCGGTGCCTTTTAATGAGGACACGGGGTTTGATGTTGCAGCACTCCAGTGCCCAAAGGAAGGAAGATTGCGCAATAATATTATTGGAGGTGCCTGCAAGGCCTCTTGTCTTATCTGCAGGTGTCTGGACAGCATGTGAACCAGGAGGAAGTCTTTGAAGCTCAGCCGCAGAGGTTCATCTTTTAATACCCACGGCAATTATTTTAGATTGTCAGAGTGAAGCAGTCAACACCTACATGACATGTCATACATCGTGTCCACCAAAGAGAAACTCTGATTTGAGAGTATCCAACATGATGGATACACCCAGCTCAGCAGACAGTATCACACACAATGGGCTTAGATACATGGCTAGGAACATACTTTAGGTAAGATAGCCAACAGACCAGTCAGAAACCTGTCAAATTTATCACAATGGTTTGTGTTGTATTGCAAACTTGGCGCACGTTGCTAGACAGGTTAGACACTCTACCTCTTTGTGCCAAAAGACTGGCATGCACTATGAATAACTCTGGCCGTTAATAATCTGTCCCTGGTGTCCCAGTGGTTTAGTGACATGTACTTGGTCTCCTAGTACTTGGCACTTCAGTGGTTTAATGATGTTCCAGGATTTCCAGTGGTTTCATATAATATCCCTGGTGTCCCATAGGCTTAGTGATCTGTCCCTGGTGTCCCAGTGGTTTACTGTTTCGTTTGTCTTCAGTGTTGTGAATTGTAGGACATCAGTCTTCAGTAAAGAAAGTACCATTTGTGTGACTTGCGTGTTCATCCCGTTTCTTCACTTTCTCCTATAATCCATCTAATATAAACTTTTAGAACAATAGATTTTCTAAAAGTTCTTTTACTTTGCATTTTGAATATAAAACAGAAAACCAAATAAGAAATGTTGACTCGCAGGCCGCAGGCACAGATATGTGTCCTAACACCAAAATTATTATTCAGCAGAACAAATGTCATATAGACGGTGTCAAAGCGGAATGAAAATCAGATTACTTAGATGAAAAGAGAGACTGACAGCTGTGTCCATTGATTGGATCAACGTAAGATACCTAAAGTCTTGGAAAAAGTGGAGCTGTGGGGACTGCCAGGCTCAGGAATGGGAGTCAGAAAGATAAAAAAGGGGGAAGAAGGGGAAATAAGTTTGTCAAGAGGCTAAAGATCTGAACTCTGGAGAGTCCTGGAACTCAATCCAGTACAACCAAGAACTCATGAACCTCTCTTGAGTTTCTTTATGTGATGCTATGAGTTTCTTCGTCCTCATAATCCCTTGAATTTTACTAAACCCTAAGGAGACTGAGGGTGGTGAGGTCCATCTCTATATCATGGGGATGCAGTCGGTTGCTGGTTCCACCAAATGGTCCACCACAGATCATCTATATACCAACATTGGTATGGGAGGGCACGCTATACCACTGGGTAAAAATTTTAATCCTGATTCCTGTATGTAAATAATTTACGAGGAGGTGCTGATAAATATTGCGCCTTACCCAGAAAAAAATTGAGCTAGGAAGCTGGGCATTGCAGGGTATACTTGTCTATTTGTTTTTATTCAATGATGCAAAAATCAACTCCCTATGATTTTAACTTATCTTTTTTTTCCTGTCCAAAGTGAACATGGCAGCATCTCCAAAGCCGTTCAGTGTGGAAGATCATAGGTCCATTATCAAGTTCCTGTTTCTCCAGCGGAAAGGTGCAAAGCAGATCCATGATGGAACGTCACAAACTTTGGGTGACAGCGGCCCTTCATATGCAACAGTTAAACGTTGGGTTGTCCATTTTAAAACTGTCCATTTCGGTGTTGAAAGTGGGAAACCCAATGGAAGGCCTGTCTCTGTCTCCTTGCCTGCAAATGTGAAAGCCATCCATGACATGATCATGGAGGACCACTGAATATCAGCCAAAAATATTGCTACATATCAGGGAATATCATGTGAGAGACTTGGTGCCATTATCCCCAACGACTTCGGAATGAGAAAGCTTACAGCCAAGTGGATCTCGAAACTTTTGACAACCGAACAGAAAAGGAGACTTGTGGAGACATTGGTGGCTGTTTTGGAGTATTTTGCAAGAAATTAGTCAAATTTCCTGGACAAACTGGTAACTGGTGATGAGATATGGATCTACTGTAATGATCCAGAAACAAAGGAACAGCCTAAGGAATGCAGGCACAGTGGTTCCCCCAGGCTAAAGAAGTTCCGTGTGAAAAGGTCAGTGCAGAAGCAAATGGCAACCATTTTTTGGGATAAGAAGGGAATTCCAAATTGTGGACTTCCTCCCAAAGGGTTCAACCATCAATGCAACATACTACTGTTCTTGATTGACAAAGCTGAGGCAAAATATTAATGTATAAAAACTAAGATATAAGCCTCGTATATGTAAAGGCATAAGCAGAGGCGTAACGTGAAGCTCCTGGACCCCAATGCAAAACCTGTAACAGGACCCCCAACTATAATGCTTTATTCATAGTACTGGGCTCTCTATATGGAGAGGAGGTGCCTTATGGGCCCCCTAAGGCTCCTGGGCCTGGGTGCAACCGCATCCCCTGCATCCTCTATAGTTACGCCAGTTGGCATAAGGCATTCTTTGCTCCTGCATAAGAGAAATAAGAAGGTCCTGTTCCCAGTTCACCAAGTACATCAGGCCGGGTAGGTCTTGGGGGTCATGGGGTAAATTGTAGATGGCTGTGAGTACATGATGCAAGGAGCATGTGGATTCACAAAGACGCAGAAAACCTGAGGAAGTTGGTAAGGAGGCCATGAAATGGTGCCATTAGAGTGCTTGCCATGACGAAATGTAGAGAGGCTTTGGCCCATATACCAACCACTAAGTGGAAAGCCTTGCTCCATCCTTCGGGAAGTGACACAGATGTTATTTGTGGTTAAAGAACCCACGTCAAAGCCGCCTCCCTCCATACCGGAACAGTAGATTTGATCATAACTGTTTGTGTTTTATCTCTGACCGCAGAGCATCGAAGGTCCGTTCCACTAAGGCGCTGGTGCAGAATGAACTGAAAAGGAGACAAATTACCTTCAGATTTTCATTTCCTGTTGACGAGAACTCGAAATGATGTTACAAGAATTACCAATTAGCTGCTTAGAAGTAAAAGTGACTGTGCATTTACCTCACACAGGAGAACCCAGAGAAAAGCTCATTAGGAGGAAAAAAGAACAACATGAAGTCTCCATCTTAAAAGGAATTACTGTCGGTAGGATTTGTTATTATTTCAGCAGCATTCAGATTATAGTGGCGGAGCGGCGTGGATAGTTTTACTGTAAAAGTGGCATAACGGCGCATTTAGACTCCAGGGCCAATAATTCTGTGACCCGCTCCTCCGACTCTAACACCATCTACACGCAATCATTTGCTTTTGTCCAGCAATTGTAGCAAAAGCTCTTGAGTGTCGGCATCTGTGGATGTAGAATGACGCTACATGGTGACTCACAAAAACGTTACATTCATGACATGACGGGCCTTCAGTTATTCCCTAGAAATGCTCCAGAAAACCGTTACACTGTCACAGAATCCCCTGCAGTGTTGTGGTGTGTGCAGCGACACTAGGGAATAGTTTTTCACCTTAGGGAACAATTGAAATTTGCAGCCACAACTTACATCTGCTGCGTTTATCAGAAATTCCATTTTTTTTAGCAAGGTGCAGCTACACTGAACGACCCCTTTCTTAGACCCCACATCTAGTAGTGTGTTAGACCACCTTTCTCTGGTATTCAAAACTGCAGCAATTTGTCATGGCGTTGATTCCACTAGGTGATGAAGGAATATTGGCCCCTGCGGACAGGAAGCTTTGTGTAGTTGCCACAGATTAGATGGAGATGCTGACATGTTCTGAGCAGCACAATGGTGCTGGAACTGGTTGTCTGCTGTTATAGTCCATCCGTGCTAAGGAACGACAAGTTGTGTGTTCAGACACGTTAGTTAGAGCCCCAGCGTTGTATTCAGCTGCAGTGCCTGTTGGTCAAAACGATTCCTGACATCCTCCTCTGACCCTTTTTGGTGATTGTTGTTTCTGTTCCCTTTCAATGGAGGTTTTCCTCAATCACACTATTCCCAGTATAATCTCCACACCGTTACATGAGAAAACCCTTTATAGTTGGTAGTGAGGTCCCGGCTAGTCTAGCACTGATGACCCGGCCTCGTTAGAAGTCATTGGGATCGCTGGATTTTCCCATCTAATGTGGATTCACACTGAAACTGATCCACCAAAAACTTGTCAGGTGTTTTTGTCCTGCACTCTGGGGTCAGCAGTGTATGGTGGTGACATTTAGGTTGGGAACCATACGACAGTTTTTGTGGGCTCTTGAAGAAAAAATGTTTGTAAGCTACATAGTGTTTGCGCACTACATGGCAGCATTATGTGGCCTGTGTGTGGCAGTATTATACTGGCACTACAGGGGGATATGAGTTATGTATGTTGACACTATATAGCAGTATTATGTTGGCACTCTATGATGATATTATGTGAATTGTGTATTGTAGTACTGTGTTAGCACTATATGACAGTATTATGTGGGCTGTGTAATATCTGCACCTCTTTTTCAAACTGGCATAATACCTGCCAGGAAATAAGTAGACATGTTATGACTGTCTGCGCTGTAGACCCATCTCATTTACAGCTCTAAAGCAGGATATCATCTCTCTCCATTGTAAAGCATAGGACGAGTCTAATACGTCAGCGTCGTCACCGCTAAACATTGCTAATTGTGCCCATACTGTCTGTGTCTTCATGAATCCTCAGGTGCAAGTACCGCTAATTGGCATCTGCTTGGTATCGACGTGCGGCTGGCGTACTCTAAAGTACAGAGACTACATGACTACGTGACACAACCAGATGTAAATTACTGGTTCTGACGTAACACGACAAGTTCAAGAGTCTCGGCTCTCGATGTAAGTGTCCTAGATGTTCATTACTGCGGGATAATTAGCGCGATTGCAGGATATGACATAAACTTCTGTTACCGTCATATAAGTTTCCAGAAGTATGTGACTCTTAAAATGTTACAAATGTTCCCCCTGATCCTTTAGGCAAGGCATCCTATACATGGCACAAGGGGTCGGTAGATAAGAGGTCCACTAGGTAGTGCAATCATGTGCCCTCTAGTGCAAGATCACTGTGGCCAATCACTGGTCTCAGCTGTACCAACGTTGAGACTGCAAATTGGCCAAAGCAAATCAAGTGATTGTGCTACCCAGAACTGAGCAAGGACCTGAGTGATGGGGACTGGAGTAGCAGGGAGCAAAAGGGGTGAGTGCAGGCTTTTCTTTATATTGCTGCATAAAAGTGGGCATTACTACTGAGGATGAGTATGCGTGGGCATTTGTGTGGGCATTATTACTGGGGAGTGATTTGTGGGGGCATTATTACTGAGGAGGGGCATATGTGGACATTATTACTAAGAGGAAACATTTGATGGCATTATTACTGTGGGGGCATGAGAGGACATTATTACTGAGTAAAGACATAAGGTGTAGAGATGAGCGAACCTACTCGTTTCGAGTAATTACTCGATCGAGCACCGTGATTTTCGAGTACTTCCCTACTCGGGTGAAAAGATTTGGGGGGCGCCGGGGGGCGGGGGGAGGCGTGGTGGAGCAGGGGGTAGCAGCGGGGAACAGGGGGGAGCTCTCTCTCTCTCCCTCTCCCCCCACTCCTCGCTGCAACCCCCCACTCACCCACGGCGCCCCCCGAATCTTTTCGCCCGAGTACGGAAGTACTCGAAAATCGCGGCGCTCGGGCGAAAAAGGGGCGTGGCCGAGTAGGTTCGCTCATCTCTAATAAGGTGGCATTATTGCTGTGGGGACATGGGGTAACATTATTACTGAGGCGGGCATGTGGGTGCAGTGTCCGAGGAGCGGTCCATGGCCTAGAAGACAGTGGGTTAGAGTTTGGGCCTTGTCACAGTGGCTCTACTGTCTCCCACCCGGTGGGTAACTGGTGACACATCCAAGGGCTGAGGGCAGGTTAATAAATAATGGATTACCTTTAGTCCTGTTTTGTGTCACGCGTGACACCACCGTTTCTTCTCCTGCAGGGGAATTCCTGAATAACGGAGTAAACTCACCCTCGCATGTCCTCCGTGGGGGAATTCCTAGTTGTCGGAGTAAATCCACACGTACACAGGATTCTTTTAAGACACAGCCTCCGGAAATGGACGGCTGACTGGTCGCTTTACTTGAAATAACTTGATTACAACTTTAAAATGCATGCCAGCAGGAAAACAGTGTAAAACATCAAAGTGGTATAAGAGGGAGGACTCACGGGTAAACAGGAGAAACCACAGTCTTGTTATTGGTAGGTCCTAATCCCGACAATACACTCTCTTCTCTCCAGCACTCTACCGGTCGATACTCATATTTGATAGCAAAAGGTACGCTGCATGGCGGTTCCTCACTCTCTCTCTCTCTCTCTTAGTACGGGAAGAATCCTTCCATAACTCCTGGGTACGGCAGTCCCAGGACAGGCTGTAGACTCCTTTCTGCCTCTTTCACTCTGGGTCGCACAGGCTAAAGGTGCCTGCGTGGTCCTCTTGCACTATCTAGAACAGAACCCAGAACTCCCTTGCACACACCTTGCATTCACATATATATTACAAGGTCACATGACAAACAAACTGATACATTTTCCAGACAGTCAGCTCACATACCAGACACTTAAACCTTTCAGTGCTGAAGCTATGCAATACACATCATTCCTGCAACACAGTAGACACTGACACTACACAGACAAATGCATGCATACAGTTATGGAGTGGCCCCATTGTACTAAGGAGTGGGAGCATTATTAATGAGGAGGGGTGTGTGAGGGCAGTATTATTAAGGGCGGGGTATTATTGCTGATTGGTGGCATGCATGGACATTATTACAGTGGAGAAGTATATGGAAACATTATTTCTAAGGGGTGGGGGCACTATTACTGAGAGGAGACATGCAGGGGCATTAATTCTGAGGGGCATGCAATTTCAGTAATATAGGGAAGACTATGTAGGGACATTATAACTGAGGAGGGGCATTATTATAGGGAGGGGCATGTGGGGGGTACTATTACTGAGGAGGGGCATTATTACTGCACAGGGGCAGTGTAACTAAGAGTGGGGCATTATTGCAGAGTGATCGCATCTGGGGGCACTATTACTGTAAGAGGGACATTAACAGGCAGTATTACTGTAAGGGGAAACTAAGATCGTGGCTTAAATTAAAAGGAGCTTGGCCTATTGTAAAAGAAATTGCTGTGTCACACTACATGTGCTACAGGAATTGTCCCCCTTTTTGTTTTTCTGAATTTGGGGGGATGCTGGTAATGTGATTGGTTCCTCTGGGCTGTTTTTATGTGCCCTGGTTGGTTTTCTATCTTAAATCCCCTCTAGGCGCAACAAGGTGAAAGTGATGAGGAGCCCCCAAGTTCTAGTGCCTCAGAGAACTCAGAAGGCCTCTACTACATAAGTACTATGGATGGCATCTGGCAGGAAGGGACCTGTTGCAGACCTTGTATTGGGGCCCAGTGGCCCTTAATTTTCATGGACTAATTGTTTTTTACAAAGTGAACTTTTAGCAACTAGTTTTTCCTTCTCATCTCCCTTCTGAGCGCTCTTCTATAAGTTTCCTTACTGCCAGAACTGTCACAGTCAGGCGATGTGTCAGGCACGGTATACCCAGCATGCCTCAGTTGTATCACATTGCCGTCATTAGTCAGAGAACTTTTTGTACGACGTCTGGGGAATTCTGAGAAGTTGTCAGCTTTACCTCAGCTAATCATACACTTGTTTTGGCACAAGAATTTTACAATATGTGACCTTCAAGTAAACAGGTTGATTTGTGAGCTGAGACCCCGGGGAAACCAATGTTGGCGCGTTGAACATATCAGATTCTTCTATAAGGATTTTTTTTAGTTTAAAAATCTGTCAGTAAGTTTATTAAGGAATAACAAATCGAGAAGAATCCTCACTTTTAACAAATACCTGAAGGGGGTGTATAGGATGAGAAAAACATGGAAGTTTACTTCCAAAAACAGCGCCACACCTGTTCATGGGTCGTATCTGGAATTGCAGTTCTACTCCATTCTCCTCAATGAAGCTGCAAGTGGAACAGCTGCAAGGCAGTCAGCTCTTCCCAATGATCGCTGGGCAATCAGCTGATGGGTAAATCTCACAACACTTGAGTGTTACCTTAAAGGGGTATGGTTGGCTCTGATCACGGCAGTTAACTGTTTAGATGCCATGGTCAAAGCTGACTGCATGTCCAAACAGTCAGCAGGTGCCAGTGCTCCTTTACCCCACCCTATTGGCAACCCCTGCAACACGACTAGGGGGGTGCCGATGGGCTAGCATGGCAGCTTGGAGCCTACTGAACACCTATCAAGCCCCGCCCATGGCAACATCAAAAATCGCCATATATTACAATACTGGAGTATTAGTATATTATAAGTGATCAAATGACTGCAAGTTCAAGTTTTTCCCATAAAAATTAAAAATAACACTGTAAAAGTGCAATATACAGAATGGCCTGCAGAGGTGGATAGACAGGTATTCTGGAACCTGAGAAGTGAGATAACACCTGTGGTGTGGCAGCAACGAGATAAAAAAGATCAGTTCCTTCCACACTCAGGAGAAGAAAGCTGGCTGCTACCCAGAGAGGTTGTAGGAGCAGCCATCAGGACTGGGAGCCTGAGGTCCGGCGCAGACCAGTTTGGGCCTGACATCTGTCTGATAGAGGAGGACGCCCTCTAGACCTTCTGGGAGGGGTTAGTGACAGAGGTCCTGTGGGTTGTGAACCTTGGATTTTGTTTGCTGTGCTGTGACATGAAATAAATGCTGGCAGGCACCAGATTTAAAAGAATTCCTTCCTTGGGAGCCTGTATGCATGTGGTATCCATTTCTGCCGAAAGGCTAAAAGAGCGTTCCTGAAGGCGAGTAATGCCGCCTTGCCACATATGCTTAAAGATATGCAGAAAAATAGAATGGCGCACAAAGCGGCGTGTAAAGTGGATGTCTGCTGTGAGTAATGCTGCTGGATGCAGGTAAAGGGCCAGGAGGCCAAAGCTGTGGTTTCCGTGAGGCGACAAAAGTTTGCAGGCAGCAGTTAAAGGGCCCAGAGACCGAAACTGCAATTGCCTTGGAGACCACGAAGGTCGAGGCGGAAGACGTCTGAGAGACAAGTTGGTGGACTAGTTTTGTGCTTGTTTATCTTGGACTGTGCAACCATGATGGTGGTGGTCGAGAGAGATTGCCTAAAAGTGCTCTGCTGGGGTTCTGTGCAGGATTGCATAGTAAGAGCAGCACCATGTGAATGGACATTTGATGAGGTTATGTCTAGAGATGAGCGAGCACCAAAATGCTCGGGTGCTCGTTACTCGGGACGAAATTTTCGCGATGCTCAAGGGTTCGTTTCGAGTAACGAACCCCATTGAAGTCAATGGGCGACCCGAGCATTTTTGTATATCGCCGATGCTCGCTAAGGTTTCCATTTGTGAAAATCTGGGCAATTCAAGAAAGTGATGGGAACGACACAGCAACGGATAGGGCAGGCAAGGGGCTACATGTTGGGCTGCATCTCAAGTTCCCAGGTCCCACTATTAAGCCACAATAGCGGCAAGAGTGGCCCCCCCCTCCCAACAACTTTTACTTCTGAAAAGCCCTCATTAGCAATGCATACCTTAGCTAAGCACCACACTACCTCCAACAAAGCACAATCACTGCCTGCATGACACTCCGCCGCCACTTCTCCTGGGTTACATGCTGCCCAACCCCCCCCCCCCCCCCGCACGACGCAGTATCCACAGCGCACACCAAAGTGTCCCTGCGCAGCCTTCAGCTGCACTCATGCCACACGCTGGCCTCATAGCCACACCACCCTCATGTCTATTTATAAGTGCGTCTGCCATGAGGAGGAACCGCAGGCACACACTGCAGAGGGTTGGCACGGCTAGGCAGCGACCCTCTTCAAAAGGGGCGGGGCGATAGCCCACAATGCTGTACAGAAGCAATGAGAAATATAATCCTGTGCCACCGCCATCAGGAGCTGCACACGTGGGCATAGCAATGGGGAACCTATGTGCCACACACTATTCATTCTGTCAAGGTGTCTGCATGCCCCAGTCAGACCGCGTTTTTTAATAAATAGTCACAGGCAGGTACAACTCCGCAATGGGAATTGCGTGTGCACCCACAGCATGGGTGGCTCCCTGGAACCCACCGGCTGTACATAAATGTATCCCATTGCAGTGCCCTGGACAGCAGAGCTAACGTCAGATTAAATGCAGGTGGGCTTCGGCCCACACTGCATGCCCCAACCTGACCGGGGTTTTT
The DNA here is from genome assembly GCF_035609145.1 of Eleutherodactylus coqui. Taxonomy (NCBI): domain Eukaryota; kingdom Metazoa; phylum Chordata; class Amphibia; order Anura; family Eleutherodactylidae; genus Eleutherodactylus; species Eleutherodactylus coqui. The sequence goes on from NC_089839.1 coordinate 227,587,110, forward strand.
AATTCATAGACACAGGCAGGTACAACTCCCTATTGTGAAGTCCCTGTGGACCGACAGCATGGGTGGGTGCCCGGAAGCCACCGGTGGTACATAAATATATCCCATTGCATTGCCCATCACAGCTGAGGTAATGTCATGTTTAATGCAGGTGGGCTTCGGCCCACACTGCATGCCCCAGTCAGACTGGGGTTCTTTAGAAGTGGACACATGCAGTTACAACTCCGTGTGGACCCACAGCATGGGTGGCTCCCTGGAACCCACCGACGGTACATAAATATATCCCATTGCAGTGCCCAGCACAGCTGAGGTAATGTCATGTTTAATGCAGGTGGGCTTCGGCCCACACTGCATGCTCCAGTCAGACTGGGGTTCTTTAGAAGTGGACACATGCAGTTACAACTCCGTGTGGACCGACAGCATGGGTGGGTGCCAGGAAGCCACCGGCGGTACATAAATATATCCCATTGCAGTGCCCAGCACAGCTGAGGTAATGTCATGTTTAATGCAGTTGGGCTTCGGCCCACACTGCATGCCCCAGTCAGACTGGGGTTCTTTAGAAGTGGACACATGCAGTTACAACTCCGTGTGGACCGACAGCATAGGTGGGTGCCAGGAAGCCACCGGCGGTACATAAATATATCCCATTGCAGTGCCCAGCACAGCTGATGTAGCGTCAGCTTTAATGCAGGTGGGCAAAAAATTAATTGAATTACACTGTAGGTGAGGGCCCCAAAAAATTGGTGTACCAACAGTACTAATGTACCTCAGAAAAATTGCCCATGCCCAACCAAGAGGGCAGGTGAAACCCATTAATCGCTTTGGTTAAGGTGGCTTAATTTGTAACTAGGCCTGGAGGCAGCCAAGTTAAAATAAAAATTGGTTCAGGTGAAAGTTTCAACGCTTTAATGAGCATTGAAACGTATAAAAATTGTTTACAAAAATTATATGACTGAGCCTTGTGGGCCTAAGAAAAATTGCCCATTCGGCGTGATTACGTCAGGTTTCAGGAAGAGGAGCAGGAGGAGGAGGATGAATATTATACACAGATTGATGAAGCTAAAAGGTCCACGTTTTTGATGGTGATAGAGAACAATGCTTCCATCCGCGGGTGCAGCCTACGTATTGTTTAGGTATCGCTGCTGTCCGCTGGTGGAGAAGAGAAGTCTGGGGAAATCCAGGCTTTGTTCATCTTGATGAGTGTAAGCCTGTCGGCACTGTCGGTTGACAGGCGGGTACGCTTATCTGTGATGATTCCCCCAGCCGCACTAAACACCCTCTCTGACAAGACGCTAGCCGCAGGACAAGCAAGCACCTCCAGGGCATACAGCGCGAGTTCAGGCCACGTGTCCAGCTTCGACACCCAGTAGTTGTAGGGGGCAGAGGCGTCACCGAGGACGGTCGTGCGATCGGCTACGTACTCCCTCACCATCCTTTTACAGTGATCCCGCCGACTCAGCCTTGACTGGGGAGCGGTGACACAGTCTTGCTGGGGAGCCAGAAAGCTGTCAAAGGCCTTAGAGAGTGTTCCCCTGCCTGTGCTGTACATGCTGCCTGATCTCTGCGCCTCCCCTGCTACCTGGCCCTCGGAACTGCGCCTTCGGCCACTAGCGCTGTCGGATGGGAATTTTACCATCAGTTTGTCCGCCAGGGTCCTGTGGTATAGCATCACTCTCGAATCCCTTTCCTCTTCGGGTATGAGAGTGGAAAGGTTCTCCTTATAGCGTGGGTCGAGCAGTGTGTACACCCAGTAATCCGTAGTGGCCAGAATGCGTGTAACGCGAGGGTCACGAGAAAGGCATCCTAACATGAAGTCAGCCATGTGTGCCAGGGTACCTGTAGGCAACACATGGCTGTCCTCACTAGGAAGATCACTTTCAGGATCCTCCTCCTCCTCCTCCAGCCATACACGCTGAAAGGATGACAGACAAGCAGCATGGGTACCCTCAGCAGTGGGCCAAGCTGTCTCTTCCCCCTCCTCCTCATCCTCCTCATGCTCCTCCTCCTCCTCCTCAACGCGCTGAGATATAGACAGGAGGGTGCTCTGACTATCCAGCGACATACTGTCTTCCCCCGCCTCTGTTTCCGAGCGCAAAGCGTCTGCCTTTATGCTTTGCAGGGAACTTCTCAAGAGGCATAGCAGAGGAATGGTGATGCTAATGATTGCAGCATTGCCGCTCACCATCTGGGTAGACTCCTCAAAGTTTCCAAGGACCTGGCAGATGGCTGCCAACCAGGCCCACTCTTCTGTAAAGAATTGAGGAGGCTGACTCCCACTGCGCCGCCCATGTTGCAGTTGGTATTCCACTATAGCTCTACGCTGCTCATAGAGCCTGGCCAATATGTGGAGCGTAGAGTTCCACCATGTGGGCACGTTGCACAGCAGTCGGTGCACTGGCAGATTAAACCGATGTTGCAGGGTGCGCAGGGTGGCAGCGTCCGTGTGGGACTTGCGAAAATGTGCGCAGAGCCGGCGCACCTTTCCGAGCAGGTCTGACAAGCGTGGGTAGCTTTTCAGAAAGCGCTGAACCACCAAATTAAAGACGTGGGCCAGGCATGGCACGTGCGTGAGGCTGCCGAGCTGCAGAGCCGCCACCAGGTTACGGCCGTTGTCACACACGACCATGCCCGGTTGGAGGCTCAGCGGCGCAAGCCAGTGGTCGGTCTGCTCTGTCAGACCATGCAGCAGTTCGTGGGCCATGTGGCTCTTCTCTCCTAAGCTGAGTAGTTTCAGCACGGCCTGCTGAGGCTTGCCCACTGCTGTGCTGCCACGCCGCGTGACACCGACTGCTGGCGACGTGCTGCTGCTGACACATCTTGATTGCGAGACAGAGGTTGTGTAGGAGGAGGAGGAGGAGGAGGAGGAGGGTGGTTTAGTGGAGGAAGCATACACCGCCGCAGATACCACCACCGAGCTGTGGCCCGCAATTCTGGGGGTGGGTAGGACGTGAGCGGTCCCAGGCTCTGACTCTGTCCCAGCCTCCACTAAATTCACCCAATGTGCCGTCAGGGAGATATAGTGGCCCTGCCCGCCTGTGCTTGTCCACGTGTCCATTGTTAAGTGGACCTTGGCAGTAACCGCGTTGGTGAGGGCACGTACAATGTTGCGGGAGACGAGGTCGTGCAGGGCTGGGACGGCACATCGGGAAAAGTAGTGGCGACTGGGAACTGAGTAGCGCGGGGCCGCGGCCGCCATCATACCTTTGAAAGCCTCCGTTTCCACAACCCTATACGGCAGCATCTCCAGGCTGATAAATTTGGCTATGTGCACTTTTAACGCTTGAGCGTGCGGGTGCGTGGCGGCGTACTTGCGCTTGCGCTCCAACACTTGCACTAGCGACTGCTGGACGGTGCGCTGAGAGACATTGGTGGATGGGGCCGAGGACAGCGGAGCTGAGGGTGTGGGTGCAGGCCAGGAGACGGTAGTGCCTGTGTCCTCAGAGGGGGGTTGGATCTCAGTGGCAGGTTGGGGCACAGGGGGAGAGGCAGCGGTGCAAACCGGAGGCGGTGAACGGCCTTCGGCCCACCTTGTGGGGTGCTTGGCCATCATATGTCTGTGCATGCTGGTGGTGGTGAGGCTGGTGGTGGTGGCTCCCCGGCTGATCTTGGCACGACAAAGTTTGCACACCACTGTTCGTGGGTCGTCTGCACTCTCAGTGAAAAACTGCCAGACCTTTGAGCACCTCATCCTCTGCAGGGTGGCATGGCGCGAGGGGGCGCTTTGGGAAACAGTTGGTGGATTATTCGGTCTGGCCCTGCCTCTACCCTTGGCCACCGCACTGCCTCTTCCAACCTGCCCTGCTGCTGCACTTGCCTCCCCCTCTGAAGACCTGTCCTCAGTAGGCGTAGCAAACCAGGTGGGGTCAGTCACCTCATCATCCTGCTGCTCTTCCTCCGAATCCTCTGTGCGCTCCTCCCTCGGACTTACTCCAATTACTACTACCTGAGTGATAGACAACTGTGTCTCATCGTCATCGTCCTCCTCACCCACTGAAAGCTCTTGAGACAGTTGCCGGAAGTCCCCAGCCTCATCCCCCGGACCCCGGGAACTTTCCAAAGGTTGGGCATCGGTCACGACAAACTCCTCCGGTGGGAGAGGAACCATTGCTGCCAATTCTGGGCAGGGGCCCGGGAACAATTTCTGGGAGTCTGCCTACTCCTCAGAATGTGTCATTGTAATGGAGTGAGGAGGCTGGGAGGAAGGAGGAGCAGCAGCCAGAGGATTCAGAGTTGCAGCAGTGGACGGCGCAGAATTCTGGGTGGTCGATAGATTGCTGGATGCACTTTCTGCCATCCACGACAGGACCTGCTCACACTGCTCATTTTTTAATAAAGGTCTACCGCGTGGACCCATTAATTGTGAGATGAATGTGGGGACGCCAGAAACGTGCCTCTCTCCTAATCCCGCAGCAGTCAGCTGCGATACACCTGGATCAGGAGCTCGGCCTGTGCCCACACCCTGACTTGGGCCTCCGCGTCCTTGCCCGCGTCCACGTCCTCTAGGCCTACCCCTACCCCTCAGCATGCTGTATTACCAGTAGTGCAGAAACAGAACGCTGTAATTAAATGTGCCGCTTATTGGCCTGTGGTTGGAGGCTGACTTCCCTTACAGAACGCACAGCAGAGCCAGGAAACAATTTTGCGCGCGCCTGTAGTGAGACGTAGGTGCGTATGACTGAGCTAGTGGAATTCACAGCGCAGAAGCAGTCAAGTGGCCAAAGGCCAGTAGTAGGCCTTAAGTATTTTGCTTCTATTTTTTTAAAATGCTGAGCTGATACAGCAGACAGATACTGTAGGCAGCGTATAATATTATGTATACTGTTTCCCTCTGGCGGGATGACGGCACTGATGTAACAGAGACAGCAGATCCAGGAAACAATTTTGCGCAAGCCTGCTGTAACGCTTAGCTGCGTATTAATTAGGACTACTACCCCCAGCAGATAGATACTGTAGGCAGCGTATAATATTATGTATACTGTTTCCCTCTGGCGGGATGACGGCGCTGATGTAACAGAGACAGCAGATCCAGGAAACAATTTTGCGCAAGCCTGATGTAACGCTTAGCTGCGTATTAATTAGGACTATTACCCCCAGCAGATAGATACTGTAGGCAGCGTATAATATTATGTATACTGTTTCCCTCTGGCGGGATGACGGCGCTGATGTAACAGAGACAGCAGATCCAGGAAACAATTTTGCGCAAGCCTGCTGTAACGCTTAGCTGCGTATTAATTAGGACTACTACCCCCAGCAGATAGATACTGTAGGCAGCGTATAATATTATGTATACTGTTTCCCTCTGGCGGGATGACGGCGCTGATGTAACAGAGACAGCAGATCCAGGAAACAATTTTGCGCAAGCCTGCTGTAACGCTTAGCTGCGTATTAATTAGGACTATTACCCCCAGCAGATAGATACTGTAGGCAGCGTATAATATTATGTATACTGTTTCCCTCTGGCGGGATGACGGCGCTGATGTAACAGAGACAGCAGATCCAGGAAACAATTTTGCGCAAGCCTGCTGTAACGCTTAGCTGCGTATTAATTAGGACTACTACCCCCAGCAGATAGATACTGTAGGCAGCGTATAATATTATGTATACTGTTTCCCTCTGGCGGGATGACGGCGCTGATGTAACAGAGACAGCAGATCCAGGAAACAATTTTGTGCAAGCCTGCTGTAACGCTTAGCTGCGTATTAATTAGGACTACTACCCCCAGCAGATAGATACTGTAGGCAGCGTATAATATTATGTATACTGTTTCCCTCTGGCGGGATGACGGCGCTGATGTAACAGAGACAGCAGATCCAGGAAACAATTTTGCGCATGCCTGCTGTAATGCTTAGCTGCGTATTAATTAGGACTACTACCCCCAGCAGACACGCAGTAAACTGAAGACGGTCACAGGCAGCCCAAATATAGTATTTTTCTCCAATTTTTTTGAAAAAGCCCACTGCCTATATAGCCTGAATATCTCTTTCCCTGCCTCACCAGTACTGGCCCTATACTCTGTACAATGACTGCAGACTGCGGACGCAATGCTCTGCACGCCCGATATACAAAAAAAAAATTGTGCAACACTGCTAAAAGCAGCCTCAACAGTACTGCACACGGTCAGATGTGGCCCTAAGAAGGACCGTTGGGGTTCTTGAAGCCTAAAATCACTCCTAACGCTCTCCCTATAGCAGCTCCGGCACCAGCAGCTCTGTCAGAATGCATCTGTGGCGAGCCGCGGGAGGGGCCGATTTATATACTCGGGTGACACCTGATCTCGCCAGCCACTCACTGCAGGGGGGCGGTATAGGGCTTGAACGTCGCAGGGGGAAGTTGTAATGCCTTCCATGTCTTTCTATTGGCCAGAAAAGCGCGCTAACGTCTCAGAGATGAAAGTGAAAGTAACTCGAACATCGCGTAGTGCTCGCCTCTAGTAACGAGCATCTCGAACACGCTAATACTCGAACGAGTATCAAGCTCGGACGAGTACGTTCGCTCATCTCTAGTTATGTCTAAAGACTATATTGCTGATGATGTGTTTCAGAAGAGGATTTTCATTAACCCTGAAATATCATGTGGGGGATGGTGGAATGTTTTCTCTATGTGATGTGCCTAGAACTTTCACTCCCTTATCAATGTCTAGTTAAAAATGTTTGTGTACCTGTTGCAGCATTCCTGGCCTGATGACCCCCCAACAGTAATTCAGGGACCATACAACTTTCACTCCCTTATTAGTACCTAGTTCATAATGTTTATGTCTAATGGGAGGACAGCTCGGTAGAGTGCGGGTTTGCGGCAGTCAAAGATTGAAACAAGTTGGTGAAGTCCAAGTGCAGGCCTGACCTGCGTTTATTTCAGTCCAGTAATAGGATAACAGGCAGTCCCTGCCCGACCAGGTCACGCTCAGCAGGTGCACCACACAGCAGGGCTTTTACCTCTAGCAGGTATCACCGGCTGCCAGGGTCCAGCAGCCATCTTATTCCCCCCTGTGTCAGTGCACACTGCTATTTATATGCACACCTCCTGCTGGCTCAGCACCTGTGCTGATTGACCTCGCACACAACCTGGAGTGGAGGAAGTGGAACGCATGGCCCCACTACCAACCTGACATCCATTCCAAAAATCCAGGCCCAAAGACTTTTAAAGGAAAACCTCCAGCAATTACTTGCTGGAGATTACATTGCCCTCCTGGATTTTCATGTCTCAAACAGCGAGACATAAACTTCCTCCAGTCCCACTAGGCATAATAACAGAACCTAGGGGCGATGTAGTGACCATCCACTATCACACCCCTCAGTACCTCCCATACCCTCCCCCTCTGCTCGAACCCATAGGGGCGAACACTTTTACTAACCAAGCAGTGGGTTCGGGACAACGCATCGGCATTTCCTTGTAGCTTACCAGCCCTGTGCTCTGCATCAAATTTAAAGTTTTGTAAAGAAAGGAACCACCTCGTCACCCGAGCATTTCGCTCTTTGGCCTGACTCATCCAGGTGAGAGGGGAGTGGTCTGTCACCAATCTGAAATGTTGTCCAAGCAGATAGTTCCAAAGGGACTCTAAAGCCCACTTTATCGCCAGACACTCTCGTTCCACAATGCTATAATTTCTCTCTGCGGGGGTAAGTTTCCTACTAAGATAGGTGATTGAGTGCTCCTCGCCTCTAACCACTTGGGAAAGCACAGCCCTTACACCTACATCAGAAGCATCTGTCTGTACTACGAATGCTTTGCTGAAGTCAGGATTAATTAAGACCGGCTCTCTACACAGGGCTGTCTTTAACTTCCGAAATGACTGCTCGGCCTCGTCATTCCACTTAATCATAGTGGAACTTCTTCCCTTTGTTAGCTCTGTCAATGGCGCTGCTATGGTGGCGAAGCTAGGGATGAACCTGCGGTAGTAGCCTACAATCCCTAGAAACGCTCTCACCTGTTTCTTGGTCAATGGTTGGGGCCAGCTTTGGATGGCCTCTACTTTATTAATTTGGGGCTTAATAACTCCTCTTCCTATTATGTACCCCAAAGAACGTGCTTCTTCCACTCCCAACGTACACTTCTTGGGGTTTGCCGTTAACCCTTCATCCCTGAGGGAATCAACTACCGCCTGTACTTTTGCCAAGTGACTCTCCCAGTCATTACTAAATATAATGATGTCATCCAGATAGGCGGAGGCATATCGACGGTGCGGTCTCAGGATGATATCCATCATTCTTTGGAACGTAGCTGGTGCCCCATGTAGCCCAAAAGGTAGGCAGACATACTCGTCGGTAAGTGGTACCTGCCAATACCCTTTAGTTAGGTCCAAGGTAGAGAAGAATCTAGCATGTCCTAGCCTTTCTATTAGCTCATCTACTCGTGGCATCGGGTAGGAGTCAAACTTAGAGACTTCGTTCAACTTCCTAAAGTCATTGCAAAACCTCAAGGTGCCATCGGGCTTAGGAATCAGGACAATGGGACTAGACCAATCACTTTTTGACACTTCGATGACCCCAAGGTCCAACATCTTCTTTACTTCCTCTGATATAGCCTGTCTACGTGCTTCAGGAATTCTGTAGGGTTTCACCCGGACCCGTACGTAAGGTTCTGTGACTATGTCATGTTTGATCGCTGACGTACGTCCCGGTAGTTCCGAAAACACATCCGTGTTTCGAAGCACCAACTCCTTTGCCTCCTGTTTCTGCACCTTAGATAGGGACCCTGAGATAGCCACTTTAGGAGCTTTGTCCATGGACTTTACAAAACCCTGGCTGCTCGGCGAATTCACCGCCAGAGACTCTTGTTCTTTCCAGGGTTTAAGCAAATTCACATGGTATACCTGCTCCAGCCTCCTCCTGCCAGGTTGGCACACTTTATAATTGACTTCTCCTATGCGCTCAAGCACCTCATAGGGCCCCTGCCATTTGGCTAAGAACTTGCTCTCTACTGTAGGCACCAAAACTAACACCTTATCTCCCGGGCAAATGGTTCTGACTTTGGCCGACCTGTTATAGACTCGACTCTGTGCCACTTGTGCCTGTTCCAAGTGTTCCTTCACAAAGGGCATGACAGCTGCTATCCTGTCTTGCATTACTGAAATATGTTCTACAACACTTTTGTAGGGGGTGTGTTCACTTTCCCAAGTTTCTTTGGTGAGGTCGAGGAGACCGCGTGGGTGACTACCATATAGCAGTTCAAACGGAGAAAAACCTATGGAGGATTGGGGAACCTCACGTATTGCGAACATCAAGGCTGGCAACAAACAATCCCAATCCTTCCCATCTTGGCTGACCACCCTTTTAAACATACTCTTCAACGTTTTATTAAACCTTTCGACCAGGCCGTCAGTTTGTGGGTGATATACCGAGGTACGCATTTGTTTAATCTTTAGAAGTTTGCACATCTCTCTCATTACTTTTGACATAAACGGAGTCCCTTGATCGGTAAGGATCTCTTTGGGAATACCGGCACAGGAGAGCATCTGGAACAGCTCTCGGGCAATGAGTTTGGAGGAGGTGCTTCTCAGAGGAATTGCCTCCGGATACCACGTGGCATAGTCTAGAATAACCAGTATATACTGATGTCCCCTAGCGGACTTCACTACTGGACCGACTAAATCCATGGCAATCCAGTCAAATGGTACCTTGATAACGGGTAATGGCACCAATGGACTCCTGAAATGAGATCTAGGGGCCGTTAATTGACGTATGGGACATGAGGCGCAATACCGCTTAACCTCCTCATGTACCCCTGGCCAATAGAACCTTTGCAACACTTGTTCGCGGGTTTTTTCACCCCCCAGATGACCTCCAAGCACATGTTTATGAGCCAGGTTGAGAACTACACGGTGATAGGGTTGGGTACCACCAGCTGTTCCAGTTCTTCCCGACGCACCTTGTCCACTCGGTACAACATGTCATTGTTAACAGCCATATAAGGGTATGCCTCACTCCTACCTGGGGTTTGAGGTACCCCGTCTATTTTTTTACGGCCTCACGGGCCCTGATCAATGTTGGGTCTTTCAGCTGAGCAGACCCAAAATTTTCACTCAACACCTCAAGTTCCGGCATGGCAGGAACTTCTGCCAGGCATTTAGTGTCACCAGCCAGTACAGCTAGGGGACAATCGACATTGTCACTTATGGACATCCCTACTGTGGGTCTAGCAGTGTCTGGGTCATACAGCTCAGGGCTTACCTCCTGACACACAACATTATTAGCCACATTCTTATTGTCCAAAGTCCTTTTTCTCCACATGGCCCAAAACAGTGGAAAATCCCTTCCGATAATAGCCTCATGCATTAGAGACTTAACCACTCCTACCTCATGGGTAGCGGTGCCGCAAGGGGTGGCTATTTGTACGGTAGTGGTGGGGTATTCCCGAATGTCCCCGTGGATGCACAGTACACCCACTCGGCCTCCATTGTAAGAAGTTGAGTTAACCAACGAACCATGCACTAGGGTCACAAGGCTTCCGGAGTCCAGCAAAGCCTGTACGAGAAAGTCCCCAATGTTCACCAAACATACCTGCGGCTCATCCCCGGACAGGTTTTCGGCGGCTAGTGTGGGGCGTGCGTTCAGGGAGACCCGCTCTCGAGCGTCCTGATGTGGGCCAACCATTGGCTTGCCCCCTCCCTTCTTCCACATAGGCCCCCTGGGAGCAGAACATGGTAGATTCTTACCAACTCGACTGGAACCCTTTGTCTCCCTGTTGCGGCCCCGCCTTGTAGAGGCTTGTAACAGTTCCTCCGTGGCACAGTAACTCTCAACCAGATTCACGAGGTGGTTGGCGTCAGTCGGCGCAGCCTGTCCCACCCAACGCTGCACCACAGGTGGCAAGGAACGGTGGAAGATATCCAAAACGATCCTCTCTACCATTTGCACAGGAGTGCAGTTCTCTGGCTGAAGCCACTTGGAGACAAGGTGTATTAAGTCATGCATTTGGGACCACGGTGGTAGGCTCTCCGAGTACCTCCAGGCATGTACCCGGCCTGCACGCACCTGTATGGTCACTCCCAGTCGTGCCAGGATTTCGGCCTTCAGTTTGGCGTAGTTACGGGAGTCCAATTCACTTAGGTCGTAATAGGCCTTTCGGGGCTCTCCCGATAGAAAAGGGGCCACAACATCTGCCCATTGGTCCACAATCCTTTCGAAGACATTAAGATAGGCTTCCACAGTCATCTTCTGCAGCGAAGCTTGCACCGAGGCCCTTGCGGTTGGTTGTCCTCCTTGGGCCCACCTGTGGGTGGGTGCTCTGACTTGCTGTGACCACAGGCCGTTGTATCACCACCGCCTCTCGCAGTGTTGCCATTTGTTCCATTAGGAGGCGATTAGTCTCTTGCTGCACCTGCCTTGCCTCTGCTTGGGCGTTTTGTTGCTGTAGACAAATCTGCACCACCTGTCGCACCAGGTCCTCCATGGCAGCAGTCTTCTTAGATAGGGCACCAGCAGCTTTTACGCAGGACATACAGTGTAAGCCGCAGTTGTCAATTCCTTGCGTATGTCTCTTTAAGACCGCCTATTCCTTGCCCGCATCCGAAACACCATATGTGGGAGGATAGCTTTGTAGAGTGTGGGTTTGCGGCAGTCAAAGATGGAAACAAGTTGGTAAAGCCCAAGTGCAGGCGTGACCTGCATTTATTTCAGTCCAGCAATCGTATAACAGGCAGTCCCTGCCCCACCAGGTCATGCTCAGCAGGTGCACCACACACCAGGGCTTTTACCTCTAGCAGGTATCACAGGCTGCCAGGGTCCAGCAGCTATCTTATTCCCCCCTGTGTCAGTGCACACTGCTATTTATATGCACACCTCCTGCTGGCTCAGCACCTGTGCTGATTGACCTCGCACACAACCTGGAGTGGAGGAAGTGGAATGGATGGCCCCACTACCAACCTGACATCCATTCCAAAAATCCAGGCCCAAAGACTTTTAAAGGAAAACCTCCAGCAACTACTTGCTGGAGATTACATTGCCCTCCTGGATTTTCGTGTCTCAAACAGCGAGACATGAACTTCCTCCAGTCCCACAAGGCATCATAACGGAACCTAGGGGCGATGTAGCGACTATCCACTATCACACACCTCAGTACCTCACAGTCTGTTGCAGTATTCTTTTTAAGGGAAAACTAATCACATCCATGTATGTGCCTTGTCATAAGTATGTATGTCATAAGTATATATAAATATTCCTGCCTCTTCGGATATATTCCATTTAAGCCTGAAAAAGAACCCTGGAAGCTCGCCATAACATCATGTATTTTTTTTGCTAGCCATTAACAGGTATCATATCTACAAGATTACGTGGTTTCTCTTGCTGGGAACAGTCACATAGAACTTATAGTAATGTTCCCCAAATGAAGGCAGAGTGTAAACAGGTTGTTACAGGACGTTCAGCCATTGCCCATGTGTGAGGCTCGACACTCTATTAGTCAGTTACGCTTCAGGGTAATTAATGGGATATCCAGCTCCTTTAGAGGTGGGAATAGAGAACATCAACTCAAGAGATTAGAGCTGAAATGGATTTATACGTTGGACTCGTTGGCTCCGAAAGGGCTTAATTTGGAATACAATTATGCACCATTTTTGTGAAGGGTTTGTTTGCTTATGCTACTGGTATATACTTAAGAACAATTGTATGCTGGATTAGAATTTTGCTGATGTAGAGTTTGTTTTTTCTTTTTTCCTTTTTTTCTTTTTGAGTTCAATTTTTTTATAGTTTGATTCTTCTGCTGCTGTCCCTGACTATAGTTTGGAACATCAATAGTATTGAGTGTTTTTCGATGTTTTTGTGTCTATATGTAATTGGTTTCTTATATGTTTTGTTTACAGTGGTGATTGGTCTTCCGTATGTCAGTGGTCGCTTCCTCTGCAAATTGACAACATCCATCGAGAGTGTAGCCCTTACTCCATCACTGTTGATCATGGTCCTTATAAGGGAGTTTATTAATAATGATGTGATATGTTGATTATCATACAATGGATTGCTATCCCTGGGGATACTGTATTTTTTTATGTTGGTCAATAAAGATTTTTTGCATGAGTAAATTTGAGATATGGTCTCCATTTTGAGGTCTAATATATAGTAATATACAAACATGTCAGATCATATGCTGAGTTTTGGTCCTTTAGTGGGTCTATTGCAGATCTGGATTAGGTATTTGATGAGTATTTCCTTGACTGTTTAAATATGCTAGCTGGCTATATGCTGCTTTTATGCCCATAGTCAATATGGACACTGGATTACCTTAGTGCCGGTGTGCGCATGCGTCGAGACACTGGGGTGATGCCGGGTAATTAGATCTGGCTTCCGCAGATCTCGCGGTGTCTGGGCTCAGTTTCATAGTCCTGTGCATGCGCTAATGTGATGCCGTGAGCAGGGACAGATGTCTCGCGGGCGCGCTGTATTCTCGCGCATGCCCCAGGTATGGATTATGCTCTGTTTGGATATGGGCTGACTGCCGAGAGCAGGGATTGATGTCTCGTGGGCGCGCTGTGTTCTCACGCATGTGCAGAGCGTGGATTATGCTCTGTCTGGGTATGGGCTGACTGCTGATTGGCTAGTAGTGCGAAGACTCCGTTGTGTACATAGGACACTGCGGAGCTTTACATACAAGGTCTGTATACCATGTGCTCATATATCTATACAAGGCTTTACTATTTGGGAGGCAACACCTGGGATATGGTCGGCCACACCTTCTGAGATGGATGTCTATGTGTTTCACGTGTGTATATTCTATTTAGTCTGTGATTCGTGTAGGCTGTATATATATGTATATGCTTTTTAAATGTGCTGCATGCTTGATAAAGACCTCCTCAAGGTCGAAATGTTGCAGCTATCTTATGGAGGAATAAAGTTCTACCTTTTAAAAGTCAAGTCCTGGAGTGCTGATTTCAGCACAAACCAAGGGATTGGTAATTGCCCATGTGTGAGTCAGCACAAATTTGCCTCTAGTGACAGAGAGGAGGAATAGTGAAAACAAACGAGAGGATTTGCAGCTGTAGTTGCCTGTAAAATTGAAATGGATGCTGGTAGCAACCAAAAGTCAGTTGGGATGACAGGTAGTACTAAAAGCACAAAGAAAAAGAAAAGAAAGACTTCTTCTAGTAAGGCAGAAGAGATAGTCAGTGTAGACCCTGAGGTCTAAAGTGACACAGACTGTGAACACTTGCTCAGACCTCAGGAGGAACTTGCCACAGTGCGTGCTGTCCTGAATGCTATGGTGAAGCGAAGGCTACTGATAGAGGAGGCGACAGATACTCAAGAGAAAAAGAGGATACTCTCCAAGAAGCCACTCAGTTGAAAACAGAAAGTGCAATTGTCTTAAAGGAAAATGAGTGCCTTAGAAGATTAGCTAAGAAAATGCAAGTTAGAGTCCAGGAGTTAGAGATGACGTGTTGCAAGTTAGAAAGAGCTTTTACAGATGCACATAATCAAACTATAGATTTGCATAATCAAGTTGCAGAGTTGAAAAAGCAGCTAGCAAAGAGAAATAGTGAACTGGAGTCTCACATAATAGAGCTCAAAGAAAAGCTGGAAACAGAGAAAGCTGCTTGCAGCCAGGCAGAGAGGCAAACAAAGGTCTTGAACGACATACTGGACTTCAAGGAAGCCCAAGAAGCACTACATGAGCGACTGGTGTCCCAGCTACAGATGAGGTTGGAAGAGGAAGCTGAAGAATATGAAGTTGAAATCTAGGAGCTTAAACAGAATCATGCTCTAATTATGGGGGAACTGTCCAAACAGTTAGAGCAAACTGAACAGGTGAATGAAACTTTGGAAAGTGAGTGTACTGGGCTGACCCATCAGGTGAAAAGGCTATTAGAAAATAAGCATGAGTCTGAACACAAGAGAAATGCAGTAGAGAGGCAGCTCCAAGAGCTACAATTAGAAGAACAGGCTGCAGGTGAAATTGGAAGCTCAGATTGAAGAATCGCAGAAGCTATTGCAGAAAAGAGATTCACCAGAGGCTTGGCCTTTGTGCACACCTGAAGAGAATGGAAGATGAGAGAAATGTGTGTTCCTCAAGCAGTTAGAGGAAGATGCAGAAACTAAGAGAAAGCTTTCAAAACAGATTGCAACACTTCAGGCTGAGGTGTCAGATATGGAAAAGAAAATAGAGAAGAATATTGTGTGCTTGGATTCTGTTGAAAAGCAGAAGAAAGTATTCAGCAGAAATGAGATGATGTTACCATGGAGCTTGGTCACCAATGTCAGGTTGTGTCCGAACTGGAGAAGAAACAGAAGCTGTGGGAATAGTGGCTTTCTGAAGAAAAAATCAGGTCTGCGACATATGCCACTGAACATGAGCATGCTGAAGAAAGGGCTTGTGAGAAAGAGACCGAAGCGCTGACCTTGACATGCACCCAGAAAGTGGTGTCAGAGAAAAAGCTGTGATGCAGCCTATGGCCGTCATCAGTTGGGTGAAAAAGTAAGAGTGCAATATACAGAATGGCTTGCACTGGGGGATAGGCAGGCATTTTGGAGAAGTAAGAGAACACCTGTGGGTGTGGCAGGAACTAGATAAAAAGATCAGCTGCTTCGACACTCAGGGGAAGAAAGCTGGTTGCTAGCCAGAGAGGCTGTAGAAGCAGCCATCAAGATTGGGAGCCTGATGTCCAACGCAGACCAGTTTGGACCTGTCACCTGTCTGATAGAGAGGTGGGATTAGTGACGGAGACCCCAGGGTTGTGAACCCCGGACATTATGTGCTGTATATGTTTGCTGTGCTGTGACATGAAATGAATGCTGGCAGGTGTCTTGGAGCAGACAGGTGCAATGCCATGAAGTCATCATGCCTGTCTGAGCCAAGCCACAGGGAGCAACAACCAGAAAAGACCTGCAGAGTGGCCTGGGGGCACTAGGGGATGTTTACTGTAGGGGCATCACTGGGGGCACTAAAAAGCCATCTATGTGGGAGCACTAAGAGGGGAACTATAAAAGCACGTGGGAGTAAAAAGGGTTCTATTTCTGTATGGAACAATAAAGGTGTGGTTACATGGCAGAAATTTGCTGGGAAATCGGTGTGCATTCCACATCAAATCTGAAAGAGAATCAACACAGTAGTCAATATGGTTCAGATTTTCCCCCAGGTGGAATTCAAATCCACATGCAGAAAAAACATGACTTTTCATATTTGACATTTCAATTCTTGAAGCACATTCCACACTGAATCCCCGTCAGGATTTCCGTGTCCATATTTGCCTGTTTAAGAGGTCTAACTCCGTGCGGATCCATGGACATTCAAGTGCATAGCTGCGACCGAGATCTGTGACTCCGCTGTGGATTTCTGCAGCGTTTTGTTGAGGCGGTGTCAGGGAAATTTCTGCGTACAGCACCAATCAGGCCCACCCCAATGCCCCGCTGCCGGCGGTAAAGAAGAGACACCACACACGGAGGTCTGGTATAGTTCCTCACACGGGGACATGACTGCGCACTTTATTACAGATTACATAGGATCTTATACCCTTTGGTCTCATCACAAGGAATGGGTGATGGGCTCATTGGCTCAAATTCACCGCATAACCATATATGGGAAGTCCGGATTTCCGTCTGAGACACTGATGATTATATACGTAGTTGAACAGCCGTTATCTAGATACGGCACTTCTGGGAAAACAGCCAAGCACACGGCCTTCGTGTCCGATTCTTCTTTGCTGTGTTTAAGATACATTTTGTCTTCGCCTTGCAAGGCCTTTGGAATATCTGATGTAAGGCGACAGATTACGTTTTTTCTCATTTGGAATTGAATAGAACTTGCATATAGGTATAAAATCATAAAAAACATATGGCAATATATACATATACCCTCACAAACCCCCCTAAAAACTTAAGCACCAGACCTTGCACTCTTCCTTGGTCGCCTCTCCCTTGCGTCAGGGTTTCTCCACTGCCCGTAAGGCCCTACTCCTTGGAGGGGGGATCCTTACCTCACCTCAGAAGGAGGCCATGGATTCCCTGGGTTCATTTCCGGGCATCCATACCCTCTATCTGTACAAGTTAACACCCCACAGGGTGCGCCCTCTCCGGAACCTAAGGTCTTCTGCACTATCCCTAGGCAAATGGGAAGTCCACTGACAGTTCATCTTAGAAGATCGGGGCGGCGCAGTACTAGTACATTTCTCCATTCTTCTGGTAAGTATGTGGTTGGCACTATCGGAACTGGCTCTTCATCTTTTTCAAACAAGGGAAACGTTGGTGTCACATTGTCCAGTCCCTTACTCATACTCTTTTTGATCAAAGGGATAATAATTTATCCAGTCTACATTCTTGTTAATACCGTAGTGACAATAGCAAATAAGGACTCAAAACCTGCTTTAACCTGATCTCTAGAATTAAATTCATCTGGCACCCCCCTTGGCACTCCTATTGCATCTATGTATACATGTGGATCAAAGTTACCACCTGGAGCGTTAACTTCTCTCTTAGTACGATGTAGTGTTGGATTCTCATCCTCAGTGTAGTCTTCATATTGCACATTTGATTGCATTAATTTGGTCTGATCCCTGAAACAGGGGGCTAGTGTACAGTAGTCAAAGGTGTGTGTTAGAGGAATTGTACCACATTATAGCATGTAAAGGATATGCAGGATCATGAGTTCTGTGCTCCGGGACCCAGGGCCTTTTTGCAGTGCGAGGTGTGGATCCAAGTGGCTTTCCTTCGAGCTTGACTGCAGTTGGGGTGGTGAGCAACATCTAGTAGGGACCTTCAAACCAGGTTTCTCTCTCAAACTTTTTTACATAGACCCTATCACCTGGTTTCAGATTGTGACACTCGTCTGTAGGACCTGGGAGAAAAGCAGAGACTGCAGAATGCGTTATTGACAATTCCTTGGAGAGGCCTATGACAAAATTAACAGGAGAATCATTCCCCAAGCTCAGTTACTGTGGCATGTACCCTCCGGAGAAAAAGAAAAACTAATAGAAGACACTCAATTCAAGATTTGCCCGTTTCCTCCATTGCCTTTTGTATCTACTTTCCCACTACTCCGCGGATGGTAGGGTGTGTGAAAAGCCTGGGATATACCCAAAGCAGACATGATATGTTGCATTATTTCACCTGTGAAGTGTGTACCTTTGTTGACTCAATCACTTCTGGTACCCCGTATCTGCAGATTACCTCATTCATGAGCTTCTGTGCGGTTACCTGCTTATTTACTTTGGTAACAGGGTAGGTTTTTCCAACCTGAAAAGAAATCAACAACAACCAGCACATATTCATACTTCCCAACAAGTGGGAGCTGAGTGTAGCCAATTTGCAATCCCTGAAATGGGTAGAGTGGCCCCGGCAAGTGTTATGTGGCAAATTTACTTCTGCCCTGTTGCTTACGGCAAAGATCATGCAAAATTGGACAAATGATGCAGCAGCTACAGAAAACCCAGGAGCCACCTGTCCTTGTTCAAGCGTTGACATCATTGCTGCTTTGAGAGGTGCGTCTTTCCGTGCATCAGCTGGGCCATCATGGGGCACAGGGACTGTGGTAGGCAAGTGCTGTTGACTGTTCACCATACGCCGTCCCATTTCTGCTGTTCCCATATTTAGTTCATTTGTCTTTTTCTTCCTTGCTGGCTTGTAAAGTCTTTAGCATATCAAAGTCCAAAGTTTTTATCAAAGTCCAAAGTTTTTATCAAAGTCCAAAGTTTTTATCAAAGTCCAAAGTTATTGTTAAATTCTTCTTTTCTTCTTTTCTTCCACGGCTTCAGGGCCGCTGCTTTTGCTGTGTGGTCTGTGATGGCGTTGCCTCTCGCTTCTCCGGTGTAGGAATTGGTGTGAGCTCTCCACTTTGTCAGGTAGAAGTGGGGCCTCCATGAGACTCTGCACCGCTGAATCATTCTTAATTGGCTGTCCTGTTGAGGTAAAAAACTGTCTGGCCTTCTATGTTGGGCCGTAATCATGAGCTATGCCAAATGCATACCGGGAGTCAGTGTAAATGTTTGCCGTCTTACCTTCTTCCACTCTACTCGCCTCAATGAGGGCCCTTAGTTCCGCTTCTTGTACTGAGACATGCGGAGGCATAGCTTCTGCTTTTAGGACATCTTGTTGTGTGACCACTGCATATCCAGTGTGGAGTCGTCAATCACCCTGGGACCATCTACAAAAAAACAACTCAAAATATGCATTGTTAACAAGGGCTTTCAGTAACTTTTTAAAACTTAAATCTTCTTGTTGCATCAATGCTGGACAATCATGCTGATATTCTATTTCAAAAAGATCAGAATCTTGTTGCAAAAAATTTAAAAATGGCTGATTTGCAATACCTAGATCACCTATGCCTTCTCCTCCCCCCCCCTTTGAACCAGGGTACTCAATTGTAAGAAGAGTAGCCGGGTTCAAGGTAGTACAACATTGTAAAAAGATTTGATGGATGCAGATAAGGGCTGTAAGATGTTAGCACCAATAACAGAGACATGAGTTACATCGGGGAAGAATAATCTACAAACATCTATCCATATTTGAAATGTGATATCCTTTAAGCAAATTCATTATCAATCTGATCCTGCCTGCAATGTCTTATCAAATTTGAGACAGGAGAAAAAAAAAAAAAAAAAAAACCAAAAAAAAAAACTTTTACTAGCTGCTCAAGATTCTCACCCCCTCCCTTATGGACAAGAGGGATGAAACATCATCTAGCTCCACCCCCTCGATACTGGCTGCTTGCTTCTTTTTTCACAACTTCTTTTAAGCTCCACAGTCTGCACGTCCACATCACAACCAAGTAAAGTCTTATGCATGGGGGGGCTTTTATCCCCAGTCAATACCTGCATCACACATTTTACATTCACCACAGCCTGAACACTGGGCATTAACTCTCATCCATCCATGCGCTCAAGTCTGCTCCGTCACCCCCTATTGAAGGTGTACCAGTACATACAGATGCACAGACAAAAAGTGTGACAAACATACATACATCAGTTGAAAAACATTGAGGTGAGTGCTAGAATGTTATAAAGTACATGATTCTATTGAGATGAGATTGTGAATGAGCGCTATTTTTGACAAATTATGTGAAAAAGTTTGGGTGACTGAGACATTCTATCTTTCTTATTTACTGAAGCTATTATATGTTATATTAAGCACTGAAGTATTTTAGAATCTGTGACCCTGAGCTTAGAGTGAATCTGAAAGCCCCCACCTTTGCAAAATAACTGTTATCTCTTTGAATATGCATTCACCGACAAAGTTGTTTTAGTTTAACTATTCCCTGCATTTGAACTCATAAATAACACATATGCTGGGACCTTCTGACAGCGCAACATGTTCTTCATTTTCAACCCCTGTATTCTTAAAAGCCCCCACAGGATGTTGGTGGGGTATAACTTACACCTGTATGAAAGAGACCAAGACGTGTCCATTTGTGACCTCAGAACCCAGTAAGGATATACCTTAGAAATTGCTATATTTCCTGCCTTCTTAAGACAGTATAAATTCATTCCATTACAGCAAGCAAGGCTACTTTTCAGGGTTAGTATTGCATTTTCTCTCGCTTTGTTATCGCTTGACCTTGAAAGCTAGACACAAGCTGCAGCTTCAAGTAAACAATCCTTCTCCTCTAAAAGCAAGCTCAATTAACCATTTGCACACATATATACATATATACACATACACATACATCTATATCTATCTAGTATTATACACCTTTTCCTTTCTCTTTGCCAACAAATCACATGCTTTGTAACTTTCCTCTCGACTTTGCTTGTTTCCCATATTTCTCTCCCTACCTAACTGCTAATGTAACCTTCAATAGACACTCTCCCAACACCCTCTTGATCACTTACTGTACTTTCCAACATTTCACTTACAGATACTTTCTTAATACGTGTACATACTTAACTTTCTCTGACTGTCTCTCTGCCCCTCATTTTAGCACTTTCTAGTAAACCTTGGTCTTTCAAGGCGCCCTTCTTGGTCCTAAAGACCTCCTCCCAGTCACCATACTGTAATCTACCGTGCGGGTCGATGTCACACATATTCATAAGAGTTTTCTTACAGTTTACAAATTGGGACCCTTGTCTCTCCGCCATCAATTGATCCGCACGGCGGCGGCCCATAAGGGGCTCCGTCTTCTTTAATAAGGTCTTACACATATTAGAACAACAATAATAATAATAATAACACGCTCCAAAGAATGTATCCTCCTTAAACCAAATTGTCAGGCCCTTATATACTGGCAAAACAACCGAAGGTCTCTTCTCCTATGGAACCAGCCTCACAGAATGCATCCCTCTGAAATCAAATCGTTAGCCCCATATATAAGGCAAAACAACCGAGGGTCCCTTCTCCTATGAAGCCTGTCTCACAAAATGCATCCCTCTCTGCTAAACCATTAACAACTAACTAAACTAAAACTGAGGGTCCCTTCTTCTGTGAGACGAAATGAAAAGAGAGAGAAAAAAAATTCTGCAGATACAACAAATAACCTCCACTATTGCTAAAACGCTACGGACTTCAAAGTACAAATAGACTACAGACTAGTTCCTGGGTGAGCGATTGGTGCGCTTATCACGGTCAGTGGTCTGTGACGGCACACCCGAAGCCCACTAGTTACCGTGTAGAACTCTTAACCCAACCCGTCCGGTCACAAAACACAGATAGTCCCTCCTGCTGCAAGACTCTCAGTGTAAAACACAACATAATTATATGCCGGTCTTACCTGGAGTTCTGTGAGTTGATCAGGCTTGGTTTGCAGCAGGACGGCTTCCCCGTGGCGTGGATCCGGGTGGACTGCGCTGCACGGCTCCGGTTTTACCGCCCCACCTTGTTGGGCGCCATTTGTCAGGGAAATTTCTGCGTACAGCACCAATCAGGCCCACCCCAATGCCCCGCTGCCGGCGGTAAAGAAGAGACACCACACACGGAGGTCTGGTATAGTTCCTCACACGGGGACATGACTGCGCACTTTATTACAGATTACATGGGATCTTATACCCTTTGGTCTCATCACTAGGAATGGGTGATGGGCTCATTGGCTCAAATTCACCGCATAACCATATATGGGACGTCCGGATTTCCGACTGAGACACTGATGATTATATACGTAGTTGAACAGCCGTTATCTAGATATGGCGCTTCTGGGAAAACAGTCAAGCACGCAGCCTTCGTGTCTGATTCTTCTTTGCTGTGTTTAAGATACATTTTGTCTTCGCCTTGCAAGGCCTTTGGAATATCTGATGTAAGGCGACAGATTAAGTTTTTTCTCATTTGGAATTGAATAGAACTTGCATATAGGTATAAAAGCATAAAAAACATATGGCAATATATACATATACCCTCACAGCGGGATCTATGTGGAAAAATCCAAACATATCCTTAGAGGTCAGCACTACTGCAAGTACAAAAGGTACAACACTATCCCTATGTGGTAGTAAAGCAGGTGGTGATGTTGTGTAATGGCGCAGCGGTGACAGGCAGCACATTATTTCACCACACAGGAGGGTATGTGTACTTGAATGTTATGTATTTTTAACTGGAATGCACAGTTAACATACATCCATATTTTCATGTCCACCACACCTTGGCAGGACAAAGCACTTTAACTTTCATGACTAACCACTGTTCTTGTAGTACTCTGTACTCAACTTTGTACTCTGTTCTATATCTTTGAAGGTCTGCAGCCTGACTGTAGCAGGTCTTTCTCAAGCTGGAGAAAGACCCGCTACAGGGTTGAAACGTTGCTGTGATGTGCCATGGGGAATTAAGGACATTTATTGTTGTAAACTTTCCACCTGTGGATGCTGTCTTCATCTTCTACCGGTACATACTGGACTTACACTGGGGACCTAGAATCCAGTTCCAATTAGGCGAGCATCTACTATATCATTTACTCTACCACGGTTTTGGCATAGCAGTGAGTGCTGCTGGTTCCTATTTTTTTGTGTGGTGATTTGGGGCAATTTGCAGCAATTTGTCACAACTTAAGTCACGCTCCTTTTTTGGATAAATTGGAAAAACTGTCCGAAAAGGTCTAAAAACTCATGATAAATATGGTGCAAGCATTTAAGACAGTTTTCTGGTGTAATATGTGCCAGAAAACTGTCATATTTTGAATAATAAATAAACCCCATATTGCCTTCTGTTACATCTCCTATTAAATATCACATAGCATTGTAACAATTCTCCCATTCCCGGTATAGCAGTCCCTGTAGAGATATTCCCTTTGTCTCATCAGTTCGTCATAGTCCTCATAACGTGCACACTATTGTGTGAGACCGGTCTCACATATCCAGCAACATTGCTCCATGCTTTCAGGTCCATAGCACTGTTGTCTGCTTTGGAACCAAGTCTTAGAAGGGAGGGAGTAGCCTTCTCTATCCACACTGCTTGTCTGCTTTGGACTTGACGCCCTATCATATCCTCAATTTTAGCCCTCTGGTCATCAGAGCTGTTTCGTTACCTTCTTCTCCATGGCCCTCTACTGTGTCTCTGCTGCACTCACTTTTCTGAGTGCTACTAGACAGCACACACTGCTGCACAGTCTCATTTAGCTGCATCACACACACTCCACAGGCTTTCACATGCTGCTGCACCCTGTGTCATCTTGTGATGCAACTGTAAAAACTAATAAGGCCAAGATGACCGCTGTGACATCACCTGGGGGCAGGACTTAGTCCCCATTCACAGTCCCATCACAGAGGAAGTCCTGGTGAGTACTTCTCATCAAAGGTCCTTTTCATTCCACAGCCACAAAATCACAATAAGTAATGATGTGACCTCTGTCTCTGAAGTTCCTTGAACATATAGACGTCCACCATGTACAGACGGACATAGAAAAAGCCCTTACGTTCCTTCCTTGCAGTAGCAAAAAGGCGACTAGGATTGGACAGGGTTACAAGTGTGGTTTACCAGAAGAAAATGTGGCGACGTAGCCTTTATAGGTTACGGTTTCACAGTGACTTTGGCCATGCAAAATTAAAGTCGTAATATCTTGCCAGTTAATTGCAACTAATGATAGTAAATGATCTTACGTTGTGATACGCCAAGGTGACCACAGCATGACAGTGTGCAAAAATCCAAATTTGTTGGAATTCAATGCAACCACATTCCCTACCATTAGTTGTGATCTGAATGTTGACCGTATCCAGCCCTTAACCAGAAGTTTCATAACGTGGACCGCGATACCAGAATAAGTGCGTTATCCCTTTAAGACAAGCAAACACGACTTGCACCCCTTGAAGTGTAAATCAAAACATCCTCTCACGTTCTGCTGTGAATTCACAAGCGTTGCTCACTTTGCGCCTGATTAAACTCACTGATTGAGGTGTTTCATTGCATCATCACACCAGAAAATCTCCCTATCATTTCCATAAAGATCCTGACGCACCTTCGCGGGGGCCGCCACCGGCTGAGAGGAATATCATTTACACGCATCCTAATGACAATGCTTCATATAACTGCAACTTCTCTGCCAACACATTAACAGGTAGGAAACAGACAAGTGTGAACAGCGCTGATAACGAGATATCAAAGCGAGAGCTATTGTCACATGGCGGGGCCATTTCCAGACGTCAGTTATTGCAGCACAGCATCATCCACGTGTATTGTAGCCCCTTATGGTCAGGTGACTCCATGCCTATGTCTATATACACTCATTGTAACATCCCTTACCTAGAAGAAGTATATACATAGGCAGAACATGTAATGGGTGCCATGAGACCAAATGTCCTTCAGCCGAGCACCTGGAAATGGTTCCGACAGACACAGGGGTGTAATGCTAGCGCCCCTTGTCTCTGGATGTCTGACAATGAAACAGCTACAGCTGCTCGAGCTTCTTGGACGATCAGATGATCCTCTCTACTAGTGATCTGTCAAGGGCGTCCTGCACCCGGTCTCCTTGTGTGCCCTCATACATTCACTTGTCCCAACACCTCCTACCAGTCTGGTCAGAAAGCCACAGGTGACGGGCAAATTTCATCAATACGACCATCCAGCTTCTAGCATTCTAACAATGCCCTCTACTAGTGCACTGCCCAAGTGTCCCATATGACTAAGAGGCTGTGGGCAGCTCTGGCCATGGCACTATGAACTCTACCCAAATATCTTGTTTGCAATGATGTCACAGTAGCGTGTAGGCGACACAGGTACCAGGATACGAAGCGGACAATGGAAATACAAAAATATACATTTTTATTATGACACCCTGTAAAAGGCGATCGGCTATGCAGTTGTTTAGAATGCAGTTGAGATAATGCATCAATTGTTCGAATCCATTTTTTTACTATCACTAATGGCTTTTATACATGATATGTAGCACAACAGTTATCAATTACAATATCAATAATGCACATCGAATATAGAACAAATAGTATGTTAACAGCCTCTAGTGAGTCAGTGATTGTAGCTTGCTGCACACATTTTGTAATTCACCCAAGGACTGTCTGAAACCAGCAGATTTGTAAATACTCATGCGAAGTCCCAGACTTGTTTACGTCAAAGTCTCAGTACTTCTGCTAAGTGTTTGAGTAAAACTTCACTATTGCCCTGTAGAATGCTTTTGTGCAGAAAGCTGGCATGTGTAGTCCCTACCAATCACTATGCATGTGCACAAGATCGGCTTTCATTGAGGCCGTCCTCACTTACGATCTGATTCTGATGCAAACCTTGATATTTTCTTTCATGATGTAGTCTGTGATCCGCTAGCAGTGGGTTGAACTTTATCTCTTGTTATCGTAGTCTGTTGCTCTCTTTGCTTGTATTTGCTTGCAGGTGGTCATCGCTTAGTGCAGCAGTGAGTCCTTCCAAGCTTGTGGCAGTGTCACCACTGTTGTATGTAGAAGTGGCAAAGCCTTCTTTTGGAATGCTAGCTGTGCTCCTAAGATAGTACCTAGTGCTCCTGTATGCGCTTCCTGCTGCTCGGGCAGGGAAGTGAGACACAGCATCTTACACCTGCCCCACTGTCATCCCTCACCGTTACCGGCCAGTTCCCTGACTAAGGGGCCAAATCCTAGCAGATGAGCATTTTGAAAATAGGCACATGTAGTAGCTACATCCCATATGGTAGTAGAGATATAATGTTCTTATCTGGGATACATCCAAGAATTGCCAGATATTGAACCTAGAGATCCAGTAAGGGCCCTCAACCTGTCATCATCCAGGGCCCCTCCTGATGTCAGTCTACTGTAGGTCTGGATAAGACGGCTTCATTTTTCAGGTCATCTATAGAGATGAGCGAGCGTACTCGCTAAGGCAAACTACTCGAGCTAGTAGTGCCTTATGCGAGTACTTGCCTGCTCGTCTCAAAAGATTCGGGTGCCGGTGGGGGCGGGGAGTTCTCCCCCTACCGGCACCCAAATCTTTTGAGACGAGCAGGCAGGTACTTGCATAAGGCACTGCTCGCCCCGAGTAGTTTGCCTTAGCAAGTACGCTCGCTCATCTCTAGTCATCTAGTATCGGGTCTGGGATCCAAACTTCTTTTTAAATTTCCATGTTAGTGACACAAAGGTGGTCAACAAGACATCCTGGTATTCTGCTGCGCATTGTACATCAGCAGTGTGATGGGTGATTACATTTTCTTTGGGTGACTCCAACAGGGCTGCCCAGATAATCCCCATGAATGTGAATTTGGAGAGCTGAACGTTTCAGAAGTTATGCTACAAAGACTCACGGAAGAATTAACACAGAAAAAGAAAAAAATCCCGTCCCAAGAGATTTAAGAAATCATACAGGCCGGTGGCCCTATGCCTGATGAAGCCGCTCCGTGCGCGAGTTTAATCTCCTGCAGCCATTGTTATTCTAATGTCGTACTTTCTGACTGGGAGCTATGAGGCTTTTTATTTGCATGAGTAATGTTGGTGTTTTTGATGCTTTTTTTTTTTTTTTAAAGCCTAGAATGTCTATCAGGAAACCTTTATTTTACCACCTGAATCAACACCTTTTTTATATGGGCCCTTGGGTGACAGAGTCATAGTAGGCCCACTAATTAATTTATAGGCCCCACTTTGTCACCTAAGTAATTAATAAGGCCCCACTCTGTGTTCTGAGTCATTTATAGGCACCACCGTGCCCCCTAAGTAATTAATAAGACCCCACTAGCAATGAAATAAAATAAAAATTGTCCTCCCTCACACTTCCACAGCGCCTCCTATCATCTGCCACGGTCTATTCTAGCCAGAATTGTGCAGAACAATGCAGATGGCACCATGAAATCTTGCGCTACCTGCATAACAGAGAAGGCACTGGCTGGCAATGCAGGAAGCACTCGGCTTTCGGCACTCCTGCTATCATAGCCAATAGATACAACTGATTTCTAAGAGCAAGAATCGGATTGATACGAATTTTAAGTGGGTCACGGCCTCTGCCCTGGTCTGCTGGGTGCTGACACCGGCTCAGACTAAAACCAGTCTTCAGATTGGTGCTCACTGGAAAGTCTCTGCAGAAACAGCAAAAATCCCCAGTGGCAAATCTGCATTGAATTGTGTGGATTTTGGGGGCTTTTTTGATCAGATTTGCTGATACAGATTTTCCTGTGAATTATGGAAAGAAGTGAATGTGGAAATTTAAAGGTATTTTCTGGGACAACAATGGGCTTCATTCATCCAAACTGTCCAAGAGAGAAAGTGCCCTTGTTGCGTCTAGCAGCCAATCACAGCGCAGCTTTCACTTTACCAGAACAGTTGCAGAAATTAAAGCTGCGCTCTGATTGGTTGCTATGGGCTACGAGAACAGTTTCACTTTTAAACAGTTTTGATAAATGGGGCCGATGATTGTGCACCTTTTGATAAATTTGTCATAAACAACAGCAACGCTGCCTCCAGTAAAGCCATAGACTATAAATTGCCCTCTTCAGGTCTTCCTCTCTGCCCCCAGCCTGATGTCAGTGAACAGCAAACAATTAGAGAGGGAGGGAGTAGTAGTCAAGCATGTGGTGAGTCGTTATTTTGGGCACTTTTACAATATTGATGCGTCTGGTGCTTCATTTATATTCATTTAAACAATGGATTCCGCGTCGCTGCGGCCTTTCACTGTCACCATTGTGATTTACGGTTAATTCTCCGGCATTATTTCTATCAATGATTCCATTATAAAGTGAGCTGGGACGTTGAGGGTGAGGCCGCGGTCTGCCAACTTCATGCTGAACGTTAATAAATGTGATGAGGTCGTACGGGGAACGGCGAATCTGACAGTAGATAGAGCAAATCAGGCTCCTATGGATGCCAAGAGCTTCGTGCCAAGGCTTCACATTGGCGATTAATCCCTTGAATCAATCACCTTTACAGTCCGGAGTGCTGGGGAACGATGCCAAGCTGCTTCTGTGAGTTGGCATTATTGGCAAACCCGACAGGAATTGGGCCCAGCAGGTGCTCGAATGCACAGCGCGGTGTGAAATTAAACATTTATCCTAACATGGCGCCTCCATCACAGCTCCCCTCCACTGGGGTGACAGATGCAGCCGCCCTCCGATCCCTTCCCTGTCTGAATCATTCATTTGGTCTCCAGATGTGATGGCACCTAAACCCAGAACAATGTCACATTCCTTCAACTCCAAACGCCTGGCGCGGACGTCGTCTGTCATATCACATTTTGCAGACGTCCAAACGATCCTTCTGAAGGGATGGCCTGGAATTCTCAATGACTTGTGGACATTGTTCTCAGGTTCCTAAAGATCCCATTGACAGTAGGTGCTGGAACATTACCCCTCAATGGCGACATTAATGATTATGTACCCTCTCCATCATTCCCGACCTGAAGGCTGGCAGAGGTGCTGTTAAAAAACGATGATATTTTAACTAAGTATTCCCCAACTGCAGTTATAAAGTCTAGATGAACAAATGGAACATTAGGAATATTCTACAGTCCTGTTCTACACAATCAAAAGTGTACTAACTACTTATAGACTGCCCAAAATATATGGTGTGTGAATATACATGGCAAGGCAAAAGTCTGGACACAACCATGTAAGTAGTGTAATATTGAAAAAATTAATTTCCAATGTGTGAAAGTATTAATTGGGAGGGAGTCAGCATTTTTTGGTGGAGGAGACATTTTTCGGTGGCCATTTTGAGCTCTGACGCTTTGAATTTAGCTCAGGTTTGTCAAATGGGAAGGGGGTCATCTGATAGATTAACCCCGGCTAAAATTTCCTCAGAAACACACAGGAAATGTCAGTTTTGCCCTATCTTTACATGCCTCACCCTGTATATAGTAGCAAGTACATGGCTTTGTGTAGAATTGGCACCATGATTGCAGCAGGTTGTCTTTGTGCTATATATACGGTATTTTATGAATATAAAGAATAGCAGGTAGACCACTGGAATAAATTCACGTAAGCATATAAAAAGTCATCCATGTTGAGTCCGCAAAGAACTGACAGTTGAATTGTCAAGTCTTGGATCAGAGCAGTGCATGCTGCGATTTTTCATGCGATCTGTGTGTCCATATGAAAAAAACAGAAGTGTGAATTGACATATTAGCTACTATGGATCTGTGCACCATTAGAATTTGGTCCATTGTATACCCAGAAAACACATGGACCAAAGTAATACAGAAGTGTAAATAAGCCCTATACCAGATAAGGACCAAGCTTCGTAAAAGTATATGGCGCTTGTTTCTGGATTTTGTTTTATAAATAAAGATTGTTATTATTTAATCCTGGCTGGTAGTAAAAATATGGCATGGGATTTAAGTTCCTGCAATCTCGCAAAAACAGATAAGGTCTTTAGATGTCCATGACAGCCGAGGATCCGGTAAGAAGGCAGAAGCAGTTTTTAAAAGCTTCTGCCATCTCTTTTGTGGGCTAGATAGCGCTTAGTGAGTGCTATGTAGAGAATAGAGAACGAGGGAGTCTCATTCCGTTATTCGACCCGGTGATCACGCGATCGCCAGGTGCTTCCTTGGCACGGCAGAGCTGCAGGGTCTTAGCAGACCCTGATCAGCTCTGCCAATGAATACTGTCACACTAGCAGAATGTTTTTCCCTGTAACTGGGACTCCCATGGATGCTGCTCCTATGGATGCCCCAGCTACAGTGGAAAAGTGTCTGTGGAAACCCAGAGGTCTGATGTAATAGGGGGACATAGATGTTAAAAAATAGTTACAAAAATACACTTTAAAAAATGACAGAATAAAATAAAAATAATCATAAAAAAAGAAAATGGCCCACCGCCGACGCCAACCTCAACCATCGCCATATTCGCCTTGTAATCTGAGACTATACAAATTATATATCAAAACGTCTGAAACAAGCTGGGGAACCCATTCCTGTACTTTATTTTACCGTATATTTACAAACTTTAAAAATTAACAACTATAAATTTAAAAAAATACATTTTTTTAACTCTTTACCTGTAAAAAAAAATGGAAACAAAATAAGTGAAAAAAGATATTTAAAAAATAGCCCTGTATGTCATGAAAAAAAAATGCAGCAAAAATAAATTTTGGTAGCTAAAGAAAAAACAATAGGGCCTTAAAACCACTACATGGGTACATTCCCTAAAAATATGTCTGGTCCTTTAGGGATCAATCTAAAATTTCAACAAAAAGTTCTGTTGGTGACAAACACCCAATATATAAACCATGTGTGCCATTCTTATGAGTTGTCAAAATTTATCCTTATGTGTGCCAATTTGTGTGCAAGATATTGTCTTGCATGTATCTGAGCCATAAGGTAATCTGCAGGAGAACAATGTCCCCAGTTTAGCCAAAATGAATCAATGTCAAACTGAATCTAAGCATCATTCTCATATAGTTAGTGCAGTTTGCGTTCAGAGGCGTGAGGCTGCTGGGCCCCAATGCCAAGTCTGTAGCATGGCCCCCTCAACATTGAAATTGCAGCACCAAAAAGGACGAGACGTAAGGTTACGTTAATCAGGGAAGTAGAAGGTGTCACTCGGATATGCAAATGATCACATTTTCAAGCATCTAGTTCCAATCTGTGACATATAGGAGAGGCTTCAATCATAGAAAAGCCAGATCAAAAGCATGTTTTTTCAGACACATGAAACCTCAAAAATTGGATGAAGTTCTGTGGTATGATTGTGCAATGCCTCCTGGTCATTGACGTGCCACTTATCACCACTGAGAGGGACCGAGTCCATGAACTGAGAGGCCTTGACTTTGGCAGACTATTACTTGTGTAGGCTGAGATGTCAGCACTGTTCAACGTTGCGTGTCCCAGTGGGTGAGAGATTGGCGATAAATGACAGTAAGAGCTGTACAGAGGTGAATACCTGAATCAAGGGATCATCAGATTAGCATAATAGCATGTAGTGATCCATTCTGTACTTTGAGTGAAACAGGTCATCACATCCCAAGCCTACGGAGTCATCAGCAACTAGTGATCCACTGACCTCAGACCATCGCTCTCATGGTGCAGAGCAAGATGGCAATGGATGAGTCCCACTTTTGTCTTAGATGTAATGATAGCCGGAGATTGGTCTGGAGACCACATGGGCAACGCTATGAAGAGGCCTTCACAATAGAGCATCACACCGGTCCCACCCCTGAGATTATGGTGTGGGGTGGCATAATGTACCAACGGTAGCTAGACCCCTCTAGTCTTCATTCCAGGCAAACTAACAGCCCAGTGTTATAGTGATTTGATCATGGAGCCACTGATACAGCCATGTCTCTGAAGTGTCCCAGGAGCCGTTTTTCAGCACAGCGCCAGGCCGCATGTTGCCGGTGCAACTGAGCAGCCGGTGTGGCGTAAACATACTACCATGGTCTGCAGCATTTCTGGACGTGTCTCTCATCAAAAAGAAGAGGGGCCGACCAAGGGCAAGATGGATGACTGATATCCTTCAGGTGACGGACTGGACCGTGGTGGAGTTGGGGGTGGCGACAGCCGACAGAAATGGGCTGGTCCACAAGGTCACAAAGAGCCGGAAGTGACTGAACGAATAAACGATAAACAACAACCTCCACTCAGCGGTCCCAGACTTCAGGACGCTTGGGCGTGAACAATGAAGAGAAGAAAACTACCTCTGCACTGGGCCTTGTGTAGGAAAGCCTTAGAACTGGCTCATGCACTCTCTCTCTCTCTCTCTCTCTCTCTCTCTCTCTCTCTCTGGCGGCTCACTTACTGATCATGCTGATCCTTGCATTCAGGAAATCTCTCCTCCTCTTCCATCTTCAACACATGAGAGCTAAAGGTGCCCTCATGTGCCTCTATACTTTGCTCTCTCTCAGCTGAAACTCAGGATGGAAGACAAGATGGAACTGGAACTCCTTTCCCACTCTCAAGCACTCACATTTATAGCCTCATTTATACCACGTGACAGGACATAAATTGATACATTTACAGACAGTCAGCTCACACTTTGCAGGCATTACATTCTCATTTGCTGCAGCTGTGTAATACACATAACAGAATGACAAGACAGTTTTGCACAGAGCATCTACATAAGACATACATGTATGACATTATGGAGGGGGCCAGGAAAGCATGTACCGGGCCACTACACAATCTCCGCCTCTTGCTGGGTGGAACACGCTGTCACATTGTGATCCTGGGACATGTAGTTCTATGGGTTTCCAGGATCACACTGCTGCAGGTCTGGTTGATTTGGCTGGCTGATGGTGTGGAGTTTCTCTATCCAGTCAATCATCACCGGTCTGCTGCATATGTATACCAGCTCCTCTTACTAGAAGGTTTTAGTCATGTATCTATTTAGAGCATTCCCTTTCAGAACTTTGGTGGTGTCTTATGCCTGCTGCTTGTTTTAGCGGCTTTCCCCACCTTCCCTGATGGTCTTGACACCTGATCTCCCTGTCTGCATGTTCTGTGGGTCGCTTCTCCCTTTGCTTTTATCGGGTATGGCCTCCAGACATCTGTACATTGTCAGGTGGATGGTATCTGACAACAAGTTCCTTTTACGTTAGATTGGTGTCTGATGCTCTTTCCCCTTTCTTGGTGTGTGGATGCTTGAATTAGCTTCTGTTCTATCTATGCATGCATGAGATTCTGAGTGGGGTTTCCTTTTGTCTGTTAGTTACAGACTTTTGGTGTGAACAATGACTTGTTCATTGTATGTCTGAAGGTCTGGACTACACTTGGGTGTTAACAAGTTCCTACTCAGTGTATGTCTAAAGGTGTGGACTACACTTGGTGTCAACTAGGTCCTGCTCAGAGTATGTCTGAAGGTGTAGACTACACTTGGTGTCAACAAGGTCCTGCTCAGGGTATGTCTGAACGTTTAGACTACACTTGGTGTCAACAAGGTATTGCTCAGTGTATGTCTGAAGGTGTGGACTAGACATGGTGTCAACAAGGTCCTGCTCAATGTATGTCTGAAGGAGTAGACTACACTTTGGGTGAACAAGGTCCTGCTCAGTGTATGTCTGAAGGTGTGGACTACACTTGAAGTGAACAAGGTCCTGCTCAGCGTATGTCTGAAAGTGTGAACTACACTTGGTGTCAACAAGGTCCTGCTCATTGTATGTCTGAAGGTGTAGACTACACTTGGGGTGAACAAGTCCATGCACAGTGTATCTCTGAAGGCGTGGACTACACTTGGGGTGAACAAGTCCATGCACAGTGTATGTCTGAAGGCGTGGACTACACTTGGGTTGAACAAGGTCCTGCTCAATGTTTGTCTGAAGGTGTAGACTACACTTGGTGTCAACAAGGTCCTGCTCAGTGTATGTCTGAAGGTGTGGACTACACTTGAAGTGAACAAGGTCCTGCTCAGTGTATGTCTGAAAGTGTGGACTACACTTGGTGTCAACAAGGTCCTGCTCATTGTATGTCTGAAGGTGTAGACTACACTTGGGGTGAACAAGTCTATGCACAGTGTATGTCTGAAGGTGTGGACTACAGTTGGGGTGAACAAGGTCCTGCTAAGTGTATGTCTGAAGGTGCTGCTAAGTGTATGTCTGAAGGTGTGGATTACACTTGGGGTGAACAAGGTTCTGCTCAATGTATGTCTGAAGATGTGGACTACACTTGGGGTGAACAAGGTTCTGCTCTGTGTATGTCTGAAGGTGTGGACTACACATGGTGTGAACAGGGTCCTCCTCAGTCTATGTCTGAAGGTGGGGACTACACTTGGGGTGGACTGTCTTGTTTCTGTGTGTACATTGTATTTCCCTTGTTTGGTGTTCCTGCCTGTTACCATCTGTGGCGAGCCAGGCCCCACGGTTGCAGCGTGGGTCCTTCCCTATTGGACGATCGCCCTGCTTGTAGGCAGGGTTCCATTTTTGTGGTTTTAGTTGTCTTGTTAGAGCAGGGACTCATAAGACAATGAAGAACCTTGATGTGCGCTTTTGAGCTTATGTATTCTATCCAAAATACAAACCAATACCTTGTACCTACTAACTTATTAGATATCTCCATCTGTCTGGGTGTTGTAGTACATTGGTAAGTATTTTGGCGTCTGTTGTCTTTGTGGTTGTTTGTATGCACGTTTGGTTTATGTTTTGGTGTATGGTATCCATTCAAGTGCATATTCTCTTGTTCCAATTACCGCTTCCCTCCAGTCTCTTATTTAGGTTGTGTTCGTGTAGGTCGTTGTTCCCATGGCCTGCATGGATGTAACACACCCTTTCAGTGCTAGTGACTTTAAATGAGGATATATTTCCTTTGTATGTATCCCCATTTTTTATGAGAAGCCTTCTTTAAAATAGATTTTGCCTTCTTACAAGAATCCTAACAAGAAGCCAAAATCTATTTGAAAGAAGTCTAATACCCTAGCATACTGCCAAAAATTGCACGCATAATATACAGTGAATTTTGTGCGCACATTTTGTACACGCAAAAATATGCGCACCATGTTCTATCTTCACGCGTATTGCACTTGAACATAGCACATTTTAAACTAATTTAACTTGCCCATTAAAATCAATGGCAGCATGCTTGCGCTTGCAAATATGCATGACATATGCATGCAAAAAATACAGTAAAACTCGCACAGGCATGAGAAAAATGCAACGCCAACGGCTCATATATGCAGCGCTAATACTCGCATAAATGTGCTTATACCTATGTCAACCCAGCATGCGGCTTATTTTTTCGCTGTGAGGATAGGTCTCCGTTTGCACATGCGCTCATACTCCATGTTTAATAAATCAAGATGTTTTGAATATTTTGTTTCCATTTTGTCATCATTTGTATATCATCAAAAAGGTTTGGTACCATGTAAGCCAGTAGAGCAAAATATGATTGTTCTCAGCAAGAGAAGTCAAGTAATCTTGTAGATATCATACCATTTAATGATGTTATAGCCAGCTTTCGAACCTACTCAGGGCTCTTCTTTAGGCACAATGAAATAAATCCGAAGAGGCACTGGGGTAACTATAGGGCATGTGGTTGTACCCAGGCCCAGGAGCCTTAGGGGGCCCATAAGGCCTCTCTTCTACATATAGGGAGGCTAGTACTAGGAATAAAGCATTATAGTCGGGGGCCCTGGTGGAGGTTTTGCATTGGGGCCCAGGAGCTTCAGGTTACGCCTCTGCATTAAAGGGTTAAGAGAAGGTGAGGGGCCCCAAAATAAACTTTTGCACCCAGGCCCATGAGCCTTTAGCCCCACCCCTCCGAAGAGGCATTCATATATACACACACATACATATGACAAGGCAGAGAGATTATGCGATTAATTTGCACTTTTTTTTCTACAGAACAGGATGAGTAGAGAAATAAATACTTAAATAGTCCACTGATAAAGATGTGAAAGTTCTATGATCTCTGAATTAGTGTTAGGGGATCACCAGTGTTATCTGTGCTATAGAGTTCTCATACTTCACAGTCACACATGAATTCTCTTGAAGAATTTAGGCCTGTGTTGAAAGTGTTAAAAGTTGTTATAAGTTTATACTCCCAAATTCTTCTATTTCTTTGTGATTTGAAATGGCCTTTTAATAGGTAACTCGCATATATTCTATGTGGTGTCCATGACTCACATGTACTGATAATGGACAGAATACAAATTCCAAACACACAGCAGGACTATAAGATCCCGGGGACATTCAAACGTTCCACATCCGATGTGGTGTACCGGATCCTGTGCAGTAAATTTCCTGTTGGGGCCCTTTATGTTGGAGAAACAGGACAAAAACTGAAAGCGAGGATGAGGTCTCACAAACACACAATCAAAATGAAAGACATAATTACCTGTGGTTAAACATTTCTGTAGTCATGGACGCAACATAGAACATATGCTGAGAAGTATGAGAAATCTATAGCACAGATAACACTCTGGCCTGGTGACCCCCTAACACTAATTCAGGGACTATAGAACTTTCACATCTTTATCAGTGGACTATTTAAGTATTTATTTATTTCTCTACTCATCCTGTTCTGGTAGAAAAAAAATAAGTGCAAATTAATCACATCATGCCTCTGCCTTGTTATATGTATGTGTGTATATATATTTGCATGACTCTTCAGATCTATTCCATTAAGCCTGAGAAAGAACCCTGAGTAGGTTTGAAAGCTCGCTATAACATCATGTATTTTCATTAGTCATTAAAAGGTATCATATCTACAGTATTACTTGGTTTCTCTTGCTGAGAACAATCACATTTTGCAAATCATGAAGATGTGTCTCCAACCTGCAATTTCCATAATTCCACGTCCTTGTCTTCTTGGTGTTGCGATTTTAATGTTGAGGAGTGTATAATGTTCCATGCATACTACTAGTCTACTTATATGGGGAAGTAGAGGTCCCCAAATATTCCAGGACCCTGTCGTAAAGGCATCTTCTGCACCTACTTTCTATTGACAATGTTTTTTTGGGTGTTTTGCCACAAATTTTGTATAAAAATGCATACAAAATGGCTGCTAAAAAGTTTTTCAAAAAATATTATCCTTTCAAAAAGAAAAGATTACTTTAAATTACTGCAACAAAGCTGCAATGCGTGTCTCCATCTCTACAATATCATTCCTGTTGATAGATGTGCTTCTCTGTGTTCCCCATCAAATAAATGCTAATAAGCCCTGTAGCAGCCAATCATACCCACAGTGACATCACCTCAAAAATAAACTGTGCAAACAGAGTTCTAATTTACATGATTTGTTGAATGGTAGATTAGCAAAAGTGCAAATTCTCATTTTTAGTTAATTTCTGTTTGGATTATTTGGCACATCATGAACAGTTGATACATTGTTACATTGTATCAGTTTTTCCTGGAGTTTCCATTATATGAATACTTTTCCCTCCTCTTATTTTCATGCATATAAATCGTTACGGTTTCCTCATTTGGAAGCGAAAAGTAGATGAAAACACAATTAGCTGAAAGCTCCAACTGTTTCCTGGATAGTATTTGGGAAGAGTGCTGGTTTTATCTCTATGGCTTATCTGGTTTGATTCACTGTTTATATCCTCTATGCCCTTCTCCGCTCGGGTGCCAGCCACATCTAATTAAAAAAAATTTTAAATCCCTTTGGATACATTGCCCTCCAGCGCTGATGAACACATAAAACATTGAGTGGCACAATTAGACCAATCTCGTTATTACCAAGAATTCCTTTCAAATCCTAAAAATTCTGGGAAAGGCTATCGGAACTGATTCATTCCATGATAAAACGGATTGTTTATATGAGGCAGCACGGCCCCGCTGCGTGTTCTCTGCAATTTGCAAACGATTGGCAGAGCTCATTGGGAGGGCCGAGGGGAATTGGCTTGATTCTCTTTTTTGGACCTGGTGGACAGTGTTATTGGAGGTGATCTGCCGCTCCGCTGAATATTTTAAGTGATTTGTTGATTATTCTCTCACCGCTGCTGATGAGGATTTAATTTAATCTTTGCAATTCTACGGCTTAGAGGGAAAATACATGACTTTTAAACAGCTCGAACAGCGACCAATTACAAAATGGATGGTAATACGATTCTCTATAGCAGTGATTTTCACTTCATGGCTCCCCAGCTGTTGCAAAACTAACACCCAGAAATCACAGGATTGGTAAATAAGCTGGTCCTAACCTTCGACAAAAAGGCAGTTGTGCATTTATGGATATTTTCTTTCAAAGGGATGGTAGGAATGAAAATCTCAACCAACTTCCACTCATTTCAATGGAAAGTCCTTCCATCTGTAGGACCAACTTGTTCTTTGGGTTCTTGAGGGTCCAACTCATGGACTCTACTGGTTCTGTAAATGAGCTGACTCCACCTTCAATGGAATTGTGGCTAGGCATTTGTGGGCAAAATTATCGTTATACACTGTGCCCCCATCTAGTGGCGCATTGAGCCTCCTTTGGTCTTCAGAATCCCAGCAATTCATCATGGCGTACATTCTACTAGGTGATGAAACTATTCTGCAGGAATATCGGTCCCTGTGAACAGGAAGTTTCTTGTAGTTGCTGCAGATTAGATGGAGGTGCTGACATGTTCTGACAAGCTGACATGAAGGGATCATTGATTCATGCTGCTTGTGCCAAATTCTGACCTCCCATCAGCACGGTGCAACAGAAATCTGGATCCATCTGACCAGGAGATGTTTTTCTGCTGCTCAGTGTTACAAGCTTTGTGCTCTTTTGCTGGAGTATTGCCTTTCTGTTTCTCTTAGGCACAATGGCCCCTTGGTGATAAGTTGTTTCTGTCCACAGAATCCACTTTCCCTGAATGTTGTTCATCAATCATGCCATTCTCTGTATACTCTCCACACCGTTACATGAGAAAACCCCAGGTGGTTGGCAGTGAGGCCCCGGGTAGTCTAGCACTAATAAGCAGGCCTCATTGGAAATCGCTCAAATCGCTGGATTTTCCCATCTAATGTGGATTTCCACTGAAATTGATCCACGGAAAACTAGTCACATGATTTTATGCCGCACTCCGGGGTCACGGGGTAATTTCCATACAATACCAGTTGTGAGAGGGTCGGGGGGCTCTAATAAAGGGACTAGGGATTTCAGAAAGGGGATGGGAACTCAGGCAGCAATTCACAGGACCTTAGAGGCAGCTTACCACCCAGCTGGTGATTTTTTTTTGCTGACCATTAATGGATGGTAACAAATCATGCCTGCTGCAAGCTGGCCGGGCAGCAAACCAACAGACATTTCGCTCACCTAGCCTGCAGCTCCAGTCTACCAGCTGCCACTGCTGAGTCTGTGACTCCTGACCTCTTCCCCGATGTCTGCATTCTTCTTTGCAGTGCAGACGCTGGGGGGAGGTCAGGGGTCACAGACTTAGCAGCGATGACCACCACTGTACCAGAGCTGCAGGTTGGGTGAGTAAAATGCCTATTGGGACAGCACCCAGCCAGAGGCCAACAGGGGGGATGCTAGTACTGTTGGGGCTTCTGCTGGATCCACTATAGGGGACACTATTATTACCGCGGCCACTATGAAGTGCAATTTTACTACTGGAGGCACTATGGGGGACAATATTACTACTACGATAGGACCACTGAGACAGACACTATTAACACTGGACCCACTATGGAGGTCATTATTACTACTGGGGTGAGTGGGAGTTTTTTACGGGGAAGGGGGCATTTTACACTTTGCCACAAGCAGCATAAAGGCTTGAGGCACCCCTAAGTTGCTTATAGACTGCTATAGTAAGATAAATTATACCATCCTATCAGTCACACCCTGAATGAGTGAGACTTGGGTTTGCTTTCTCAGTGGAGAGGTAACTGCCACACAACCTTGTTCATTCTCCATTATAATAAATGGGAGATGAAACGTATTCATAAATTTTCTATACCTGGTCGATAAAACATTATCAGTCCAACTTTTCTTCCAGAATGTTTTTGTTTATTGCTGTACAAGACGCCAATTGTTGTTTGTCATCTGGACGAGTCGGCTGCCTTCACAATTGCTCTTCTGTCTTCTCTACATCTATTTTATTTTGTTTATCTGCTCTCGGGCTGCTAAAGGTCTCCTCGTTCTCATCTTCACACGTCCCGCTTCCTTCAATATTATTCATTTGAGCTATCAAAATTCAATAAGCGGTGACAGAGAGTAAATTGTGGATATGTTAAAGTCCCATTTGCCTGCG
Source organism: Eleutherodactylus coqui (assembly GCF_035609145.1). NCBI lineage: Eukaryota > Metazoa > Chordata > Amphibia > Anura > Eleutherodactylidae > Eleutherodactylus > Eleutherodactylus coqui. Next base: position 227,626,938 of record NC_089839.1, read on the forward strand.
TGGCACGGCTTTCCGTGGATAATGTTTTGCCGCCACCGCCTCTGATTGTTATTCACAGAGGAGGCCCATCGTCTTCTTGTTGATGCATTCTATTGTATGGGAGATCAAAGAGAAAGCCATGGCTGAGGGTTTCAATGCAATTAACGCAAAGCAAAAATTTAACCCCGGAGCCAAGAAAGGCTATTGATTCTGTCATCGAGGAGATCATGGATGACAAACAGCTGCTGCGGGGCACTGGAAGTGTTAACCACGACCCCAGCAGAATTATGATTTTTATTTTGTATTTTATTTTATTCCTTTTGGCTGACACAGAGATGAAGCATATGGTAAAGGCCAAATTTTCTGAAACATTCAAAGAGTTAATTTTAAATGGAGGAGACCCCATAACGCCCAACCTTTTGCACCATGACAACATATTTGCAGAACCCTTGCTATAAAGCTCTTGATTTCTTTTGGCAAACCTCTCATCAACTTTCCAAAAGTTCCATTGAACCCTAATTGGGAAGAAGGACACTTGCACTACAGGGTGGATAACACATTTAAGGCTGCAAGCACCTTCTCAAATACATCAAGGACCTGTGGCTTCCATGACTCATAGATTTGGGGCTTACTCACTGAGAAAAAAAGAAAATTGGCAGGCAACATAAATGTTTGTTGCAAATTAACATTGAAGGACTGTCCCCTTGTGGTCAAAAGGAACTAAGAAATGTTGTTTTGAGTAGTCTTAAAGGATATCCCAGCTGCATAGTTGTGGTATTAACTAAATACAGTGTTCGTAACACAGCTATGCATCAGTCCCAAGCCTGGAAAAATGGGGAAGGGTGGAGAAAGACTTGGTGACCTACTCCACTATATGCTACCAAAATACTTCATTTGAAGATATGGTGCTGGAAGTTGGGCTCCCAGGCTGGAAACCTCCTACAATGTTACCAGGCAATAGCGTATTTCAAGTAACGTGGAAATTTGTGACATGGACAGGGAAAACCTATCCGGGTGCCGGCCTGCAGTGAAAGAGATCACCTATACGTTACTAAAAGCATAAAATTGGAACATTAAACGTACATAGAATAAACATTTGCAAATTAGACATTATAAAGAATGAAATGCAACGATTAAACATTGACCTCCTGGGGATCCCTGGAGAGGGAATGGGTACTTTAGTAATTTCATAGTTTACTACTCAGGAAATGAAAACATCAGAAGGAATATTCTCGCTTTCATCGCGAACATAAGTAATAAAAGCATGACCATCACAGAAAACCTTATGCCTTATCCGTAATAAAGATTTTTGCAAAGTTTATGCTGACAACCAAGAAACTTTGCAGTAAATCCCAAAAAATGACATTGTTTACATAATTGGCGATTTTAATTCACAAATTGACACAATAGGAGAAACACCAATAGTAGGGAGATTCTGCTTAGGAGAACAAAATAATGTCGGTGACCAACTTTTCCAATTTTGCCAAGAAAACTAATTATGATAATGAACACATTGTTCACACAACCAAAACATCGCTTGTACATCTTGATGTCTCCTAATGGAGTTCACCGCAATCGAATCTATTCTACCTTGTGCCTCCTTAAGTGGAAAAGTTCAGTTCTAGCAGCAAAAACTCTCCCAGGCGCAGATAAGGGTTTTGACCACCAACTACTTATTGCCAAATCTCAGAAAAACAGTAGCAGCATTAAAGTTGAACACTAACTCAGTGCCGCTTACTTATGCAGTAGAAGTAAAGAATCCTTTCAAATAACTTAAAACCCTTAAAAAAGAGCCAGATGAACTATGGGAGGAAATTGAAAGCATTACAATCAAAACAGCAAACGAAAATATACCATGCAAAAAAGCAACAAGAAAAACAACCTGGCTATCAGCAGACACCATCCGAATCACTGACGTGCAATGAGAAGAAAAATCTACTGGAAACAGGGATGATTTCCAGCGGCTAAATGCCCAGTTTCAGCGCAAACAGAAGAAAGACAAAGAACGGTTTTGGAATGCAGGCTGCATGGAAATAGAAGAAGCAAACAAAAAAGGACCCACCAGAGAGCTCTTCACTCTTGTTAAAAAGGCTCTTTCTCAAGCATAGATGGCAGGAATATACAGAACTTTATGCAAACGATAGTGGAAACCATCGACCGCAAACAAAAGATCTAACAAAATTAGAACTTGATATTCTGGAGGATGAAACTGAGCGGGCACTGAATCAGCTACCAAATCGGGAACTCGCTGGAATCCATTGCATACACGCTGAGCTGCTCAAGTCCCTGCCAGTCCAGATGCTAACAGGATTTTGGAAACGAAATTGTGTCCAAAAGATTAGGCATAGTCGGTTTTCATGCCACTTCCCAAAAAAAGGTGGCCCAAGAGAACGCTTAAACTACAGCACAATAGTCGTAATATCACATGCAAGCAAAATCCTGCAGAAGATTGTACAAAAACACATGATGGCGAGAGTGGAATGGGAACTTCCTGGTGCACAAGCCAGTTTTCATAAAGGAAGAGGAACAAGAGACCGAATTGCAAATCTCCAATGGATCATGGAAAAGGCCTGGGAATACCAGAAGGCGGTGTAATATGCTTTATCAATTGCAGCAAAGCCTTCAATTGCATTGAACACAACAAGCTGTGGCCAGGCCTAAGACAAATGGAAGTCCCAGAACATCTGGGGCAACTCATACAGCTGTTAAATCTGAACCAAGAGGCTACGCACAGGACCTACAACAGTGACACAGGATGGTTCAGAATTGGGAAAGGCGTACACCGAGGCTGCATCTTAACCCCTGCATTGTTCATCCTGTATGAAGAGATGATCTTGAGACAATGCAATTTCGACAAATCCAACAATGCAGTCAAGATCGATGGAAGAAATATCAACAATCTCAGATCCGCAGATGATACAACGCTGCTGGCAGAAAGTCTGGAAGTTCTTGAACAACTGATACTAAAAGTTAAAGAAGGAAGTGAAGAAAGCAGGCCTATACTTGACTATCAAGAAAACTAAGATCATGACAGCAGCTGGTAACGGTAAAGGAAGAATCAAAATCAAAAGTGAAGGAATTGAAGCAGTTCAAGACTTTATCTTCCTCTGTTTAAAAATCAAACGCAATGGAGAATCAAGACCCAAAGTAAAATGAAAAATCGCGCCAGGCCGCAGCGCAATGTTAGTATGGATAAGATCTGGAAAAACAGACCTAAGCTGAAATGCTGGATAGTTAACGCAATCATCTTCCCAATCACAACCTATGGCAGCGAAATTTGGACACCTGAAGAAAATGGACGGGAGGAAGATTGATGCCTTTAAACTTTGGTGCTGGAGGAAACTCCTACGAATTCCTTGAACCTCCAAGATCATGAACAAAACAGTCCGGGACCACATCAAGCCAAAGTTTTCATTGGAGGGCAAAATTACAAAACAGAGACTCTCATACTTTGGCCACATAATGAAAGCTAATTCATTAGACACATCGATAATGCTTGGAGTCAGCAGCAAAAGAAGACCTGGCTGCCAAAGAACGCGCTGGCTTGATACTACGGTACCAAAGCTGACAGCAAAATACAAATTATTAAACTGAAAGAAGCAGCACAAAACAGAACCGCGTGGAGAGAGCTGATCCATAAAGTGTCCGAGTCTGCCACGACTAAATGGATGAAGATAGTCTGAAAGCATAGCTAAGTCTGCAGATAGTTATCTAAAACACATCAGGTCCTCGTTAGCCTCTTCTCATTTGCTGTTCTTTGCACCCTGTTTCATGTCTATACATTCTGATTTTCAGGTGGTCTTCCCCATTTTTTGTTGCTCTGCTGTCTGCAATCTACTATCAGAGAGGGGATGTGTAGAAAGCCTAACATTCTGACAGTAATTCCTTATCCTGACGTCTTTGCCCTTACTTCCCATGTTGCACTGCACTATCTCTTGTTCAATCAGCAGTATCTGAATGCCTGCCCCTCTGCTTTCCCAGGACAATCAGGCATTCAGAGACATTCTGAACAAAAGGTTAGTAAATAGAGATGAGCGAACACCAAAATGTTCGGGTGTTCGTTATTCGGAACGAACTTCCCGTGATGCTCGAGGGTTCGTTTCGAACAACGAACCCCATTGAAGTCAATGGGCGACCAGAACATTTTTGTATTTCGCCGATGCTCGCTAAGGTTTTCATGTGTGAAAATCTGGGCAATTCAGGAAAGTGATGGGAATGACACAGTGACGGATAGGGCAGGCGAGGGGCTACGTGTTGGGCTGCATCTCAAGTTCACAGGTCCCACTATTAAGTCACAATACCGGCAAGAGTGGGCCCCCCCCCCTCCCAACAACTTTTACTTCTGAAAAGCCCTCATTAGCATGGCATACCTTTGCTAAGCACCACACTACCTCCAACAAAGCACAATCACTGCCTGCATGACACTCCACTGACACTTCTCCTGGGTTACATGCTGCCCAACCGCCCCCCCTCCCCCCCCCACAGCGCACACCAAAGTGTCCCTGGGCAGCCTTCAGCTGCCCTCATGCCACACCACGCTCATGTCTATTTAGAATTGCGTCTGCCATGACGAGGGACCGCAGGCACACACTGCAGAGGTTGGCACGGCTAGGCAGTGACCCTCTTTAAAAGTGGCGGAGCGATAGCCCACAATGCTGTACAGAAGCAATGAGAAATAGAATCCTGTGCCACCGCCATCAGGAGCTGCACACGTGGGCATAGCAATGGGGAACCTATGTGCCACACACTATTCATTCTGTCAAGGTGTCTGCATGCCCCAGTCAGACCGGGCTTTTTAATTCATAGACACAGGCAGGTGCAACTCCCTATTGTGAAGTCCCTGTCGACCCACAGCATGGGTGGCTCCCTGGAACCCACCGGCGGTACACAGAAATATCCCATTGCATTGCCCAACACAGCTGAGGTAGTAATGTCGTGCTTAATGCAGGTGGGCTTCGGCCCACACTGCATGCCCCAGTCTGACTGGGGTTCTTTATAAGTGTACAGATGTAGTAAAAACTCCGTGTGCACCTACAGCATGGGTGGGTGCCAGGAAGCCACCGGCGGTACATAGAAATATCCCATTGCATTGCCCAACACAGCTGAGGTAGTAATGTTGTGCTTAACCCTTTCCAATCCAATTTGTATATGGTTTTCCTAGGGGGCTTACTCTTTTTCTGCTGTTATACAACGGCGCTATATGCTGGCTAAAGCCAGTACTGCATGAGCTGACACGTAGGATAGGCTCCGACAGCAGAGAGGCTGGCAATATACAGTAAGAGAACCCCGACGGACGTCTACCAACAACGGAGCTGTACAGCCTTAAACCCTAATGTCTTCACAGGTCACACAGTGGACTGGAAAGGGTTAATGCAGGTGGGTTTCGGCCCACACTGCATGCCCCAGTCAGACTGGGGTTCTTTACAAGTGGACACATGTAGGTTAAACTCCCTGTGGACCCACTGCCTGGGTGGGTGCCAGGAAGCCACCGGCGGTACATAGAAATATCCCATTGCATTGCCCAACACAGCTGAGGTAGTAATGTCGTGCGTAATACAGGTGGGCTTCGGCCCACACTGCATGCCCCAGTCAGACGGGTTCTTTAGAAGTGTACAGATGTATTAAAAACTCAGTGTGCACCTACAGCATGGGTGGCTCCCTGGAACCCACCGGCGGTACACAAAAATATCCCATTGCATTGCCCAACACAGCTGAGGTAGTAATGTCGTGCTTAATGCAGGTGGGCTTCGGCCCACACTGCATGCCCCAGTCAGACTGGGGTTCTTTACAAGTGGACACATGTAGGTTAAACTCCCTGTGGACCCACTGCCTGGGTGGGTGCCAGGAAGCCACCGGCGGTACATAGAAATATCCCATTGCATTGCCCAACACAGCTGAGGTAGTAATGTCGTGCGTAATACAGGTGGGCTTCGGCCCACACTGCATGCCCCAGTCAGACGGGTTCTTTAGAAGTGTACAGATGTATTAAAAACTCAGTGTGCACCTACAGCATGGGTGGCTCCCTGGAACCCACCGGCGGTACACAAAAATATCCCATTGCATTGCCCAACACAGCTGAGGTAACGTCAGCTGTAATGCAGGTGGCCTAAAAATTAATTTGATTACACTGTAGGCGAGGGCCCACAAAAATTGCTGTATCAACAGTACTAATGTACATCCCAAAAATTGGCCATGGCCAGCCAAGAGGGCGGGTGAAACCCATTAATCGCTTTGGTTAATGTGGCTTAAGTGGTAACTAGGCCTGGAGGCAGCCCAGTGTAACGAAAAATTGGTTCAAGTTAAAGTTCCAATGCTTTTAAGCGCATTGAAACTTATAAAAATTGTTCTGAAAAATTATTTGAGTGAGCCTTGTGGCCCTAAGAAAAATTGCCCGTTCAGCGTGATTACGTGAGGTTTCAGGAGGAGGAGCAGGAGGAGGAGGAGGAGGAATATTAGACACAGATTGATGAAGCAGAAATGTCCCCGTTTTGGATGGTGAGAGAGAACGTAGCTTCCATCCGCGGGTGCAGCCTACGTATTGCTTACGTATCGCTGCTGTCCGCTGGTGGAGAACAGAAGTCTGGGGAAATCCAGCCTTTGTTCATCTTGATGAGTGTTAGCCTGTCGGCACTGTCGGTTGACAAGCGGCTACGCTTATCTGTGATGATTCCCCCAGCCGCACTAAACACCCTCTCCGACAACACGCTAGCCGCAGGACAAGCAAGCACCTCCAGGGCATACAGCGCTAGTTCAGGCCACATGTCCAGCTTCGACACCCAGTAGTTGTAGGGGGCAGAGGCGTCACCAAGGATGGTCGTGCGATCCGCTACGTACTCCCTCACCATCCTTTTACAGTGCTCCCGCCGACTCAGCCGTGACTGGGGAGCGGTGACACAGTCTTGGTGGGGAGCCATAAAGCTGGCCAGGCCCTTAAAGACTGTTGCACTGCCTGGGATGTACATGCTGCTCGATCTACGCACATCCCCTGCTACCTTGCCCTCGGTACTGCGCCTTCTGCCACTAGCGCTGTCGGCTGGGAATTTTACCATCAGCTTGTCCGCAAGGGTCCTGTGGTATAGCAACACTCTCGAACCCCTTTCCTCTTCGGGAATCAGAGTGGGCAGGTTCTCCTTATACCGTGGATCGAGCAGTGTGTACACCCAGTAATCCGTAGTGGCCAGAATGCGTGCAACGCGAGGGTCACGAGAAAGGCATCCTAACATGAAGTCAGCCATGTGTGCCAGGGTACCTGTACGCAACACATGGCTGTCTTCACTAGGAAGATCACTTTCAGGATCCTCCTCCTCCTCCTCCTCCTCCTCCTCCTCAGGCCATACACGCTGAAAGAATGACAGGCAATCAGCCGGTGTACCGTCAGCAGCGGCCCAAGCTGTCTCTTCCCCCTCCTCCTCATCCTCCTCATGCTCCTCCTCCTCCTCCTGTACGCGCTGAGAAATAGACAGGAGGGTGCCCTGACTATCCAGCGGCATACTGTCTTCCCCCGCCCCCGTTTCCGAGCGCAAAGCAGCTGCCTTTATGGTTTGCAGGGAATTTCTCAAGATGCATAGCAGAGGAATGGTGACGCTAATGATTGTAGCATCGCCGCTCACCACCTGGGTAGACTCCTCAAAATTACCAAGGACATGGCAGATGTCTGCCAACCAGGCCCACTCTTCTGAAAGGAATTGAGGAGGCTGACTCCCACTGCGCCGCCCATGTTGGAGTTGGTATTCGACTATAGCTCTACGTTGTTCATAGAGCCTGGCCAACATGTGGAGCGTAGAGTTCCACCGTGTGGGCACGTCGCACAGCAGTCGGTGCACTGGCAGCTTAAAGTGATGTTGCAGGGTGCGCAGGGTGGCAGCGTCCGTGTGGGACTTGCGGAAATGTGCGCAGAGCCGGCGCGCCTTTACGAGCAGGTCTGACAAGCGTGGGTAGCTTTTCAGAAAGCGCTGAACCACCAAATTAAAGACGTGGGCCAGGCATGGCACGTGCGTGAGGCTGCCGAGCTGCAGAGCCGCCACCAGGTTACGGCCGTTGTCACACACGACCATGCCCGGTTGGAGGCTCAGCGGCGCAAGCCAGCGGTCGGTCTGCTGTGTCAGACCCTGCAGCAGTTCGTGGGCCGTGTGCCTCTTATCGCCTAAGCTGAGTAGTTTCAGCACGGCCTGCTGACGCTTGCCCACCGCTGTGCTGCCACACCGCGCGACACCGACTGCTGGCGACATGCTGCTGCTAACACATCTTGATTGCGAGACAGAGGAGGAGGAGGAGGAGGAGGGTGCTTTAGTGGAGGAAGCATACACCTCCGCAGATACCACCATCGAGCTGGGGCCCGCAATTCTGGGGGTGGGTAGGACGTGAGCGGTCCCGGGCTCTGACTCTGTCCCAGCCTCCACTAAATTCACCCAATGTGCCGTCAGGGAGATGTAGTGGCCCTGCCCGCCTGTGCTTGTCCACGTGTCCGTAGTTAAGTGGACCGTGGCAGTAACCGCGTTGGTGAGGGCGCGCACAATGTTGCGGGAGACGTGGTCGTGCAGGGCTGGGACGGCACATCGGGAAAAGTAGTGGCGACTGGGAACTGAGTAGCGCGGGGCCGCCGCCTCCATGATACTTTTGAAGGACTCAGTTTCCACAACCCTATACGGCAGCATCTCAAGGCTGATGAATTTTGCTATGCGGACGGTTAACGTTTGAGCGTGCGGGTGCGTGGCGGCGTACTTGCGCTTGCGCTCGAACACTTGCGCAAGCGACGGCTGAACGGTGCGCTGAACTACACTGCTGGATGGGGCCGAGGACAGCGGAGATGAGGGTGTGGGTGCAGGCCATGAGGCGGTAGTGCCTGTGTCCTGAGAGGGGGGTTGCATCTCAGCGGCAGGTTGGGGCACAGGGGGAGAGGCAGGGGTGCAAACCGGAGGCGGTGAACGGCCTTCGTCCCACCTTGTGGGGTGCTTGGCCATCATATGTCTGCGCATGGTGGTGGTGGTGAGGCTGTTGGTGTTGGCTCCCCGGCTGAGCTTTGCGCAACAAAGGTTGCACACCACTGTTCGTCGGTCGTCAGGCGTCTCTGTGAAAAACTGCCAGACCTTAGAGCACCTCGGCCTCTGCAGGGTGGCATGGCGCGAGGGGGCGCTTTGGGAAACACTTGGTGGATTATTCGGTCTGGCCCTGCCTCTACCCCTGGCCACCGCACTGCCTCTTGCAACCTGCCCTGCTGATGCCCTTGACTCCCCCTCTGAAGACCTGTCCTCCTGAGTAAGCGTTGCACACCAGGTGGGGTCAGTCACCTCATCGTCCTGCTGCTCTTCCTCCGAATCCTCTGTGCGCTGCTCCCTTGGACTTACTGCCCTTACTACTACCTCACTGCAAGACAACTGTGTCTGATCGTCATCGTCCTCCTCACCCACAGAAAGTTGTTGAGACAGTTGGCGGAAGTCCCCAGCCTCTTCCCTCGGATCCCGGGAACTTTCGAATGGTTGGGCATCAGTGACGATAAACTCCTCTGGTGGGAGAGGAACCGCTGCTGCCCAATCTAAGCAGGGGCCCGAGAACAGTTCCTGGGAGTGTTCCCGCTCCTGAGCAGGTGTCATTGTAGTGGAGTGAGGAGGCTGGGAGGAAGGAGGAGCAGCAGACAGAGGATTCGGATTTGCAGCAGTGGACGGCGCAGAACTGCGTGTTGACGATAGGTTGCTCGAAGCACTTTCTGCCATCCAGGACAGGACCTGCTCACACTGCTCATTTTCTAATAACCGTCTCCCGCGTGGACCCATTAATTGGGCGATGAATGTGGGGACGCCAGAAACGTGCCTCTCTCCTAATCGCGCAGCAGTCGGCTGCGACACACCGGGATCAGGAGCTCGGCCTGTGCCCACACCCTGACTTGGCCCTCCGCGTCCTCGGCCGCGTCCACGTCCTCTAGGCCTACCCCTACCCCTCAGCATGCTGTATTACCAGTGATTTGATTTCACAGGCAGGAAATAAATTGGCGCAAGACTGCAGGCCAAATATAATTTTTTCCCTTTTTGGAAAACGAAAGGCCCCACTGCCTCTAGTGAATGAATAATCTAAGTTTAATAACTGTGCTGTGTCCCTGCTAATGTGTCACAGAACGTGAGGGTAGCAGAGTTATTATAACTCTGGCAGAGCAGGTATTTTTTTTCCCAATTAAGGAAAGCAAATGGCGAAGCCAGCAGTAAAGCGTAGCTGGGTGCGTATGATTTAGCAATGTTTTTCACGCAACTCACACGTGTCCACCGCCCGTAAGGACGGACAGAGGCTGGACAAATAGATTTGTTTCCACTTGTTTTTCCACCAAAAGGCAGCACTGCGTATATTCAATGAACATGAGAAGTTTAATAACTGTGCTGTGTCCCTCCTAATGTGTCACAGAACGTGAGGGTAGCAGAGTTATTATAACTCTGGCAGAGCAGGTATTTTTTTTCCCAATTAAGGAAAGCAAATGGCGAAGCCAGCAGTAAAGCGTAGCTGGGTGCGTATGATTTAGCAATGTTTTTCACGCAGCTCACACGTGTCCACCGCCCGTAAGGACGGACAGAGGCTGGACAAATAGATTTGTTTTCACTTGTTTTTCCACCAAAAGGCAGCACTGCGTATATTCAATGAACATGAGAAGTTTAATAACTGTGCTGTGTCCCTGCTAATGTGTCACAGAACGTGAGGGTAGCAGAGTTATTATAACTCTGGCAGAGCAGGTATTTTTTTTCCCAATTAAGGAAAGCAAATGGCGAAGCCAGCAGTAAAGCGTAGCTGGGTGCGTATGATTTAGCAATGTTTTTCACGCAGCTCACACGTGTCCACCGCCCGTAAGGACGGACAGAGGCTGGACAAATAGATTTGTTTCCACTTGTTTTTCCACCAAAAGGCAGCACTGCGTATATTCAATGAACATGAGAAGTTTAATAACTGTGCTGTGTCCCTGCTAATGTGTCACAGAACGTGAGGGTAGCAGAGTTATTATAACTCTGGCAGAGCAGGTATTTTTTTTCCCAATTAAGGAAAGCAAATGGTGAAGCCAGCAGTAAAGCGTAGCTGGGTGCGTATGATTTAGCAATGTTTTTCACGCAGCTCACACGTGTCCACCGCCCGTAAGGACGGACAGAGGCTGGACAAATAGATTTGTTTCCACTTGTTTTTCCACCAAAAGGCAGCACTGCGTATATTCAATGAACATGAGAAGTTTAATAACTGTGCTGTGTCCCTGCTAATGTGTCACAGAACGTGAGGGTAGCAGAGTTATTATAACTCTGGCAGAGCAGGTATTTTTTTTCCCAATTAAGGAAAGCAAATGGCGAAGCCAGCAGTAAAGCGTAGCTGGGTGCGTATGATTTAGCAATGTTTTTCACGCAGCTCACACGTGTCCACCGCCCGTAAGGACGGACAGAGGCTGGACAAATAGATTTGTTTTCACTTGTTTTTCCACCAAAAGGCAGCACTGCGTATATTCAATGAACATGAGAAGTTTAATAACTGTGCTGTGTCCCTGCTAATGTGTCACAGAACGTGAGGGTAGCAGAGTTATTATAACTCTGGCAGAGCAGGTATTTTTTTTCCCAATTAAGGAAAGCAAATGGCGAAGCCAGCAGTAAAGCGTAGCTGGGTGCGTATGATTTAGCAATGTTTTTCACGCAGCTCACACGTGTCCACCGCCCGTAAGGACGGACAGAGGCTGGACAAATAGATTTGTTTTCACTTGTTTTTCCACCAAAAGGCAGCACTGCGTATATTCAATGAACATGAGAAGTTTAATAACTGTGCTGTGTCCCTGCTAATGTGTCACAGAACGTGAGGGTAGCAGAGTTATTATAACTCTGGCAGAGCAGGTATTTTTTTTCCCAATTAAGGAAAGCAAATGGCGAAGCCAGCAGTAAAGCGTAGCTGGGTGCGTATGATTTAGCAATGTTTTTCACGCAGCTCACACGTGTCCACCGCCCGTAAGGACGGACAGAGGCTGGACAAATAGATTTGTTTTCACTTGTTTTTCCACCAAAAGGCAGCACTGCGTATATTCTATGAATAATAACTGTGTTGTGGCCCTGCCTATACAATTCTTTCCCTGCAGTATCAATGGAGGGTGGAATGCTCTGCAGAGGCGATTTTGAGAAGCCCAAAAAAAATGCAGCACAGCTAACAGCAGCCTGGACAGTACTGCACACGGATAAATATGGCCCTAGAAAGGACCGTTGAGGTTCTTGAAGGCTACACTCACTCCTAACACTCTCCCTGCCTATGCAGCACTTCTGTCCCTAATGCCAGGTGCAACGCTCTGCAGAGCCGATTTTGAGAAAAAAAAAATGCCACTGCTAACAGCAGCCAACACACAGCTATCAGTGGCCCTAATAAGGACCTTTGGGGGGTCTTGAAGCCTACACTAACTACCAATTCTTTCCCTACAGCAGCTCCGGTATAAACAGCACTGTCCCTCATCTAACTCACCAGGCATCTGAGGCGAGCCGCGGGAGGGGCCGACTTTTATATTAGGCGAACACCTGATCTCGCCAGCCACTCACAGCAGGGGGGTGGTATAGGGCTTAAACGTTGCAGGGGGAAGTTGTAATGCCTTCCCTGTCTTTCAATTGGCCAGAAAAGCGCGCTAACGTCTCAGGGAAGGAAGTGAAAGTAACCAGAACACCGCATGGTGTTCGTTACGAATAACGAACATCCCGAACACCCTAATATTCGCACGAATATCAAGCTCGGACGAACGCGTTCGCTCATCTCTATTAGTAAACCCACTATGATGTGTGTGTGTGTGTACAATGGGCACACACACATGCCCACACTCTGTAACAGCAGGAGAGACAGAGAATGTAGAGATCATTATCACGGTGCCTGCAGATCTGTCAGCCTGCAGTCTCTGAGTGTAGGAGAGCCGGCTGTGAAGATAGCCCCACCGCCAGTTGCTATGTTAATGTCCTTGTTACTACAGAAGCTTTGTAGCTAACAACAGAGAGCAAATTGCAGAGAAGCTGGGAGGGAGATCCCTAGGGGCAGCCACTTCAAACAACATTTACAGCGGTAAAGCAAGAACATTTTTCATGCAAATATATTACAGAATTGAGGAGACTAATAGAATCTAGTAGATGAGCAGAAGTTGTTTGGAACGTTAGTGCACCTTTAAAGTAGATGCCTTTTCTATACTCTAAGCATCTAGGACAGTGGTTCTCAACGTTTTTCAGCCCAACACCCCCTTTAGGTATTGGGATGGTGGCCAGCCCCCCCCCCCCCCCAAACCTTACTAGTTTAAACCCAGTCAAAGTTTACCTTGTTTACAAAGTTAAAAGTACAGATTAAAATACCAAATACTTCTTTTGGAAAGTGTTTAACAGATTAGCATTAATTGTGAAAACATGTCTCTAAAAATTACCAAAGAAGTATTTTAGTCAGCTAAACTTTAGCTGCTAAATTGTAGGCAGTAAATATTTAAAAACAGGTTAATTGTGGATACAATAATAAATAGGTTTTATTGCAGAAGATATTTTTTTTGGTGAAGCAAGCAATAATACCATCTTTAATTATCATTCGATAGAAATGTAGAACGTAAAAAGAAAATGCAAGATACATCTTAATCCTTAATAGTCAGAAGACTAATTAAAATGCAAAAACAATGAAATTCGACTAATAATAAGAATTATAATGTTTGCCACAATCAATCTGTGTCATTAATGGCTGTCTTGGACCTGATAAGCGGACGCCAATTTTGCAATATCTAGTTTAATCTTCGTCAACCGCAATCTAAAATCGCCCCTTACACATATCTGAAGTTTGTTTTTCGCTTTTGTCAGGAGCTGCTGAACCGCGCTGAAGCCCCTCTCCACTAAGTACGTAGATGGAAAAGCTAACACGAGCAACTTAACTTCCTGCCACAGGATAGGATAGGAATTCTTCACTTTCACCCAAAAACATTCATAGCCACATTGTTGGAAAAGTGCTTGGGCTTCGCTATTGTGTTTCAAGTCAATCAACTGCTCTTGTAATCTGGGATAAAATTCTCCTGCATCTGCTGAAAATGGATTGAGTACCCACTGTGGTATTTCAAGGGCATATAGATCACGAAACTTAGTTTGCATGTCTTCCTTGGCTTGTTTGAGATGTGAGCAAAAAACATCTAAGTCTGCATCTTGAAGTTTGTCTCCATCTTCGCATGCAATTTCTTGAAGGCTCAGAAACTGACAGAGCTCGTGTCAACTCAGGTTATTGGTATGAAGGTCCAGTTTGGCAATGAAGGAAGAGATTATACCTTTAGCCTTAATGAAATTCATTTTGTCTCCTTGTAGCTTTGTGATGACCTCATTGAGTTTGTCAAATATATCTGCGAGATAGGCAATGTCAAGACATCGTAATTCAATTGCATCACACAAGCTTGGGTCAATCGGCCGAAGAAACAACTTCCATGTCAAAAGGTTCGTAGTAGCGTCGTAAGCACTTTCCTCTTCAAAGCCACCTCACTTTGGTGTGTAGGAGTAGATGTTCGAATTCTTCGTCATGGTCTTGCAGAGCTTATGGAAAAGACGTTCGTTCAAAGAGTGTGCTTTTATCTTGTTAAAAGCATTAATTACATAGCGCAGAGAATCATGCAATCTCTCACATAAATGTTTAGCAACAAGGTGCTGCCAATGAATCACACAGTGGGCTGTCATTATGCCAGGTATAGCAAATGTTAAATGGGCTATAAATCTATGATATCGACGATTCATGTATGCAGCTCTGTCAGTTGCACAAGCAAGTACATTTGTTAAAGGGATCTTTTTTTCTTGGAAAAATTCTTCCACTCTTTTGTATATAGAGGAGCCTTTCGTGTCTGTAGTTAAATTTCTGGTAAACAACAGTTCCTCCACAACGTCTTCATTCCGATTAATGAAACGAACATAAGCTAGCAGCAATCCTTCATTGTCTCTAACCGTTGACTCGTCAATTTGCATTACAAATTCAGTGTTCTTTATCAAGTCCAAAAGCGTTTCTTCCACATCAGCAGCCATCTCGCCAATTCTTCTTGAAACGGTGTCATTACTCGAAGGAATTGATTTTACGATGGCACATGTGTCAGGCCCCAGCATAGTACTGACAATCGCTTTAACTGCAGGTAACACAAGTGTTTCCCCAATAGTGTGTGATTTGCCACATCACGCTAATAATAAATAAACTTTATAGGAAGCAAGGAGGCCTTTGTCAGCATTGAGAGCAGATTTTCCAAATAGCTTACCCACAGTGCTGCGGTTCACAAACTTTGACTTTAAACCTTGGAAAAAGGAAATAGGCTTACCCACTTTGCCTGAATGCATTTTTGCAAGGCGATCACTCAGTCTCAAAGGCTTCACAGCTTAATTCGAAAGTGCCTTTTCACAAACGAGGCACAAGGGAAGTCGTCCATTTGTAGGAGAAGGGATGAATCTGTATTTCAAGTATTCATTTGAATATTTATGGCATTTCTTCTTCTCACCCATTTTTATAAAGTATGCTTCAAGAATGCACTGCTTATGTCACTCTATCATATAATGATGTATGACTTTTATAACTTCATGACTACAGATCGATCACACTAAATAACCTAAAGAACAACCTAACCCCCTGTATTCCATAATGCTGCTGATTGGCTGGAACTTTCAATTGTGTGGGTCTCTGAGAGTTGTAGTTTATATCAGTGTTCTGAAAAGACACTTGGCGTCCACTAAGACTACAACTCCCAGAGACCCACACAAGTGAATAAAGCGGTTCCAGCCAATCAGCTGCATTATGGAATACAGTGGGTTAGGTTGTGCTGTAGGTTATTCAGTGTTATGAAGTTTAATTGATCTGTAGCGGAGTCATGGAGTTATAAAAGTCATACATTATATGATAGAGTTACGCAGCCTGCACACAACTCCCACTACATGTAAGTGACTCATATGAAAATAATTGCCTCGGTTTTCAGCAGTCTTGGATTTCACCAATTGTTTTCGGATGGATTATAATTGATGAAAACCAAGGTATCACTACTAATATTTAGAAAAATGTAGTTATTAGACAAAACAAAATCAACAACGCAAACACAGAATGCCCCTCTACCACCCCCTTTATGTTCCAACACCACTCTGCCGCGCCTTTTCGTTCCACCGCCCCCTTGAAAAGTAAAAATGACCCTCAGGGGGCAATAATGCCCACGTTGAGAAACGGTGATCGAGGTGATGATCTTTTTTGGCCTCCGTTCCCTTCTTGTGTACCAATTACCAGAGTCCCCTTGATGTATTGCCAGGCTGCTCACTCTTCCTAAGGTGCCCTGAGGCAGGTCCACTATTTACCACCAAGGTTGTATGTGAGGGGTTGGAGGTCATTTGGCTACTGTCAAGTACCATTGGATGAGTCGACAGAGTAGAGCTAGTATCATAAGAATGGATATTTGGTCCCAACAGGCTATGATCTTAATTCATTGCCTACTCTTTATAACATTTTTTAGCTTTTTTGATGGGTCCTTGACTGTTTTTAGGATTATTTTATAGTTTTTTTTTGAATTTCAGATTTTATTGAAGGTTGTAGCCATCTGTATATGCCGTGAACTATTCCAAATCCCACCAGAGCCAGCAGATCTACAGTCTCATCAAGGCCATCATGCTACAGAAAAGTCCCTGTAACCTTGTATTACAGCCAATGCCCATTTATTAGCACCCCAGGCCCCTTTATTAGAGCCCCCAGCCCTCTCACGATTGGCTCTTCCCTATATGGAAATTATCCCCATGACCCTAGAGTGCAGCATTAAAGCACGTGACAAGTTTTCCATGGATCTGTTACATTAGATGAGAAAATCCAGCGATCTGAGCGACTTCCAACGAGGCCTGGTCATCGCTACTAGACTACCCGGGGCCTCACTGCATGGGTTTTTCTCATGTAACGGTGTGGAGAGTATACTGAGAATGGCGTGATTTATGAACAACATCCAGGGAAAGCGGATTCTGTAGATGGAAAAAATCTTATCACTGAAAGGGATCAGAGGAGGATGTCAATAATTGCACAATCAGCCGAATACAACGCTAAAGCTCCAACTAACACGTCCCAACGCACAACTGACTGTTTCTTAGTACAGATGGGCTATAACAGCAGACAACCAGTTTCAGCTCCATTGAGTCTAAGAGAGACAGAAAGGCGAGACGCCAGCGGGCAAAGGAGCGCAAAATGTGTATTACTGAGCAGCAGAAAAACATCACCTGGCCAGATGGATCCAGATTTCTGTTGCACCGTGCTGATGGGAAGGTCAGAATTTGGCGCAAGCAGCATGAATTGATGACCCCTTCCTGTCAGCTGCTCAGAACATGTTAGCACCTCCATCTAATCTACGACAACTACTAGAAGCTTCCTGTCTGCAGGGGCCAATATTCCTGCAGAACGATTTCATCACCTTGTGAAATCTAAACCACAATGAATTCCTATGTTTCTGAAGGCCAAAGGTGGACCAATGTGCTATTAGATGGGGCTCTAATAAAGGGGCCATTCAGTGTATGGTTGATAAGACAATATGACTTATATGTTCTTCAAGCCTCAGGTGGAAGCTTCTGCTTGATTAGGTCACGGAGCAGCTACAGACTACTGCTATCACTTATTAAGTCACTCCTTAATATTAGCTCACAGTATATAAATGTGACTCCATTGAGGTAAAACTCTGAAACTTCTAATCATTTTTACCCAGAGCTTCTTTCTGTTTAAAAAAAAAAACAACTGAATTTTCGTTAAAGCTGAATAAGCCCTAAACCTGCCAGAAATATTCATTGTAAGATCTCTTTACTATGTAAATATAAAATATCTCCGCTATGTAATAGGAGAGAAGACCTGCAGGAAAATTCCGCCACGGATTTACTTCACTTGCATCCTTCATTTTTCCCCCTTTTTTATTTTGCATTTTAATTTCACATTGCAGAATTGTTTTTCTTCCTTAAATAATGAGGAGCAGACAGAAAGCGTAGCGAATTGAAATAAATGAGACCAACGGAGGGAAGGTGCAGCCGGATCTGGAGAAGGAGCAGAAATTGGATTTGTCAATAGAGCAGCAGGGAGCGGAAAAGGATTTCTGAAATTTCGTCCAAGGCGGGAGTCAAATCCCACCCGTGTCAATGAGTGGCAGGGAGGTTTATTGCCCGTGACCTTCCAAGCATTTAACATTGATGAGGAACAGATAGGGATGCTTACATTACCATATTACTGTCAGAGAATCACTCTACAAAAACGCTCTATAAGCACGACTGGAAGAGGCGGCAGGTGAAGTGTGGAGTCTCAATCTTTTACAACAAAATCAGACCCCGACATTCTCATTAAGTCTTAAAAAACAAAACTCCAAGGGATCTTTTAACATTCATCAGATTTTTTAATGTGCGTGTTGAACCTGGAAGGTATGTCTGAAAAACAGGACTGGGGTGACGGTTGGGGTGCTTCCCTATGCACCAGGGGGGCTACAACTGCAGCGGTCAGCCTTTTAAGGTGTGAAATACTAGAGGCCGGTTCCATCTGAGCCACTGCAGGCTCTGATCTTGGGGTCATGGTGGCTTTATCGTCCATGAGAGGGGGCAAGGTCATAAGCGAGCCATGGCTCGGGTCTGGCCAGTTTAGATTAAGCCGCAGCCTGTGACAGGTTCCCCCTAATTGGCTCCAACATATTATGGGAGCCTCATATCTCCTGGGGAATTCGGTATATGAATTCTCATCGAACATACTTGCTGCCTCAATGGGAACTTACGTACGACAATACAATAGCAACAACGTACAACGGCCAGTCCAGCCACACAACGTTTCAAACAGTTTACAAACAGATCCAAGAGGTGTTGCAACAGCATGAGTATAGGGCCATAATTAGCTGCATTCCGTAATGGGGTACAGCGGCCCATGAGTAACCTAAGCCAAGATGTGCAACCGTGCAAGGTAGTATGGAAAGCGGTCATGAATTCTCAGTCTCTTTTCTCAATGAGAGTCCCAAGGCTGGGTGCAAAGTATCAGTAAACTCTTTAAGAGGCTGGATGTACCCACTCCTTTTCAGTACATGTAGTGCAGCACCCGAGAAGCAGGACACGCCTAGGTGACAGCGGGGTAGAGTTTGGGGCCTCGCCACAGTGGCTCTACTGTCTCCCACCCGGACGTTATCCGGTGACGTGTCCAAGGGCCGAGGGCGGGTTAATAAATGGGAAACCCAATAATGGATTACCTTAGTCTCTTATGTCACGCGTGATGCCACCGTTTCTTCTGCCGCGGGGGAATTCACGGATGGCGGAGTAAGCTCACCCTCGCACGGCCTCCGTGGGGCAATTACGGGTTGTCGGAGTACATCCACACACACACACAGGATTCTTTTAAGAGACGGCCTCAAGAAAAGGACAGGCGACTGGTCGCTTTACTTGAAGTAACTTGATTACTACTTTGAAATGCACGCCAGCAGGAAAACAGTGTAAAACGTCAAAATGGTGAGACGGAGAACTCACAGGTGAATAGGAGACACCACAGCCTTGTTATATGTAGGTCCTGATCCCCGCAACACACTCCTTTCTCTCCAGGACTCTACTGGTCGACACTCACATTTGACAACAGAAGCTGCGCTGCATGAGGTTCCTCACTCTCTCTCCTAGCACAGGAAGAGTTTTTCCATAACTCCTGGGTACTCCTCACCTAGCAGGCGCTGTCCAGGTCCCTCTCACTACTCTCCAGCATTCCTGCAGGGGGGGGGGGGGGAACCAGGACGGCGCCTGCTAGGTGAGTATTGCATTTATTTATTTTTTCAGGTAGTGTAGTTAGGGCTTTTACAGCTGTCAAAAATGCAGCATCAAGTTGTTCTGCGTTTTCAGCAGCGCTGAAAACTCTGCACATTGACTTCAATGGGTCGACGCACAGCGTTTAAAAACTCTGAAACGCCCAAAAAAAGAACATTCACCACTCAAAAATTGCGGTGGGATCAAGCGGCTGTCTGTGCCTGTGTGAGCAGTCCTATTGATAACAATGCGAGTGTTGTACCGCGATAAGCGTGGTGCTGAAAGAGCTGTGCTAGTCGCAGTAAAAAGTGCCTGTATGAGACGGCCTTAGAAGGACTCACAGGTCTTCTCCATTGAATCAGCTCTTTACATGAAAATACTGAATCATAGAAAACGAAATATCTCCAAGATTTCATGCTGTCATGCAGGCCTGATGGTGACCTTGTAGGACCTGGGGTTGGAGGAGGGCTCAGCCCTACATTATCCTCTATGGAGGGGGTGTGCTAAAAGGTTCTCCATACACACAGACTCTAAGAGGCTTCTACAAAATGGTGCTGTCTGGCGCCTGCACCACTAAGCCGTCAGCTGCAAACTCTGAGCAGCTGAGCCACTTACATGGTAAGGGAGGGTGTGGAGCACCCCCTTACGTTTTCTTGACAGCTACAGAAAGGTTAGTTTGCTCCTTTTCAGCTTAAGATACACAACAGGCAATGTTCTCTGCTATTAGAGCAATGTACACGGTGACCTTATTAGAAACAATATGGGCTTCTTGACTTGAAGCGTTTATTTAAGACTACAGCAGTGCGGCATCCGAGGATTGATAGAACACGCCCGGGCGAGGGTGAGCGCTGGCCTTTTCAAGTGCTCAACCACTGTCAGTCCTGTCCAAGGTACGAAGAAACTTCTAACAACTCAGGCAAAGCGCGCTGGGTCAAATCCAGATATTCTATAGTGACAGCATAAAAAACAACAGCAGACATCCTGGGGAAAAACTCACTAGTGTTCACATCTATGTCAGTGTGTGCCGGTCACGTCCTCCACGTCCTACAACTACTGTATGTCATTGTATTCCAAGTATCAGCATGTCATTATCCTATCCCCAAGTGTCAGAGTGTTATTGTCCTGTCCCCCACATGTCAGCGTGTCATTATCCTATCCCCCAAGTGTCATCGTGTCATTGTCCTGCACCCCAAGCATCAGGGTGTCATTATCCTGTCCGCTAGATATCAGCTTCTCATAATCCTGTCCCCTAAGCCTCAGTGTGTTATTATCCGGCACCCCAAGTGTCAGTTTGTCATTGTCCTGCACCCCGAGTGTCAGCTTATGATTATCCTGCACCCCAAGTGTCAATGTTTCATCATCCAGTCCCCCAAATGTCAGCTTGTTGCTATACTTTCCCTCAAGTGTCAGTGTGTCACTGTTCTGCACCCCAAGTGTCAGCATCTCCTTATCTTGTCCTCCAAATGTCATTATCCTCTCCCCCAAGCGTCAGCATGTTATTATCATGTACTCCAAGCGTCAGCGTGTTATCGTGTACTCCAAGTGTCAGTGTTTCATTGTTCTGTCCTCCAAGTATCTGCTTGTCATTATCTTGTCCCCCAAGTGTCAGTGTCTCATTATCCTGTCCCCCAAGCATCAGAGTGTCATTATTGTGCCCCCCAAGTGTCAGCATGGCATTATCCTGTCCCCCAAGTGTCAGCATGGCATTACCCTGTTCCCCAAGTGTCAGCATTTCATTATCCTCTCCCCGAAGTGTCAGCATGTCTTTATCCTGTCCTCAAGTGTCAGCATGTCATTATTCTGTCCCCCAAGTGTCAGCGTGGCATTATCCTCTCCCCCAAGTGTCAGCATGTCTTTATCTTGTCCTCAAGTGTCAGCATGTCATTATCCTGTCCGCCAAGTATAAGCTTGTCATTGTCTTGTCCCCCCAAGTGTCAGCGTGTCATTATCCTGTCTCCCAAGTGTCAATGTCTCATTATTCTGTACTCTAAGTCTTGGGGGGTAGTCATTTTCCTGTCCCCCAAGTATCAACTTGGCAATAACCTGTACCCCAAGTGTCAGTGTGTCATTGTCCTGCATCCCAGATGTCAGCTTGTGATTATCCTTTTCCCCAAGTGTCAGTGTCTCATTATCCTGTCTGAACCCCAAATTTTAATTTTAGACCAATAAGATAGATCACACCAGTGAGATACTGAGCACTGTGGGTATGTTTCTGCTCTATAATGAAGGGTTAATAATGATTTATTTAAAGGGAACCTGTCACACTGAATATGTTGTCCAGTCTGCAGGCAGCATGTTGTATAGCAGATTGCTAAAAGTTTTATGGGAAAACATTTAGTAGAACTTTTCATTTATTGATCTTAATCTGTGTTCCTGAATGCTGAGGAGTCCAGTGGGCGGTCCTATCAGTGCTAGCTATCTCCCTATGAAACATGTGCAGAGAATGTTATCAGTCACTGAGTAGGACTGCCCATTGGACACCTACACCCAGAATGAGCACCGTTTTGTATGAATAAATGACAAGTTATACAGAACATGTCACCACAAAACCATATAATAATATAATCAGCGCTTCCTGTTTTACAACTTGCACATCAGAAAGCTTTTAGCCCCTTTGTGACTGCAATCCCCCTTTTTACTGACCTCACTAGTGGGCTTCAAACCTCCCCATACATCTTTTTAAGGCGGTAGCTTGGCTGACTACTGACAGCATGGCTCCTGCTCTATGGGCTTATTCAGACGTGCGTATATTGGCTGGGTTTTCACGTCTGTCCAATATACGCTGTCCCTTCCACTCACCGTACCCTCTTCTTCTCTCCTCCCCTCAAAGCGATTTGCAATGGGAGTGGGCAGGACCGAGCAGAGCTTAGCTCCGCCCCTCCCCACCCCCTCCCATTCAAAACGCAGGAGTGGAGGATAGAGGCAGAAAGCCAGTGACTGGGAGCGAAGGGGAGACTGTTTAGATGGAAGCGTATATCGGCCGGCTGTGAAAACGCCAGCCGATATACACTCATAGGAATAAGCCCTCACTGTCAGGAGAGGAGAAAACTCAGATCATGGTAGTTTAACCTCTTACATGCCACAATCAATAGCAACTACCATATGTAGGCAGATGACAGGGGAAGGGGACTCCTTCTGTTTCTCATTGACGCTATAATGTGATTACAAGGTACCAATGGATTTCCATTCCACTCGGCCTATTAGACCTTGCCTCCTGCAGAGTCTAATCGGCTGCTGTCGTAGACATAGTAGAATGCCCTATATAAGTAATGCAGTGTACTCTCCTAGAGATCGAATGATCACATCTTCAAGGCCCCTTCAGGGTCCAAGAAATAGTGTCAAAAAGTTAAAGTTTAATTTAAATTTTAAAAATCCAGTTAAGAAAATACACATTTTTCCCAAGAAAAAAACTGTTTTAAATGGCTAAAATAGCTTGAAAAAAAGTAGCACATAATAGGTATTACTGCATTCATAATGACCGAAACAATGAAAATATATTGGTATTTATCTCGCATGGTAAACGCTGTAAAATAATTTAAAAGTGGGGGCCCAAAAAAACGGAATTAAAGCAATACAAAAATTACATGTACCCAAAGTGGTACTAATAAAAACTACAACTGTTCCTGCAAAAAACAGTCAGTTGTTCTTTAAAAACATGTTTTTATAGTGCAAAAGTAGTAAAAAATAAAATCTCTATAAACTTGGTGTTGCAGAAAGGGCCTATTTACACGAGTGGCTCTCTGCCTCTGTCCTCCCCTCTGAGGGGTTTGCAGTCGGAGTGGGCAGGATGGGGCCCTTTGTCCATAGCTAGCAAAAACCCCAAAACAATAACGGAATTTCTGCACATTTTTCCATCTTCCCCATAAAAATGTAATAAAACTTCTACAACACATTATATATTATATGTACCCAAAGTACGGTCATTAAAAAATACAACTCGTTCCAAAAAAACAAAACAAGCTGTCATTCAGCTGTCTATCAACAAATTATGACTCTTGCAATGCAATGCTGAAAATTGTTTGGTTCTTAAGTCACAAAATAGGCCGGTCACAAAGGGTTTAAAGTTATCCAGCCCTGAAAAAAAACGTTTAAACTTGTTCATGGTGCTGGAAAAACATGAAAAAGTCAAATGCACCTCACCTGATCCCACGGCGCTCCTGTTCTGCTGGTTGCCCGTTTCCTTGTTGCTTTCCCTGTCCTCCTGCAGTAGTGATGGCGTCCCAACAGCTAATTACCATCTGAAGTGAGCCACACGTCCCTGGTGTTGGGGACTTTTATAGTTTTTCACCATCCTGATCAGGTTTCAAAAACTTCTTGGAGCTGGATATTCTCTTTAAGAAGTCACCAGGTCTATTTTCAGCAGTGAACACTTGGATGCGCAGTGCTGGTGATGAATATGGATGCACATTAAAACATTTTACTTGTAGCTAAATTTGGTGACAATTAGCAGCACTCCAGGAATTATAAACGATTTTCTAGATGATCTTGCCAAGACTTCTTGCACTTTGAAAGTAGAAGAAATCACTTAGTCTTGTGTTTTTCACTACCTAATCTGATTCCTTGGGAGCAGTGTCAGATTGGGTTCCTAGATGGAGACGTCGGCCTTATATGTTGTGGTATATATGGGCTGTGATGTTTGGAGGCCAATAATATCCAGATTATCCTTATAACTGCAGACATGATAGGTACAGGTGCTAAAGTATATAGCTTGGTATAGGTGGTTGTCGCTCATAGAGCATTGCTCTGGAGGATGCAACTCAACTGATTTCGATGGGGATGGTGAAATGCTTCATTCTCTCTGTGCTGGCACTGCAAACAAATTGAACACTTCCTTCTTGGATTTTCTCGCAGATTGCAGCTGATCATTGGGGTTCCAGCAACAGAAAACTATGATTATGGCCGCCTGCACACAGGGGTGGGTCGGACTCTGCATGCGAAACCCGGCCTTGGCAGTAGCAGCGTCCATGCGTACCTGCCTTTCTTTTTCTTAATCTGTACTGCGGATGGTCCACGCGGCTCGCCATCGGACATGCGCAGTAAAGATTTTTATTAAAAGTCCTGCATTTCCTGCGTCATCGCCTAGCAATGATGCTGAATCCTCGACTTTTCCACAATGTCAAGTACAGAAGAGCCGCGGATTGGATAGCTTCCATTGGATTCAATTGAAGCCAATGCCACAGAATCCGCGCAAAATGGAGCATGCTGCGAATTTTCCTCTGTGAAGAAGAATAACATTTCCATAGCATGCTATGGACGGTATTTACTACGAAATCCGGAGGCGGATGCCCGTTCTGGATTCCAGAATGCTAAATCCGCCCTAGTGCAGGCAGCATATCTCGAGGAACAACTTTAGAAAAACAGGGATGTACAAAGTGAATCGCCCCTTTAAGTCAAATGAGAGGGCATTTTATGGCAATTTAGTTGTAAAGCTGCAGCTATTGACATTATTAGTCTTAGGTTAGATGGCAGTCTGTCCTGGATTCTATTTTGAAAGCCCATCATAAAAAATAACGCATTGTAATATTGCACTGATTGGCAGTCCGGCTATATTCTGCTTGAGCAAAAAGCAGCAAGATAGCAGACAATCACCAGAAAAGTTCAGTGCATAAATACTATACCAGAATCAAGCTGATAACATAAATACAGCACCAGGACCAAGCTCAGTGCATAAATACTCTAGCAATGATGGGCACCACAAAAAATAATAACCATGAGTACAGCTAAATGTGAGCTGAACACAGTACATAAAAACAAGCTCATAACATAAATACAACACCAGAACCAAGTTCATAACTCAAATCCAGTAGCAGAACTGACAGTGGCACCTCAGAACATCAGAAGGGAGACCTCCTGCTGATTGTAACAAGCCCAGTATTAATGGCAGAAATTGAAGAGTTAAATAAAGCCCGTCTGCCTAGCTCAGAGGTTTCCAGCTCTTGGGAAGCTCGTACATCCTATTCCAGCTTATGATTATGCACAGAAAACATGTTTTGGAATAAATTACCTTATCTCTTTCTGAAGAATTAATTCAGGCCCCGGAAGGAGAAGTCAGGGGAGTGAGGTTGATAAGGGCAGCGCCGGGAGACTCTGATGCGGAGAACGGTTGTATTCTGAGCACAAAAAATGTTGGAAAAAAGGTTAAAGACAAAGTGTGCGCTCCTTAGAAGTCGCTCCACACGTCCGAGCATGGAGGAGCAGAACTCTGGATCTTCAGACATGGAGACGTTATGCCAAGGTCAGGCGTTGATGGCAGTGTAGGGCGTGAAGTGAGGGGAAGGAAAGAACATGCCACCCAACCATCCCAGATTTAGGACGCTACTGCGCAGCCCTGGACAGCAAGAGGCATGTCCCACTTCCCCACCTAAGGGCTTTTACCCACTAGTGTTTTTTTACCGTTGCGATATCGCTGCGTTTTTTTTTACTGCACATGTCAATGGGACGTTCTAATGTTAAAATTGCATGGCACAAAAATCGCAAGTTTGCGCTTCTGCGATTTTTGTGCGATGCGATTTTAACATTAGAAAGTCCCATTGACATTTGCAGTAAAAAAATCGCAACGGAAAAAAAAAAATCTAGTGGGTAAAAACCCTAATGATGGATTATAATATGGGCCAACAAACTGTCCCTATTAATAATCCCCTGCTGCAATCAAAATAAAAAAGCAGCTATCCTCGCCTGCATCGCTCCTCCTGCACCTGGCCTCTGCAGTCTGCGCCGCCGGGCCATGGCATGCTCCTGGGTAGACAGGTCACATGAAAAACATGTTGTCACATGATCACTATGGCCAGTTCCTGGCCTCACTAATGCTTAGCCCAGGGTCTGGCTAAGGCAATCATGTGACAACGTGACCTGTCTACCCGGTAGCACGCTGGGGACTACTGGTGTGGACTGTAGAGGCCGGGAGCGGGAGGAGCGATTATTAATATACAGGGCGATGAGGGGTCATTATTACTAGATGGAATATGGGGGGTTAATAATTAATAAACAGGTCCATGATGGGATATTGAAAGGCACTATTATTGGATATGGAGGGCGTGGCTTTGTCATGAATATTTTCTGCGGCGTACTACATGTGCCGCTACGGTTATCCCTCTTTTTGTTGCTCTAAATTTGTGAGGTATGGGTAAGAAGGGTGATACAGTAAAGTTAGAGCCACTCTATCATCTGTGATGGTCCATCTGCTACATAGTGTCTGTATGCATGAAAAAATGGGAACATCTGTAGCAGATCAACACCTATCATGTATAGTACTGCTCTCTTCCTATGTGACAGACAAGCCTATGGACACAAGAGTGAGGAATCGGGTGCAACTGCTAATTCTGCACCCCCTATAGCTGCACCTTCATCTACACGATTTTCTAACCAGTAGATTGTAAAGACTTGATGCTCCCTGTTACAGTATGGTTTCTACATTGCAGCAGCTCGTGGCTATAATATATTTCCCTACACCAGCAAATGTATGTCGAACTCCACCCCCCCTTGTGTTATTTCCCCTAATGCACCAGGGAACCTGCTAAAATATAAAAAAGGAAAAAATTATACATTTTTATTATACAATTTTCAATCCTTTTTATCACTGGCAACTCACAGAGTGGTCTTAAATATTCACAAAATTGCCCCTTTTTTAGACCCCCATCTAGTTGTGTGCTGGACTCTTTTTGCCTTCAGAACTGCAGCAATTAATTGCGGCGTAGATTCCACTAGGTGATGAAATCATCCTGCAGGAATATTGGCCCCTGCGGACAGGAAGCTTCTTGTAGTTGTGGTAGATTACATGGAGGTGCTGACATATTCTGACCAGCTGACAGGAAGGGGTCATCGATTCATGCTGCTTGTGCCAAATTCTGACCTCCCATCAGCACGGTGCAACAGAAATCTGGATCTATCTGACCAGGAGATATTTTTCCGCTGCTCAGTGATACAAGTTTTGCGCTTTTTTGCCCACTGGAGTCTTAGACACAATGGCACTGTAACTGGTAATTTGCTGTTAGAGCTCATCCGTACTAAAGAATGATGAGTTGTGTGTTTAAACACGTTAGTTGGAGCACCAGCGTTGTATTCAGCTGACTGGGCAGTGTCTGTTGGTCAGAGTAATTTCTGACATCCTCTTCTGACCCCTTTTGGTGGTGAGTTGGGGGTGGTGAGTTGTTTCCATCCTCATTCTCTGCATACTTTTCACACTGTAAGGGTGCGGGCAGACGAGCGTAGGCGTATTTACGTTCGCACGAGCGCAACGTATAATCGCCCGAGCGATTGTTTTTCACCGATCACGACCAGAGCTAGAAAGCGTATTTTCGTTTGTTCCTACTTTGCAAACGGTCTTTTCGGCGATCGAATATGCGTTGGCGCGTATTTCGGTCACATATGTTCCATTTTTTTTCGAATTGCCGTTTTTACGCGCCGTAAAATCGCCCATGTGAACGAATACATTCGAAACCATTGCCTCAGATGGTCACGTATATATGTTTGGTCTCAAAAACGCGCCGTTTATGCGCTCGTCTGCCCGCACCCTTAGGGTGCATTCACACGAACGTATATCGGCTCGGTTTTCACGCCGAGCCGATATACGTTGTCCTCGGGTGCAGGGGGGGGGGGGAGGATGGAAGAGCCAAGTGCAGGAACTGAGCTCCCGCCCCCCTCTCTGCCTCCTCTCCGCCCCTCTGCACTATTTGCAATGAGAGGAGGTGGGACGGGGGCGGGGCTAAAGTCCGTGAATTAGCCCCGCCCCCGTCCCGCCTCTCCCCATTGCAAATAGTGCAGAGGGGCGGAGAGGAGGCAGAGAGGGGGGGCACAGTTCCTGGCCCTGGCTCTTCCATCCTCCCCCCCCCCTGCACACGAGGACAACGTATATCGGCTCGGCGTGAAACCCGAGCCGATATACGTTCGTGTGAATGCACCCTTACACGAGAAAACCTCATGCGGTTGGCAGTTAGGGCCCGACTAGTCTAGCACTGATGACCAGGCCTTGTTGGAAGTCGCTCTGAACGCTGGATTTTCACATCTAATGTTGATTCACATTGAAACTGATCCACGGGAAACTTGTCACGTGATTTCCATACAGAGAGGTGCCAATTATTAGAGTGCCAGGGATTCTAATAAAGGGCTTGAGGGCTCTAATAAATGATCCAGGGATTTAATAAAGGGCCAGTTAGCTCTAATAAAGGGGCAGAGACTCTAATAAAGTAGCCAGGGGCTATAATAAAAAGGAAAGGGGCTCTATTATAGCCGCTCAGTGTAAATAATATGCGGTGACTGAATTCTCCGGGTTTTAAGTCTAAAAAATTATAGGAGTGGTCTAGTTGTAAACTATTGGTGGATAGTAGATCAGCAGGAGTCCATCAGTTGGGACCCCACTGATCAGCTGTTCGCCAGGCTAGTGCACTTCTGCAATAAGCACATTTCTGCAGGAAACAGATAGCGTCGTACTTACTGCAGTGGCCAGTCTTGGTATTGCGGGCCAAGTTTTTATTGAAATAAATGGGAACTTTGCCTGGCCGCTGCAGGAAAAAAAGAGCTGTCTGTTTCCTACAGAAATGAGCTCAGTGCACACGTGTTCTGGCCTAGCGACCAGCTGATTAGATGGGCTCCTAGGCAACAGTCCCCTGCCGATCTACTATTAATGACCTGTCCTGAGGATAGACTATCAATAGTTTACAACTGGATAACCAGTTTAAAAAAAAATTAAGAAAAGGACATAGCTATTCTCTTTCATGTGGTTGTGTCTGGTACTACACCTATTCTACTTGAATGTGGCTGCGAATCAGTACTAGTCACAGCTACATGCAAAAGTGTCGCTCATTCTAGAATAATATTAAGGAAGTAGCAGGAGTAAGAGAAGCTAAAAGCAGTGCTCGTTAGTCGTATGCTTCTATATCATCTATTCAGAGAAGCAGAAATACGATGGGGTAGATTTCAGAAAGTTGCAGGCTATCCTCATTGTAGCCAATGGGGCACCTGTATAAGATTCTCTATAACAATCAGATTCTCTCCTAGCTTCAGCGAAGTTTGCATCTATTGCTTTTACATCTTGCACAGAAAGGGTTAATTGCAACATTATAGCCACGAAGAATTAATTTCCCCTCTGACTCATCGTACGGTGAACCCTTTTGGATTCACAGGAATGATAAAAGTTGGGTTGATTATGCATTGGTCCATGTAACCCTCAGAAGTGCTCTAAGTGTAATGTAACATGGGTGCCGATGCGGCGAGGGAATAAAACGAGAATCTCAGTTTAGAGTATAATGAGGAATTTCTGCCCTGACCCTGCGTGGCCCCTTTTATTCCTACTACGCTGCCGGGATAAGATACTGCTCAGATTACTTTCCATCAGAAATGAGCGTCTTGGATGGTTCCTCTTGCTGGGCGGCGATGGCGTAGAGCTCGGAGGGGACCGCACGAAATCCTCACCTGTCTGTGTAATCAGGGACCTCTGACCTTAATACACAAAAATGATTGCACCGAGCCCACCCATTGTAGCTCCGAGGTGTCAATCACAGAGCCTTCTGCTTGGTAATTTACTACGGTCAGTGATTCGCAGCTTTCCATCAGTGCCTTTAATTCGCTGCGAAGGTTCACTTTATCTTCTGACTTGTCTCTGAAGATGTCACTACTTGGAGCTGAAACCCCCAGAAATTGCTAGAATGAAGGTGCCTCTTCATCTTCTTAGCTTCGGTCTTAGATTTTCGGGCTCTGTCAATAGATCTTGATAGCTCAGCGTGTAAACAGAACTAGTGGCGCCAAAGACCTCCGACATGAAAGCCAATAGGGCTCAGTGCCACACCATGTATCCCAATTGGTGACAGCAGGCACTATGCATCTAAATAAGATGTTGAGTAACTTTTTAGATTTTTTTGCTTTCCTTATTCTGTACTTGAGTTACATCACGTAATATCAGAGTTGGACAGAGATCTGCAGAGGACCCTACTTGCAAAAGTAGCAACAAAATATTTTCGTATAGTAGTAAAAAAATCAGTGTCAGCGGCCATACCTAGGGTGCTTTTACACTGAATGATTCATTAAAAAAAATCTCTGGATCATTCGAATTTGAATGAGAACCGTTCAATGTAAACATGGCCTGGTCGCGGAGCTGAATGCGCATGTGTTTTTGCGGCTATTACTTGCATGGTCACCTGACATCACACACTACCTGGTTGCTGAGCTGAATGTGCATGTGCTTCTACAGCCATTACTTGCATGGTCACCTGACATCAGATGCTGTTGTGGCCACTTACCCGCATGTGCTTTCAGCAGCAGGATGGTGTCTGATGTCAGGTGACCCTGCAAATAATGGCTGAGAAAGCGAATGAGCATTCAGCACATAAAGTGCGAGCAAGTAAAGGTGGACGTTAGTACGTAAGCGCGGGCATCCTTTGACACAGCGCCTGTGCATGATTTCATCAGAGGATAGTAAATTAATATGCCTGCCTATGAAAACCAGAACGTGCCTGGGCCGGCAGAGTGGACAAAATCGGACTCTTTTCACCTAATTTTAATAGTGTAAGCAAATTAAAAAAAAAGATTGTAAGTAGAGATGAGCGAACGTACTCGCTAAGGGCGATTTCGCAATCGACCATCGCTATTTTCAAGTACCTGACTACTCGGGTGAAAAGATTTGAGGGGTGCCGGGGGTGAGCGGGGGGTTGCAGAGGGGAGTGGGGGGGAGAGAGAGAGAGAGCTCCCCCATGTTCCCCACTGCTACCCCCCGCTCCACCACGCCGCCCCCCGGCGACCCCCAAATCTTTTCACCCGAGTAGCCAGGTACTCGATAATAGCGATGCTCGATTGCGAAATCGCCCTTAACAAGTACGTTCACTCATCTCTAATTGTAAGGCCTTGTGTCCACGGGCGGATTTGAATTGCGGAATCCATGAGGGGCACTCGCGCGCACTATCCGCAATTCAAGCTGCCCATAGGGAGACATGGGCGTCTGCAGCTTAATTAAAGCATGTGGATTTGTTTTGCGGTCAGTGGAAGCCATCCAATCCACAGCCTGTCTGCAATTAATTAAGTAGAGAACCCGCAGCATGCTCGTCCACGGGCAGGGTCGGATTCCGCTGCGGGTTCCTGCATGCGGAATCCGATCCGCCCATGGACATGAGGCCTAAGGGTACTGGGGCCCATTGAGCAAAAGTAAATGGTAATATGGCAATCTCATTATCAGCACTATTACATGCATGGCTTAGATTGCATAGCATAAACCTGATGATGGGTTCTCATTAAAGCCAGACTGCTTACTACAAAAATAATGATAGATACCAACAAACACGAGGTATTGGTTAATATTGTGATCAAAATACATAAGCTCACAACCCACGTCAGGGGTCCTGTTGCAAGTCCCTACACTAACTAACTGAATTTGATGTCCTTATTCTGTGATTTGCCTATATAATACTGCACTTACATAATGTCATAAGTACCCACATAATAGTGCTGTATACTGCTTACATAATACCATACAGATTTCATATAATCAGTCTATATAGTGCCTACTAGAGATGAGCGAACGTACTCGGATAAGCACTACTCGTCCGAGTAATGTGCCTTATCCGAGTACCGCTGTACTCGTGCTGAAAGATTCGGGACGCGCTGCGGAGCGGGGAGCTGCAGGGGAGAGCGGGGAGGAACGGAGGGGAGATCTTTCTCTCCTTCTCTCCGGCCCGCTCTGCCCCGCTCCCTGCTGCGACTCACCTGTCAGCAGCGGAGCGCCCCGAATCTTTCAGCACGAGTACAGCGGTACTCGGATAAGGCACATTACTCGCACGAGTAGTGCTTATCCGAGTACGTTCGCTCATCTCTAGTGCCTACATAATGCCATACAGTTTTTATATACAGTAATATTGCCATACAGTGTCTACATATCAAACAGGTCTCACGTAATAGTACCATATAGTGCTTACATAAGGCCATACAGTTCTTATACAATAATGTAATACAAGGTACATAATACCATTCAGTTTACACAAAATAGTGCCATACTGTACCTACATAATGCCATACAGATTTCATACACTAGTTCCATGCAGTGCCTATGTAGTGACCCAAAGTCACTGGGGTCCCTCCAGAATGAATGCTACATGTAGATTGTATTGTCTCGTACTTTGTCTGGTATAGCGCCTTTAGTGTGGAATGAATCAGCTAAATATACTAATGTTTGCAGGAATGAGAGGGTTAATGCCTGCAAATGTGCTGTCTCTGACTGGAAATGTATCATTTTATGTTGTAAGTCATGTGATCATGCTTCACATATGTGTTTGCAAGGTGGGATGCTAGAGTCGTTGGTCAGTCAGTGAGAGACAGTAGTCTAGTCTGCAAGAGATAGAGGAGATGCCTTTGGACCCCCAGACACTGATCGGTCTGTGCGTGAATAATGGAAGAGGCCAAGCGATTTCCCAAGAGTGGCCCTGGGACTACTATCCCCAGGAGTTCTTCCCACTAAGCAGAGGAGAGGAGATCGCCATGCAACGCTAAGAGACTGCTGAAAGTGTGAGTGTTGTTGGGTTGAGAGTCCGGCAGAGTAAGGAGTATGTTTTCCTGCAGTGAAGCTGCACAGATAACTGGGACTGTGGGCTTGAGATTCATCCTGAGTTTTACCTCCCTGTCTCACCACTTACTTTGCCTACTGGTGCTTTGCTCTGGCCTATGTACTGCTGTACTGTTTAGTGTTGACGTTTTCAGTAAAGCAACATTGCCGACCTTTCCCGACTCTGTTTTCAACTATACTCTGTGTGTGTGGACTATCATTCGGCTTCACCGCAGAGGAAGGAATGGTGGCATCACGTGACATTGACCTGTAGGTTCTGAACCGCAGCTTGGGTTATTCCTCCCCTTGAAGCCTTCCCCTAAGCAGACGGGCCTCGTTCATCCCTTATGGGGTAGGAGATGGTATTGCCACTGTGACAAGTAACATCTCTACTCCTGCCATCTCCTCGGCTGTGGGCCGGCTCCTCACCCACTGCAGCTACACAATATCCTACAATTCCTACATATATACCATAATATTGCAATATATTGTCAACATAATATCATATAGATCTTATATAATAGAGCCATGCAGTGCCTACATGTCATACAGTTCCTACATAATATTGCCATAGAGTGCCTAAATAATGCCTTACAGTTTCCATGTAATGGTGTTATACACTAGTTTCATACAGTGGAGGTTCCAGCAGTCGGACCCCTACTGATCAGAAAGTGGATAAGGGACAACGTTCTATCGTGGCACAATTGCTTTAAGCTCCCACAATACTTTGCACTACCGGAAGCCAAATACAGTTCTGAATACATCTCTGGATGTGAAGGGGAAAACGACTGTAGTGCTGTTGAGGTGCCTTGGTCAGTACGGTGCATCTCCAGTGCAGGTGGGTTAACTTAGTGACAGAGATGCTACTGAGTTGTTGATCACCCATGGGAGTCTATGATGCCTAACTTCTCACCCCAGTGTCTGCATTCCTGCATACAGACACCGGCTTGTATGCAGCACAAGGAGAGCTCAAGCGGCACAGACTCAGCAGCTGCGGCCACTGGTGGACCAATGCTGTAGGCCGGGGGGCAGAATTACTACTGGGACTACCATATAGGTCCCTGTTACTACTGGGGCCACTATTACTACTGAGGCCACTAAGGGGGTTACTATTACTACTGGGCCACTATGGGGTCACTATAACTTCTGGGGCCACTATGAGGGTCACATTTACTATTAGGGCCATTAACAGGGTCACTAATACTACTGGGGTCACTAACAGGGTCACTATAACTACAGGGGCCATTAAGGGGGTCACTATTACTACTAGGGCCACTAAAGGGGACACATTCTCTTTCGGCCATTATTGAAGGCAATATTTCTCTGTCACTTTAGACAAGTCTCGATGGTTCAAATATGTGTTGGGTATCTTGATCTTGTGTATTAGTGCTCTATAAGTGCCTGTAAAATGAGTGAAGTTTTTTTTTGCAAGCAGAAGGCATTTCACACTTCGCATCAGATAGCATAAAGGTTTGGGGCCATACCTCTAGTCCCATTCTTGATGTCAGAGTGAGGACTCCCTAAAATAAGTTGTTGTGAAAATCTGCAATAAATAAATGCTTTGAAGATCAAGACAAGAACATCATAAAACTGGAAAGTTTTACTTTATGTTTAGCTGAGCTCCATTAACACATTTATTCAAAGTACAAAACTATGAATTCACGTTACAGTATTCTTAGTTTACTCCGCACCACCCCTAAGAATTTGTAGTTAATAAGCAGCCCTGAAACAAGCAAACAATGTGGTGGCCGGGCAGAGAATGCTGACTCTATTACATTGCCCCATTCCCCAGTGGGCTCACATTGCCAGGGCAGGCAAACGTCCACTATGTTGTCTCAGCAAACTGTGCTCATTAGAAGTCTGCACCATCCCGGGCTTCGGCCTCCTCCACATTTGCATGGAGAGTGTGTGAGCCGACGAGATAAAGAATTCAGGAGCTACAAGGATGCTGAGACTCGCTGCAATCAGATAAAAGGCGTCGCACCTCAACAGCAATGAGAACATTCATATCAAGAGATGTAGTTCATTAAGAAAAACTGCAGAGATCAATGGAGCTGCTCTGTCCTTAATGATACTGAGACTACGCATTGTCCTTGGCTCTCTTAATGACGTGAGGCAAGGGACCTGTAAGAAATGGCCGTGGTGCATGCTGGTAGAAGATGAAGCACAGGAAATAGAGACGAGATAAGAAGAATTGAAACCTGTGACAAATATTTTCAGATTAAAGAAATGTACATTTTGTACCTCTCGAAATCCCTCCAGGACATGAGCTAAACCTTTCAGGAAAACACAGCAAAAACTCTACAAACTTCAGGATTTTATAGACACTTTGGATAAGGTTAATGAAACCTAAAACATTGTGTGCGCTCAGAAGGCTACTGCAGTTTCTCCGTGGATGTCAAAATTTTGACCAAACGTTCTTGAGATCCATCGTTGCTTATTTTTTCCTTAGATGATCACATTGTGACCAAACGTTCTGGTGATTCACCATTAGTTGGTTCTCCTTATATGGCCAAACTGCAACTAATTGTTCTTGAGATCCACCATGGGTCTGTCCCTCGTTGGATTCTCACAATGCGACCAAATGTTCTAGAGATCCCCCATGGACCAGTTTCTATTTGGATGCTCACATTGTGACCAAATGTTCTTAGGATTCAACATTAGTTTGTTCTCTTTGCATGGTCACACTACAACCAATTGTTCTTGAGATGAACCATGGGTCTGTTCCTCCTTTGATGCTCACATTGTGACCAAACATTCTTGAGCTCCACCATTGGTTGGCTCTTTATGTATATCCACACTATGACCAATTATGTTTGAGATCTGCCACAGGTCTCTTCCTCTTTGTATGTTCATATTGTGACTAAACATTCTTGCGATTCACCATGGGTTGGTTCCTTCTTCAATGCGTAAATCGTGATCAAAGATTCCTAAGATCTACTATTGGTTCATTTCTTTGTTGATGTCCACATTGTGACCACACATTCCTGACATCCACCATTGATTGGATCTCTATGTTGAAAAAAACCCTTTAAGACACTGTTTTGTTTGATTAGCTCCTATGTAGGCCAATGTGTCCCATGGTTACAGACCACAAATAAAACCCAGTGTAGTCTGAATATGCAGATTCTTCCACCTGGAGTAACACATGACTGCAGGATAGGACTGCACGGGGTTTGTTTGTAATCTGTAACCATGGAAACACATAGGTCTGCATACGTGCTGTATGCACATAATATTAGCAGATTTTTAATCCAAACTTTTTGTAAAGTAGATTAATTTTTATTTTCTATTTTAGATTCTTAAAGGAAATCCTTGAAACATCACCTTTAAGAGGTTCTTGATTACTGAAATGGAGAAGTATCTATAATCTGGTCCTGACCCTAAGGTCTCATTCACAGGGGCATGGTTTTCACACATAATAGGCGCGTGAAAAAATTGCGTCTATTAGAACCAATAGTTTCCTATAGAAACGTTCAAATGAAGAAATTTTAGACGCGCAAAAAACTTGCACCTTCCAAAGATAGGACATGCGTGGCTACAATGCATGCATGTAAGGTCTGTGCTGCGAGAAATAATAGGACCTGACCTATCTTTGGTGCATGATGCGCAGGGGTCTCCATAGACTCCTATGGGAGATGGAGTTTAGCTGTGTCCGACGCTTGGAAAAGAAGATTAGAAGTCGTTAGGCGGATTTCTGCCGACCGAGGGAATTCAAAACAGCAGCAGCGCCGCTACACCCAGAACAGCTGTTAGCCCCCCCCCCCGCAGGGTGGGGGAAGCCCCGTTCATCTTCCTGGGGGTTCCCCTAATTCATGTGGGGAATAACAGGTGTTTACAGCGGTACATTAAAATGTGCTTCTGGGCTGCAAGTTTTAAATGTCCCGCTGTAAGCAGCAGGAAGTTCCTCCAGCCCCCGCTGCTGGGCAATTCCCCAGCAGTTGGGGGCAGTAGGGGACACCCTCTACAACTCTCCCCAGCATCGGGTTCCCCAAGGGATTTCCCCATATCGGGGAGAGAGGGGGGCAGGGTTAGATGGCTTCCCTGAGAGTGGGGGTGGGTCTAGAGGGATCCACCCTCTAGCCCCATCCCCTCTCAACTTGCAATGGGGAAATTCTGGGGAGGATATCTATAGTCCTGCCCTCTCTCTAGCCCTGCCCCCTTACTCTGTGCTATGGGGGGATCCCCTGTAGCCCCTCCCCCTCTCTGGACAGTGAGGATATCCTTTGGAGATCCTCATTGCAAGGAGAGAGAGAGCGGGTTATGGGGGATTTCTCTGTAGCAGGGAGAGACAGCGGGGCGATGGGTTAATCACTCATAAGCCCGGTCTCTCTCCTTGCTATGGGTAACTCCCAAAGCCCTGCAGGGCTTTTTCTCTCTCTCCTCATGGAGGAGCTGCGCTTTTTTTAAAGCAACAAGCTGCTCCAGTGAATGGGCTATTTTCCCGCACATGACACTTGGGACTTCTGCGTGTAAAAAATCGCCCGTTCATGCAATTTTTAGTGCAGTATAGGTGCGATTTTTTTTCACACTCCTATACTGCGCTAAAACGACGCCTGTGTGAAAAAGCCCTAAGGAGCAGCCAACCTTTTTTTCAGAGCCCCCATAGGCATGGGCCTTTTATAGCACCGCTTTTTTCTAGGTCCATAGTAGATGGAAATTCCTAAAGTCCATGTAAGAGGCTGTTCACTATGAATTACAACTATAACCACATGAATTTTGGGGGGCTGTGGGTTATAGGTGCTGCTGATAGACACTGCACTGCCATCAGGTCTGAAGTATTATGGATTTATCCAGGATGATATCATAGAAATATCAGGATGCTGAGAGTGCAGATCCGCAACATGCGGCTCCTGAGCAAGGAGAAAACAGAGACATGAATTAGGGTTTTATTAAATGGAGCGCACTGCTAAATGCTCACCTGAGATTATTAAGGCACCATTTTAGGCCGAGAGCAATTTATTCCCGAACATTTCTGTCCACTTGCATCCAGTTTTTCTAATTAGTTTGCTTTGCTGCTCTCTCACAGGACTGGGTATTTTGTTCAGCTTTTCTTCTTATTTTTCAGTTTATTTGTTTTGCAGACAGAGTACTGCAGTTAATCTAGAAACAACAAGAGCGTGGAATTATCCAAGACCTTAAAGAAAATGCAGCCATATTGTCTACTTTTCTATTTATCTATCTGTCATGTATTAAAAATCTTTTTGAATTCCTCAGAAAGTTTTATTTTTTAAAAATTTTAATTATTGAGAACTTTTATTTGTGAAACCCCTCGAGACCTCATGGTGTTTAGGGGTGCAGGAACTCAGAAGGGGGGCAGGCTGCCACCTGACAGCTAACTATTCTTTACCAGTCATATCAGTGGCCGATAAAAGATAATTGCCATTTGGCAGCCAGCTGACTGCTGCGAGGTTGAGTGCATTTCACTCAACCAATCTGCAGCTTCTGTGTCTGTGGCCCCTAACCCATCTCCCCAGAGCCTGCACTCAGCAGGGGCAGCAACCGGAGAGAAACTGAGGACTGGGTGCGTGAAATGCCTTTCGGGTTGCTGCATAGCCAGAGGTCCAAGGACACTATTACTACTGGGCCCACTATAGAGGACACTACTACTACTGGGACTACTATGAGGGGCACTATTACTACTGGAGCCACTCTTGGGGTTACTATTACTACTGTGGTCACTAATGGGGTAGCTATTACTACTGGAGCCACTAGTGGGGATGCTATTACTACTGGGGCCACTATAGAAGTCACTATTAATATTGGGATCACTAAGGGGGACATTATTACTACTGGGGCCACACACTGGAGCGCTATTACTACTGGAGACACTCTAGGGGTCACTATTAATTCTGGTACCACTAATGAGGACACTATTACTACTGGGGCCAATATGGGGGTCACTATCATTACTGGAGCCACCAATGGGGTTGCTATTACTACTGTTGCCACCAACAGGGGCAATAATACTATTTGGGCCCTTATGGTGGTCACTGTTACTACTAGGGACAGTAAGAGGGACATTTACTATTGAGACCACTACTCTGGGCTCTATTACTCTGTCACTTCAGACAAGTCTCAATGGTTCAAATATATGTTGAGTATGTTGTGTATTGGCGCTTTCAATGACTGTAAAATTAGTGTTTTTTTCAGGGGATGGGGGGAGCACCATTGCATATTTCGCATCAGGCAACATAGAAGCTTGGGGCATTCTTGATGGTGTGCTATTGTTAAAAAACTTTCAGGCATTTCGATAGCAAATATCTAGGTACCTTTCTATCAGGACTTTTCATTAGCTCATCAGCTTTCAGCTACCTTTGTATGAGAAGTTGTTAACCTCTCCACTTAGGTTCTGGAACAAGCTGTGATCATTCTTGGCACTAGTGAACAATTTTGCTTATGGACCTTCACTGGTCTGATTTTATGAGATGATTTCTTAAAGATTTTTTCTGCAAAAACATTTTAAAAGGAGAAAACATTGGTAGTACTGGTCTTTTGCAAGCCGAGTATTTCAATTAACTCGTCTAGTTCTACTTACTAGCAGGACAATGATACAAGAATAGTTGAGAACATTAATAGACACAGACGTGGTAGAACTCACGAATGTTTGACAATTTGGGCATCTAAGTAGAAACCAACTAATTGTGGATCTCAAGAACTTTTGTTAACATTTTAGGCATCCAGGTAAGAACCAACCCATGGTGAATCTCAAGAACGTTTAGTCACAATGTGAGCATCCAAAGAGGAAGAGACCTGTGGTAGATCTCATGGGCATTTGTTCACAATGTGGGCATCCAAGGAGGAAACAACCTGTGGTGGACCTCAAGAACAATTTGTTGTAGTGTCAGGTCCTATCATTTCTCGCAGCACAGACCTTAGATGCATGCATTGTAGCCACGCATGTCCTATCTTTGGAAGGTGCAAGTTTTTTGCGCATCTAAAATTTCTTCATTTGAACGTTTCTATAGGAAACTATTGGTTCTAATAGACGCAATTTTTTCACGCGCCTATTATGCGTGAAAACCACGCCCCTGTGAATGAGACCTTTGGGTCAGGACCAGATTATAGATACTTCTCCATTCCAGTAATCAAGAACCTCTTAAAGGTCATGTTTCAAGGATTTCCTTTAAGAATCTAAAATAGAAAATAAAAATTAATCTACTTTACAAAAAGTTTGGATTAAAAATCTGCTAATATTATGTGCATACAGCACGTATGCAGACCTATGTGTTTCCATGGTTACAGACTACAAACAAACCCCGTGCAGTCCTATCCTGCAGTCATGTGTTGCTCCAGGTGGAAGAATCTGCAAATTCAGACTACACTGGGTTTATTTGTGGTCTGTAACCATGGAGACACATTGGCCTACATAGGAGCTAATCAAACAAAACAGTGTCTTAAAGGGTTTTTTCAACCTTTAAAAACTTGCCCCAGGATAGGGATTGATATAAAAAATAAAATAGCCATTACTCCGCCTTCTACTGCTTTCCGATCCAGCCCTGCCAACTGAGTCCACTCACTCTGGTCCCTGCTGAAACAGGAAGCAATGGCATCGCATTTATTGCTGATATGATGGCTTCAGCCAATCACTGACCTCAGTGGTCATGTGCCATCCATTCACCCAAGACCACTGACGCCAGTAAGTGATGAATGTGATGTTATCACTTTTTTTTCAGTAGGGACTGGATCTAAATCCTATACTGGAGATGAACAAATTAGTTGTTGGATGGTAAGGGTACACATACCTTGCTTATGGTTTGGCTTATAACAGTTGTCATGTTATAAGGCTGGTTAGAAGGTTGAACTTAAGGAAGCCACCTTCCAATAAGTGGGTCTGCAGAGCTGTGAACCATTTTTAAATTTGCATACCAAAATTCTCAAAGTTGCACTGCATGGCCTATAAGAGTCCTTACACCTACCTGGTACTCTCCTCAAGGAGAAACAGTACCTTTTCCTACTCTAGTTGCAAAGGATTTTTTTTCACTTTGTCCTGTGTTCCAGGTTGACCTTTAAACCTAAAGGGGTTGTCTGATTTAAAAAATCCAAAGTCAAAGCCCCATCTCATAGGCCTGAAAGGCGTTTGGTACAGGTTACCTGGTAGGTCCTCTCTACAGGTTGCAGGAGGCACACTTGCGATACTGCTACTACTATTACGGCATGCCAAGAACTACGCACTAAGACATAAAGAACTAGACGTGAGTACCCAGGAACAGCCACACCGAGAGACCCCTGTACAATCAGTCCTCTGAACTCTATGATACTTAAAGACACATTGGCCAACAATATCAAACCAAACTAGAAAGCAACTTTCAACTATTACCCCCGTACACCGTGATGTCAAGAGTTTAACCCTTTCCAATCCACTGTCTGACGTCTAAAGACATTATGATTTATGGCTGTACAGCTCCGATGTTGAAAGACGTTCATTGGGGTTCTCTTACTGTATATTGCCAGCCTCTCTGCTGTTGGAGCCTATCTAATGTCTCACCTCATGCAGTACTGGCTTTAGATAGAAGATAGCGCCATTGTATAACGGCAGAAAAAGAGTAAGCCCACTAGGATTACAAAGTGTATTGGAAAGGGTTAAAAAGGTGATAGTGCGGCCTTTGAGTGGCTGCAGCAGACACCTGACTTCCACCATACCTCCCAACTTTTGAACAATCAAAAGAGGGGTAACTGAATTTTTATTACAGGCCATGCCCCTTTTATGCAAAGCCACACCGTCTGTATCCCATAATAGTACCCTTCAGTAACCATCAGAGTAATAGTGACTCGACACCAATAGTGGCCCCAGTAGTAATAGTGACCCGCCCATAGACTCTCCCATAGCGGCTACAGTAATAATAGTGACCCCCTATAGCGGACCTTGTGATAATAATGCCCCCCATAGTGATCCCAGTAATGACAGTGACCCCATAGTTACCCCAGTAATAATAGTGTTCCGCATAGTGGCCCCAGTATTAACAGTGACTCCCTTAATGGCCTCAGTGGCAATAGTGTTCAACATAGTGGCCACAGTAATAGTGACCTCCCATAGTGGCCCCAGTAGTAATAGTGTCTCCCATAATGGCCCCAAGTAATAATTGTGACACACATAGTGGCCTCAGCACTAATAGTGATGCCCATAGTGGCCCTAGGGGTAATAGTGACCCCCATACCTCCCAACTTTTGAGCAATAAAAAAAAGGAAAAACTACAGCAGAGTTGCACTGATTACAGCAGCTGTGGCCGCTACTCCTGGACTGGGACTAAAAGTACTCTTTTTTGGGGGGATGGGGGGGGGGGTGAGGTGAGTATAGGGTTTTTTTTGCTATTATATTGCATGTTTAATTTTTCTTTGAAGTTGGACAACCTCTTTAAGTTCTGGAAGGTGAGACAGGTAAGTCTGCACTGCTGTTTAAACTTTCATGACTCTTTTTCTCTCTCCTTCTCCTGCCATCTGATGGATGAAACCATTAGTGAAATCACTGTAAATAATGTGTTAAGTTAGAACTTACAAGAGGATCCCTCATTAAGTAGGTTTCACATATCCTACTTCCCAATTAATGTATAAGGCTTTGCTGGAACACAGATATGTCACAGCATGTCAGCATGTCAGCCAACGGAACGCTAATAACGCAGCGGACCTTAAAGAGCGCGCTCAATGTCACATCCTTTTTTTCAGCTGTAAATAACATATTTCAGAGTATTTTTTTCCCCTTTGATGGCGGCTTTGCCTTAGTTTCCACAGAGAATTTTTTCCCCGCAATAACATCATTATCTCATAGAACTTTAATTGCTCCCTGGAAGGAGACGGATAATCTGAAGATTTAAGCCTGCTGCCGACCAGAAATAAAGATGAAAAATAATGAAACGTATTGATGAGCTAAAAGCCGAAAAGGAAAATATCGAAAGATGCGAGTGGAAGATGAAATACAAACGGACGCTCATCAGGTGGCTGTTGATGAGTAGGGAGAACTCTGGCCAAAACTAATACCGAAAGTAGAGAAATATCTTTTATGGGAAATTTCTGAACTAATGATTTACCTTCATGAGTTTTGCAGCTGTAAGGTGTTTATAGTCAGCTGCCGTGGTGACAAAGCTGGAAATATTGCGGAGCAAATGTAGCAGAGCAAAGTTGGTAATATAAAGAAGTTTTACATAGATGGGCCCAGTGCCCACATGGTTAGATGTCTCTCTACTCAGCCTTACAAGCAGGGGCACCCCTACACCCCCCCTTCCCTAACCAGTTAAGAGTTTGTCCAGTTGCTGCCCAGCTAGAGAGATACACTATGGGGCTCACTACTAAAACTGGAGCCACTATGGGGTCAGTATTATTAGGGCCACTATAGGTGACACTATTACCACTAGGGCCACTTTGGGGGTCACTATTACTACTGGAACAACTAAGACTGCACTATCACTGATGTGGCTACTATGGGGTGACTATTACTACTAGGGCCACTGTTGGAGATAAATTTATTACTGGGACCACTGTCAGGGACACTGCTACTACTGGGGACACTATTACTACTCAGGCCACTAACAAGGGCATTGTTACTATTGGGGCCACTAATGGGTTCACTGTTACTACTGAGGCCATTAAGGAGGTCACTATTACAATTGGGACTAATAAGGGGGACACTTTCTATTTGAGCCACTAATGGGGTTTACTATTACTAATAGAGCTACTTATGGGGTCACTATTATGACTCAGGCCACTAGCGGGAGTCACTATTGCTACTGGGACAATGAAGGGGGCCACTATTACTACTAGGGCTATTAGATAGGTCACTTTTACTATTAGGGCCGCTACTGGCAATATTATTACTGCTGGGGCCACTAATGGGGTCACTATTATTACTGGGGTCAATAAGGAAGTCTCTATTATTATTTGAGCCAGTAAGGTGGACACTTACTATTGGGGTCACTATTACTACTGGAACCACTAAAGTGGTCACTATTATTACAGGGGCTATTATGAAGGTCATTTATTACTATTGGAGCCACTAAGGAGGATACTAACTATTGGTGCAACTGTAGTGGCCCAAAGTTAATGGCCCCCCTCCATAATGCTCAATGTCTGTCTTGTGCCAATGTTTTGTCAGTGTCTTGTTTGTGGAGTGCATTTGATTTATGTGTATTGCATGGCTGCAGGACTGAATGGGTTAATGTCTGGTATGTTCTGTCCTGTCTGAAAATGTATCGTTTTGTATGTGTCATATGACGTTGTTGTATATATGTGTTGGCTGAATCAAATGCAAGGGAGTCAGCGAGAGTCTGTTAGAGTTAGCGAAAGCCAGAGCCATGGAAGAGTCGGAGAGGTGGTCTGCTGTTCCTGCCAGGGCCTGGCCCTGCAAAGAGACTACTTATGACTTCAATGTGTAGAGAGAGTGAAAGCC
The DNA here is from genome assembly GCF_035609145.1 of Eleutherodactylus coqui. Classification (NCBI taxonomy): domain Eukaryota; kingdom Metazoa; phylum Chordata; class Amphibia; order Anura; family Eleutherodactylidae; genus Eleutherodactylus; species Eleutherodactylus coqui. The sequence continues at coordinate 227,671,531 of NC_089839.1, forward strand.
CGGAAATTATGGAAACACGTGGGTATACAGCACCGGTACCACATGTATCCGGAGGAATGGGAAACCCGCTACTAAGCAAGAGGAACAAGAGTGTATGACAGGAGAGAGAGAGTTTGCCGGGAGAGAAATCTCACAGATAACTTAGACTGTGAATTATACAAATGCCTCGAGAATCCTCCCGGCTGCACCACGATAATTGGCTACTGTACAAAGACTCTTTTATTTGAATATAAGTTCAAGCACTGAAGTAAACAAACAGAATCGACCATTACTGGTTCTCGTTAAAAATACCCTGTGTTTGGACTACCTTATTACATCTGGGGGATCCACCGCTGAAGACTGAACGATGGCATCACGAGTGACAATTGGACTACAAATAACCTCCGGTTACTATCCCCTTGATCTCCCCCAGCAGCACCTTTGTGGGGCCCCGGACTACCCCCAGAAAAAGAGATGGTAGACCCCGGGACCAGGCCTTTCTCTACCCCGCTATCTCCTTGGTTGTGGGCCCATTCCTGGGATGCTATACCACTACTGGGGGCACTATTACGTTATCACTTCAGTCAAGTCTCAATGGTTCAAATATTTATTGGGCATTTTGTGTATTGGCACTTTCAATGCCTGTAAAATTGGTGTTTTTTCCTTGTGGGTGGTAGCATTTCATACTTTGCCTCAGGCAGCATAAAGGCTTGGGACACCCCTGCTTAGAGGTTACAGTCTTACACCAGCAACCAGTCCCAAAGGGTGATCTTCCCTCACACATGGGTGTTATACTCTGGTACTACTCCGCTGGGTTGCCCTGTCATCAGTAGCTATCTTCTAGTCACCATAGCTGCAGTGACCACTTCATTCCACAACAGGGCATATCACTAAAGCCCCAACTACTGGGGCCTCATCAACAAAGCCTCCTTTGGACTTCTGACCCATTTTACTTCAGCTTCTGCAGCAGGTATTTGCTTTAGAAGCTTCCTGCCCTGCTGGGCCACCTTTGGCCCTGATGCTTCTGAGGTCTACATTTGTTTCTTGGGTCATTCCCCAAGGCCTATTCTGCTGGTCCTCACCGCACCTACAGCAGGAGGATGCAGCTGTTTTGCAGCCAACACAATTCCCTACTACAAAATGGCACCTGCTCAATGATATAAAGGAGGCCCCTACTTTCACAGTCCTGAGCAGATGATGCAGCAAACCACAAAAATGGGGCAAACACTGCCTACTGTTGCCAATTCTTTTGGTTCTTGGGGCCCTCCATAATGTATGAATGTATTTGTCTTGTGCTTTGTATTGTCAGCGTCTTTCATGTTGCATGAATATGATGTGTATTGCACTTCTGCAGCACTGAATAGGTTAACTGTCTGGTATGTGAAAATGTCTGGGAAATGTATCTTCTTGTTTGTCACATGATTGTGCTTTATGTATGTAAATGCAAGGTGTTTGCAAGTCTGGGTCTTCTGTTTTGGACTCGGCAGCAGGTGGAGTGAGTAGAGCTGCCAAAGACCCACACGTACACCTTCAGTCTGTGGGGGCCGGAATGGGAGAAAGAGAGAGGTAACCTTTGCTTTCCCTGGGCCTGTTACACCCAGGAGATACCAGTGGGTTTCTACCACTGATGTTCTGGAGGAAAGAAGGAGGAGAGTGGCCTGCCATTGCATAGTGGAGTATGTGTCTAAGGTGAGTCCTGACCGGTAGAGAGCTGGAGAAGAGAAGTTGTGCCTGGCACGGAGCCATACAGATAACTGAGACTGCAGACTACCTGCTGTACCCGTGATTTTTCTCCCTGTTGCACCAATTTGTGAAGTTTGTACTGAGTATCCTACTGGTGTCGATTATTTCTTATTGGACTGTAATTAAGTTTATTGAAGTAAAGCAGCACTGACGACCATTCCCGGCTTTGCTTATTTAAACTACTCTGTGAGTGTGGACCAGTTCTTTCCTCGCTCAGATTCACCGCGGAGGAAGGAACAATGGTGTCACCCGTGACAGCCTAAAGCCCAGGTAAAACACACCATGGGTTCCATGTCTGTAAGCCGTCCATCAGCTACTTGGACGGGGCCCTAGCTACCCTCAGGGTGGGAGATTGTAGAGCCCCGTGACAAGGCCCAAACTCTACCCTCTGTCTCCTGGGCAGAGAGCCCGCTCCTCGGACACTGCATTGCCACATCACTGCCTGTGTCACAGAAGCGGCAGGGCTAAGGAAGTGGCACTTGGAGCATCTGGAGAAGGGGGAGAATGGTAAGCTCTTCTGCGACCTTAGAAGTACACCACACCTTTTAGACAGTATGAAGAGCCACTGTTATGAGAAGCTCCCATTGAGGAGGACTCACAAAATGATCACTCATTGGTTGCCTGAGCCCTCTACTCTACCTGTGTAGACCACGATTCTATATGGAGGCATACAGAGGCTTCTTCTGTCAGATTCCGTATGAGTCTGATGGAGCATATACTATAATTTACTGAGGATGAACTTCTTGATACTGAAGGAGCCATATAGGCTCCATGTGAAAGTCCTTAGAGGGGACAGGGGATATGATCTACCATATACAAGTAAACTTCAAAGTCGGGAAACTGCTTGTGTGCAAAACTTCCTGCTTTATTAATAAAAATTGAGCAATTCACAATAAAGCAGGAAGTTTTGCACACAAGCAGTTTTCCGACTTTGAAGTTTACTTGTATAAGGAAGCCAAGGGAACCCGATGGCTAATAAAAGTCTTGTGAGCAGACCTGTTGAATGGAACCGGGAGTAGCAAACCGACTAAAGGTGGGACAAAAAACTTTATTATTTAAGCTTGATATGATCTCCCAGTCTGTGAAAGGCTCAGGGGTCATGCCCATCACCACGAGGTCTGGGAAGCCTCTTGTGGGGTAAACGATGCTGTGACCTACTTCAATGTCTGTTTGGCCCCACTGGTGATAAGACTGGGCATCCTGTTGTGCATAATGGAAATGGTCATGACTTGTGTCTTGACACTAACTGAGAAAACTCACTGCCCCATAGGGTTGCCACCTGACTGGTAATTTACTCTAAAGGCCAGTTCCAGTATATACTTTTTACCTGCCTTATTAATGGCCAGTAAAAAATAATTACCTAGTGTGAGCACCTCCGGACGGAGAACAACCCTGTCATCAGTTGCTGTAACTCACTGTGAAGCTCCAATCCAATTGGGACAGCACAACAGCTCCCAGAAGATCCTCCCTATTCCCCACAATGCCTGCATCCCTGCACATACTACACGTAGTGCATATGCCAGGGGGAGGAGTCAGTATCTTCTGTGAGTACTGCAGCAGCATTCCATCCTGACAGGATCCTCATAGTGAGTTACAGAACTTGATGACAGGGTTGCTGTCAAGCTGCAGGGAAGGGTACTAGGAGGAGACACAAGTACTTCTGGGACCACTAAAGGGGATGCTATTATTCTGGGGTCGCTAAAGGGGGCGCTAATATTACTGGGACCACTAAAGGAGGAACCATTATTACTGGGGCTACTGAAGGTAGCACTATTACTATTGGGGCACTGGGAGAGGACACTTTTACTATTGGGGCCAGTAAGAAGGAGTACTATTACTACTGGGGCCACTAAGAGGGACACTATTACTACTGGGGCCCCTGAAATAGTGGATGGAAAAACATATTTTGTGATAAGCATTGCCCCTAACCACACCCCAATTCACGCCCCCTTCTTACCGTCGCCAGTATTTTTGGATGACAAAGTTGGCAACCCTACTGCATGCCTACTGCACCACTACATTCTTTAACTTGTTTATTAAAACAGGAATAGTAATAGGAATGCTGGCTGTTGTCAATAGAGGTCCACACAAGAGTCACACTTAACTCCCAATTACCAGGTTTCTTCTCCATATTCTCTAGTACTCTGTCATTGCACAAGGCTATGTCACCAATGTCTCCGGCCTTATGGCGGAACCATTTCCAGAAGCCTTGCCATATCACTCCTCATGTAGAGTCCTAAGATGGTATTATATTATGTACACAACATTCTATGTCATAGCATGAGAGTAACGTACGTAAGATGGAGAAAGACATATGTCCATCCAGTTCCTATTACCCCCCCAATGTTGATCCAGAGGTTAGCAGAATTTCCCCCCACCACCACACAAGTTTCCCCATTTAAGGGAAGAAAATTCCTCACTCTAATCTGGCAATCGGAATAAGAGTAGACTGGAAGGATTCAGATAAATTGAAGGTCACCGTGGTGGAGCACGCAGATCTCAACCACCAGATCCCGTCCATTGTAATGTCTTCATTACGGCATGAAAAAATGTCCTAAGCAGGCGACGTGTCATCCCACAGATGACTCAAAGCTGTGCAGCCAGCCTTGTAAACACCATGATAAATGGTTTATGCAAATTAGTCCAATGGACAAAAAATGTTTTCTTATTAATAGTCAAGAACGCTAAATAATGTGTTTGGGAGCGAGAAGCCAAGTTCATAACTCAAGATTAATGACACTGTGATGACAGCAACTTTCACGGAGCAGGACAGGAAGTCAATGCCGTTCTGTTCTGGAGGGACACTGAGTGGAGAGAACAACTGGTAAAATCTATGATAGGATTAAAATGAGCAATTGGAGCTGAACCATGACTTGTAATGGACTTCGAAGCTTCTACATCCAGCTAGTTCACGATAGATGAAGAGATCAAAGAGGAGAGTTTTACACAATCATTGATAGAATGTCCAAATACATTGACTGGCCTTTTATTAGAGCCCCCAGTCCCCTTTATCAGAGCCCCTGGGGCTCTCACGGTTGGCGCTTCCCTGTATTGAAATTAATCCCTGTGACCCCCGAGTACGGCATAAAATCATGTGACAAGTTTTCCTTGGATCAGTTTCAGTGTGAATCCACATTAGATGGGAACATCTAATGTGCAGAATGGCGTAATTGAAGAAAATGTTCAGTGAAAGGGATCCTGTGGATGGAAATAACTCGTCAACGATCGGGGTCAAAGGAGGATGTCAGGAATCACTCTGACAGACAGACACTGTACAGTCAGCCAAATACAATGCTGGGACTTCAGCTTACATGTCCGAACACACAACTCGCCCTTCATTAGCACTGATGGGCTATAACAGCAGACAACCAGTTCCAGCACCGTTGTGTCTAAGGAAAACAGAAAAGCGAAACTCCAGCGGGCCAAAGGGCGCAAAACTTGTATCACTGAGCAGCGGAAAAACATCGCCTGCTCACATGAATCTATACACATGACCACCAGCACATCAGGGATAAGGTACCGCGTGACCAAGAACAAAGCAATTGCAAAGACATAAGGACTAGAATATTTCCCACTAGGACACCAGGAGCACAATGGCTTTTCGCTAGCACACCAGGGACATTAAACTGTAGGTTTTTTATTGACCTGTATGATTTCAGCTATGTTGACACAGTTGTGGAGTGATGGCTGAATTCTATATAACCTGAATTACCCTTCTTCTTTTTTATTAATAAGTAGTTTTTGCCTGTGATTTGACTTCTTCCAAGCTCATATATTTGACACAGAGACCTCGACTTTAGGTAAACAGCCACAGACGCCCCAGCAGACCTCTGTAGTGTGTTATTGCTCCGAGCTTGAAAGACTTTCCATTATTACTTTTGATTTGTGACATTGTCGCTTCGGCGTCTCCACGGGAGATGCCCACACAGATCCTTCTGGCTCGGTTTACTAAATGATTTTTTTTTCTTAATTCTAATTTTCTCTCCCATTCCGCAATGTTCCAAGACACACAGAGACCCGCTGAGTGCAGCAAGAGCCGAATTTTATTTTCCTGAGTGTGACATTGCGGCCATGAAATAGAAGTCTGAAAATCTGCAGGTGGCTATATCAGAAATGAGAAAGAAATCATAAGTAATTATAGCCATTTATGCATTAAATCCATTCCACTGTTTACCTGAGGCAGGAACAGAGCTGAATGCACTGTGATTTCTCCGTACCGGAGGAGCATTGTCACCACACATTGTTCACATTTACATTGCACGATGGGAAAAAATGCAGTTTACAGACCTGTAGATGAAGACAATTTAGCCCCACTTTAAAACATTTAACCAGTAGCCTGGATTTTCATAAGAAATAGCCAGTTCTGCAGTTCAGAATGAATTAAACTGTTCCACAATGGACCACATAGATTTGCTATGGTGGATGGACATTGTGTAGGTGAAGTAGTAGGTAACACATAGTCTACAGTATATGGACAAAAGTATTGCCCCCCCCCCCACTCTACCAATCATGCACTGTCAGGTGATGTGTGAACATTAGTTATAAAGGAGAGGATCACACATCATATCTCCATACAGAAACCATCAGATGCCGCCAGGTGTAGAGCTGACAATGGGATCTGGTGGTGGGATGTCACCAACCAATCAGTACCGGACATCACAGCCCTTTTGGACCTTCTAGAGTCCACTGTTGGCCATGTTATTGGGAGATGGAAGCCATGTGCGGTGCAGCCACGTTCAGGGAGACCTCGTAGACTGACAGAGCGTGGACAACGAAGCCTTATACCAATTGTGAAGACATCACACACATCGTCTGCCCTCATCAGGAGGTCTCACAGGCCATTGGGACATCCATTTGCACCAGAACCATCTGTAGGGAACTGCATGTGAAGGGTTACTATTGACGAGCGGCGGCACACAACATCACAGCTGTGACTGCACAGCGGCGCCTGCGATGGTGCTTGGAGCGTCAGACTGTAAGTGAGTGGAAGCAAGTGTTGTGGACGACTGAATCACAGTACTCCATCTTCCGATCGGATGGCGGCACTTGGGTGTGGTGGTTGTCTGGAGAGTGGTTTCTATGTGACGGCATTGTCCCAGCAGTGAAGGTTGGAGGAGGCTCTGTTATGATGGGGGGTTCTGCTGGGAAGGACTATGGTCATTGGTTATCGTGAAGTCCACCCTCAACGCCAATGGGTACAGAGACATTCCGGACAATGCGGCATCACCTACCCTGTGGCAATACTTGGGTACAGCTCCCTGCTTCTACCAACATGACCGAGCGCCATGTCATACAGCACACAGTATTGAGGAGCAGAACGTCTGCAAACCTCATTGGCCAGCCCAAAGTCCGGAACTCAATCCAATTGAGCGGGGCAAACTAGACCGCCATATCCGTGCATGCCCAACATGCCCATCATCCCCCACATCACTATCTGCAGCTCTCCTCCAGGAATGGAGACAAATCTCCCCACACATCAATGGGTGGAAAGCGGCCTAGGAGGGTTACTGCAGTCATTGAGGCCAAAGGCGGACCAACACCAGATTAAAAAATGTGAATAAAATCTAATTTCTTCAGCTTCTATGTGCATCCTGGTACTTTTGCCAACATAGTATATATTCTGGCAGTGGTGTTGTTTGAGATGGGCCACTGAGCATGCTCAGTTTGCTGTTATCAGATGCCACCCTAGTTGCTCCACTGTATACTGACCAACAGATATACAGCTGCAATCAAAATTATACAATCATTACTACAAATTTGGTTTATTTGCAAAATTTTCAAAACTTTCAGCTGTTTTCAAAAAAACAACCAAACAAGAACAATTTAAAGAGCTCAGCACAACTAATACAGTATATCAAGCAGTTTCTCCACATTCACCACAATATGTCACTTTTACCAAGTACTGCAGTCTCAGAGTTATTTCCATCCCCCTCATAAGAGCGCATATTTGCAAATCAGGTGTTATCTCAAGCATACCCAGTACCAGTAATCAAGGGCTTCATTAGCTGCATCAGGTGTACTTGAGAAAACACATCAAATACCTGGAATGGTGAGGACTTTGTTGACTGTGACGTTTGATTGCATGTTAGAAATAATTAAGAGTGAGGTCCAAAAAGGTTGAGAGAAGAGATCATTGTCTTGTACAAACAAGGAAAAGGATATAGAAAGATACAAAGACACTCAATGTTCCTAGAGATACAGGTGGAAGCAGTTCACAGTTAGGGCTTCTTTACACTGACGATGGCGATATCGCCGCAAGAAAATCACGGCAAAATTGTGACTTTTTTACCGTGGTTTTGGAGCATCAGCTCTGCTTTTTCTCGCAAAAACATCACTGCCACTTGCGATTTTCTCGCGCATTTTTTTCATGCGATTTTGCTGCAATTTTTTAACTAAGTCAATAGGACTTTCTAATGTTAGAAACGCATTGCATTGCATGAAAATTGCGAGTTTGTGCTTTGTGATGTGATTAAAAGTAGGCTTCTTGGGGAAACATGGGAGATTTTAAAAAAAACGCAAGACGCAGAAAGATAGGACATGCTGCCATTTTTTTTTCATGCAGCATCGCAGGAGTGAAAACATTGCAAATGTGAAGGAAACCATTGATAATAATAATCTTTATTTGTATAGCGCCAACTTATTCCGCAGCGCATTGAAAATCATTGGCTTCATAATTCTGTGCTGTCACCCACTCTCGCATTGCTCAAAAGACGCGTGATTTTCTCACAAGTGTGCAGGCCCCCCAACAGGAGCACTGGGTACACTACCTTAACGTGGCAGAAAGAGGGCACTGTCACCAGCTTCCTGAGGAGGCAGAAGGTCAAAAACCCTCCAGTGCCTGTAGAAGAGCTGCAGCAAGATCTGGTGGCAGCTGCACTAAGGTTTGCGGATGACAGACGAGAGCAGTAAATACAGTTCCTTGGTACAGCTCATGGGGCTGTTTCATGGAGGGTCTTATATGGTATGTTTGTCACAGAACACGAAAGTATCTCGGACCATTTTTCTTTATAGCCCTCATAGAACTGTGTATTCCCAAAAACCAGTATAGGACTCTTGATCACTAGGACATCATGGACAAGTACATTCTCACCTGTCTCAGCAGAAACAAGACGTTCACTAGGACACCAGGGTCAGGACACTTACCAACAAGGACCCCAGCGACAAGACGTAAGGGAGTCGTGCAAAGGCATATATTTGCACAACCATATGAAAATATAATCGCACATGCAAACATTCACATTAATATTCAGTCGCAAGTGCGAACCTCTCGTAAGAGTTGCCGGCTGTCATCTTGAATATAAAAAAGAATTAGAGAATTAGAGCTGTGCCATCAGGAGATGTGAGCTGTGCCATCAGGAGATCAGCAGACAAAGGAGCAGCAGCATGTGCTGCTTGGCATCAATTATAGTATACATTAGTCAGCAAAGGCCTGCATGGTATGTGGAGGCAGTTGATCTCACATGGCAGTGCAAGCAACACTGTCCCCAAACTGGGAAGCAGAGCATGAAAAGGCCCTGAAGACCAGGACTGAAGATGAGGACCAAAAGGGCCCTGCTACCTGGGGGCTGAAGTTACAGAGCCGACTGGTGCCACGGCTTCCCAGCTGGTAATCTCTCAGAGGCGCTGCTTCCGGATGCACACACTGACGGCAGTATAGTGTAAATATATCAGTCTCAGGGGGGCTATTGTGGGGGGCACTATTAATACTGGGCTGATATAGGGGATATTATTAATACTCAGGCCACTGTTGGGCACACAATTACTACCGAGGCCAATATAGGTGTCACTATTACTACTGAGGCCACTGTGGGGTTCACTATTACTACTGAAGCCAATGTTGGGATGACTATTACAACTGAAGCCAATATAGGGGGCACTATTACTAATGGGGCAAATATCTACATCCAAAAAACAGTCAAAACTAATTTTGACTGGAAAAAAGCCATGTATCCACAGCTGATTTCATACTATGCAGTGCTCCCCTTGACCACCTCTGAAGGCTTCTCGCTGTCAGCGCTCCCTGGCTTCTGGTTCCCAGGGACCTGGTCAGGTCAGGCCACTACAGTCCGCTGAGAACAGAAGTCGGGGAGGGCTGACAGCATGAAGCCTTTGGAGAAGGTGAGGGGGAGCGCTGTATAGTATTTCCAGTCAAAATCAGGACCAATGGTATGGATTGTGTCTGTTCTTTGGATGCAGAATTTGCTCCCTGTCTTTTTTGAAATGGCCCTGTACTTTTTATAAGGATGGAGGTAAAATCATACATTGTGATAAGCCCCGCCCCCTGACCACACCTTTCTGTCACACCTTAACCCCGGGAAAATCTGATCACCTTGCCTATGACATCATATAAGACTTCTGGGGGACATTTATATTGTATTTTTTTAATTTCACACATCCATAGGAACTCCAGTTATAGGGGAAATCATCCCCATGTAATGATAGTAGTCACAGGCAGAGCTGATTGCTGGGTTCCATGCAGGAACTGAGTGCTATGTAGCCTGTAAAAGAGAAAGCAGCAGCGGTTGTCTCTGACAGTTGAGCACCTGGCCAACTCCTGCTAGATTATAGGAACAGGAGCATTAAAGGGGTTGTCCAGTTGTAACCTATTGATGGCTTCTCTTTATGACTGGCCATCAATAGTTGATCAGTGGGAGTCTATCAACCCGGAGCCCTGCTGTTCAGCTGTTTTCTAAACAAGTGCTCTTATGCACTGAGTTGATTTTTGCAGGAAGCAGACAGCTCCATTCTCTCTGCAGTGGGCAGGCTTGGTATTACAGGTACAGCTCCCATTCACTTCAATGGGAACTTTGCCTGTAATAACAAGCTTGGCCACTGCAGAGAGAATGAAGCTGTCTGTATCCTGCAGAATTCAGGTCTGTGCACAAGCACACAGGCCCAGCATACAGCTAATTGGTGGGGGTCTAGGGTGATAGACTCCCACCGATCTACTATTGATGGCCTGTCATAATGAGTGGTCATCAATAGTTTACAACTGGACAACCCTTTAATCCTGTGCCATATTTTTACCATCGGCTGGGATTAAAGCCTAGCCGGCGCATCCTGCCCTTATACAAAGAACCTTTTTAGCTTTTAGCACTTTCTCAGAGCCTCACAGGTTATTCTTTACAATAGAAAAATTTCTACAAGGCGCGACGATCACTTCTATTCCCATTAATTACGACACGCATTTTAATGACTCTTCTTCGGGAAAATGCATTATGTCCAGCTACATTATAATATACTGTGGCATTATTAAGAATGGTTTCCAATTAAGGCCTCCGCCTGTAGCCATCTTTGCTCTCCTTTGCCAGTGCGAGGTTTGAGCAAAAGGATAATTATTCCGAAGACCGATGAGATTAAATAAGTTACGGGGGTTGGAGCTGGAATCATAAATCGCTGGTTGCACGGTCGTCTGCCGGAGATAGCCTTTATTATATCATTATTGAGGGGAGTTTTAGGTCGTATCTCCCTCTGGTAAGAAAATATTATCCTCGATATGGGGGAGGGAGGATCGGTCTTTAGTCATAGCGTTGCAAAATACAGTATTGATCTGGGCACGTAACAGTCCTACTTGTCAAAAGCATAATGATATTAGCCGAGCCTGACGTAATGTGGTCAGCGGACGCCAAGATTAAAATCACACGCTCTTATTTGGCTTAGATAATTGGCTAAATATATTCTCTTCCATCGGCGGCCCCGGGCATTCCGCACTAATAAGGTATCATATTAATTTTCATTAAAGGCCTCGAAGAGTTGGGAACATTTTTCCTGGCCTGTAAGTTGTTTCTCTTTTTAATCGCGTCGTTTGTATTCCGGGCTGACAATTCACCGGGGTCATTTGGAGTTTTATTTTTGGTTAATGCTTTCGGAGCTTCAGAAGATTTTATCTCCCTCCAATAAAGTTCAGAAGGGCGGCACTAAAGGACGTTATCCAAAACATTTGGCGACACTCTTGGGGAGCCCGCCAGTTATTACTGTTGTGGAATGCGGAATTATAGACGGATTATTTTTATTGCAAGTTGGTTTTGATTCCCATGTAGAAATCTTCTTACGGTATAATGGACCCAGGGTCGGAAACAAGCTCCTCCCCTTCCTGAATTTGTCCTGACATGTAGCTTTACAGAATGCTGATGCACTTTGCATCTCGTAGTGAATGTACCCTGCTGATATTATGCTGTGCTACAAAACTTGTCGTAAAAGGAAGGAGTCATCAGAAAATTATTATTTCGTATATCACTTTTTTGTGTTGAACAAGAATTTTTGGAGGTTTTTTTTTAAGAATAAAAATCCAAATTTTATGGATTTTTCACACTGGTCACAGAGTTTACTAATAGGTTGATACTTCCTTATCTGTGGAAAAAGCTTTGCAGCATTCATCTCACTAACATAACAGGCAGGATTACACTGAAAGATAAACACCTCTATGTATAGATAACACAGGATCCACCATTCACAATTCAATTCACAGCTCACCACCTTCCCTCCCTGCACACTGACCACTAAGCATAATAATAGTCTGATGTTTCCAGTTCTGTAGAGGAAACTTCTCATCTGTCATCTCATTATCATCACAGGCAGGATTACACTGAGAGGTGACACCAATATATAGATAACACAGCAGCACCCATTCATAATAGGTTATGTCAAAGCTCACCTCCTCCAGCTCCCTGCACTCTGACCACATTATCATCACAGTAAGTTTCAGGCCTCATGTTAGCAATTGTACCGGTAAGTCCATTGGCTTACATTGACTCCATTCACTGCATATCACATGGCCGTGCGGTGAAAAAACGACTGTGGACATAAACCCATACAGTGAGATGTGACACCTATATATAGATACCAGGATCCACCATTCACAATCGGTGACCAGTAAATACCCCTCCCTGCACAATGACCCCAGCACAGGTTACAGAGCATGCCTAGAACAATCTCCCATACAAGTCAATGGGTCAGCTTCTGTCTACTGTGTGAATGGCCCATGATGCTGCTGTAAAGCATCTCTCTAAATGCTGTTAAATGTAGCTCAGGAAAGATGGCCGCGCCCATGTATAGAGAACAGAATAAAAAATTATATTCTCAGAAAATAAAAACAGATTAGAAAAATGGAAAATGTTTCTCTACCTAGTTTTCATTACTCAAGAAAAACTTTTGTTGATACAGTCCCTTTAAGTTGCACTCTTGTACATAGCTTATACTTGTAGTCACATCCAGAGCTGCATTCAAAGTTTTGCTGTGTGCTGTTCAAATGTCCTGATAGGCATGTCTTAGTTGGACTTCCATATTACACTGAACAGTGAGAGATGCAATGCAGATTGGTGTCTGAGTTAAAGAGTGATTTGCCCATAATGCAGGACAGTAAACCATTGAGGCATCAGCAAGGTGTGAAGACATGCATCCTGATGGATAACATAGAACCGGAAGACTTTTAAGTGCAGCTTTGGTGGTAACTGGGGAAGATGCCATGATGTAATGAAAAATCAGTATAGTAGTGTCCAAAAGGGTAATTACCCCATTATCACCCTTGGCTGCATTTCAATACCCCTGCTATTTAGTCATCTCCACGTCACTAGTTTGTTGTTGCGGAGGTTGTTATATAATTAAACCATTAGAGTGGGTCAGCTGACCACACTGTGTAGTGACACAGTACCAGTACTACTGTAGTGGCCCGAAGTCTATATATCTGGCCCCTCCATAACTGTCATACATGTCATGTCTTCAGTGTGGATGCACTGTGCAAATTGTCTCGTCTTTAATTATGTGTATTGCACAGCTGCAGCATGTAAGAGGTTAATATCTATGAATGTCTGGGATATGTCTGGAAAATGTAACAAGTTATGCTGTCACTGAGTATGCAAGTTATATATGTAAGTACAAGAGAGTATAGAGGACAGTTTTCCATTGCTTCAACGGTTGAGTGTGGAGGGAGAGTGCTAGCCACATCGGGGCACCTTCAACCCTCATGGGGTGAAGAATGGAAGAGGAAGAGAGGTACCCTGATGACCTAGTTCTAGGACCCCTAACCAAGGAGAGAGACTGCCTGCAGTGTTCAGAAGCCAATCCAAAAGTGAGTGTCAGTGGAGTGATTCGTCTTCCTTCGGTGTGTGTGTCCAGGAGCAGAGTCATACAGATAACATTGACTGTAGGCCCGGTATCATCCTGTGTCCCAGAGTGTGTGTGTTCAGGAGTGGAGTCATACAGATAACTTGGACTGTAGGTCCTGACCTCCGTAATTTGTCCTTCCTGCACTGGTGTGAGAATTTGTTTATCCTGCAAGTAAAGTCCAGTCATTGACCGTTCCCAGTGACTGAAGCTGTCAAGTTACTCGTGTGTGGACTCTCTTACTTTTCTCATTGGACATCCTACGGAGTAAGGAACAGTGGCGTCACCCGTCACATTTCTTCAAGTGTACTACAGCACCTATTCAGGTAACCCCTGCCTTAGCGTTGCCTGAAAGAGGCCTGGCGGCGCCATGGCCACCGTAACATCCCTAACAACTATCCCCACCATCTCCACAGTGGTGTGCCTTGTGTCTTGGTCACTGCACTACTGAGTAATATTAATATCTAGGGGAGACTGTGTCACCATATACATGTATTGTACTGCATTAGATTATATGTATGTATCTTCTTTATCCCTGTCTGACCTTTCCAATTTGGTAATCCCATACTGTTAGCCCGCCCCTCTGTGTTACCTTAGTCCTGATTGACAGAGGAGGGGTTGAGCCAGAATATACTAGAAGCTTCTGGAAGGGGAGGTAATATAAGACCATGCACTTCCTTTTTGGGTCCATACAGTGTAGTGTAGAGTTGGATCAGAGAGTGTAGTAAATTATCTGCTCAGGTGGTGTTCAGCACCCAAAACTGCAGGATTGTTACCAGCCCAGAAGAAGACCAGCAGGAGTAAAGCATGCCTCGACTGGACCCAAAGGGAATCCCAAGGCTTGGATAAGGTACAAGCGCTATTGTGAGTGGATATAAGATAGTGAAAGTACTGAGAGAAGCTGGGACCACCTAAAGTAAGTCCCTCTGACTAAGGCCGCCTGCAGACGGGCGGGTCGGATCCGGCGGGACCCGACCCGAGCGCCTGCAGGGACCAACGCGTACTCACCCGCGCCCCGCAGCTCCGGCTCTTTCAAGACCAGAGCCGGGTGAGTGACGTTTCTGTGCGGGGCTCGCAGAGCCCCGCACAGAAATAGGACATGCCGCAGTTTGTTTACCGCGCGAGATTTCGCGCGGCCAAACCGTGGCCGTCTGCATAGGATTACGTTTGTTAATGCAATCCTATGCAGGCTTCCAGCGGCGGAAATTCCGCGGGAAATCCCGCCGCGGAATTTCTGTCCGTGTGCAGGGGGCCTTAAGTTGTTGGTAGGGATTCCTAGCCTTGTGTAGAGATACACATTGGAGATACTGTGCAGTTTACCAGTACTATGAGCTCTATGATTGTGGTAAAATGGGTTGTAACCTGCTGCTGAATGTTCAGTAAACCTCTAGTTGTTGTTTTCACAAGTTCCCAGCCTCTGACCTGTGTACCCTGCACTGAACACCTTGGTCACTTAACACAATGCCTACCAGGGTATCTGGTTGCTGCATCTGCTACAGCTCAGCCTTGTTTGGAGAGGCGTTCCTGATTGGTTAGCCTCTCTTTATATATTCCTGGCTTCTGAAGTGTCACTGGTTATAGTGTAAGCTATGTGCATTTATATCCAGGCTTCCTTGTATAGTTCTAGTATCTTGTTCCTAGTGTAGCTTTATTTCTGGTCAGTGTAGTTTGCTTCTCTATTTGTCTTGCTTCTTAATTCAGCCCTGCTCAGTTTGGTTTTCTTGTCTCTTGGTCTCAATGCCCTCTCATTGTTTGTCCGGGTCAGTGTTTTACATAGGGAGTTCAGAGATCCTGCTTAAAGGGACGTGGTAAGGGTCTTTTACATGGGACAATTGTTGGGCACTATAGTATTTTTACATAGATCGCTCAGTGAAAGTACAGTAAGCTGAAGTTGACATAAGGCTAGCCCAAGTGGTTGCGCCAATTCTAACGGTGTCATGGTAGTGGCTACTCTGCCTGTAATCGTAGCATATGCAGCAGGTGGATTGCAATTGAGTTTGTAGCAATAACAATTAGTAGTTTGTATACTGTCTGATGTGACACCAGTGCCTTTGCATAAATTAGGATAATGAAATAAAGAGACAAGTCCAAATAGGTTGCAGTAGAACGGAAGGCACACAGTTTACTAAACACTTGCAGATTAATGTCAATGTTCACACTTTCTTTGCAACAGGCAATAACTTCCATAACAACTTGGTAGACATAAAGAACAATACATACGGAGTCTCTTAATCCCTTCCTGGAAGAGTAAGGTGGCCAGGCCAAGCTAAGCAGAGATGAGCTATGAGGTTATTCGTGAAGGAATGGAGGGAAACAGTACAGGCTCTTCTGTAGACACCTTGACTTCTGTCTATGCAGGGACAAGTGTAACTCACGATTACGATGGCTGATTTCCTTCCCGCTGACAAGCAGACCTTCCCTGGCAAATGATCCCTCAGGGCAAGGCTGAAGAAAACTGAAGAAGACCCCTCTCCTGTTCTGTTGTTCTCCTCTCCTGCTGGCTCCATGGCTAGACCTTCTCCATAGATGGCCTCCAGGCTTAGACCGGGTACTCTCCAGGGCAGGGCACCCAGACTAGCCTAGCCTGGACAACACTCGCCTGCATCTTCTCTAGACTGGGCTAGACTCCAACTTTCTCCCTCTCAAGCTGACCCAGACTGCCTTTGACTGACTGACTCTCCCCACTAACCAATCCTGGGCTAAGGGGAAACCTTCTTCCCAGTCCTAGCTAGGGGGACTGACAAGTAACAGAGTAGGCTAGGGTGCATACTGTACAGTCCTGTACAGGATGGTTAGTGAAGACACCAGACTTGACCTCTTAGTGACCAAGATAAGGCCAATGCACATAACAAAACACTAATACACAGACACACACATATTCACATAGACATTCCACATGAGGCAGCTAATAAAGTGCTGTGGGACCCCAACTCTGGGGTATTACAAATGGAGGCAGAGCAAGCTAGAGATTGCTCCGGCTGTCTGCGTCCATTCATAGTCAACAGGCAGTCATTCATAGCTGAATAACTGCCTGCTTACACGGGCCAATCGCCATTTGATTTTCGTACCTGCAGAAACTGAATGACGAATAAGTTATCTTTCGTCATTCTGTTGCTGCTGAGGTTAACACTGAACGACTATTATCATTCAGATTCCCGCGACTGAGCAATCCAACTAATCGTTCAGTATAAATGGGCTTAATTGCACATCCGTATTTTTTGTCCCTGGCAGGCTGCACACTGACCGTACACAGATCCATTGACTTCAATGGGCTTTTTCACACATGTGATTTCTTTCGCCCATGTAAAAAAATTGCAGCATGCCTTATTTCTGCAAGCAAGACAAGAGTGGGACATGGAATGTCTACTGTCTCCGTTGCTTGGAGATCACATGGATGTGTGTCCATGTGCTGTCCGATGCAAGTTGTGCCCAAGAACATAAAGCACAACTGTAAATAAGCCCTAAGTGTCATATAATCGCGTGTACTAATAATTTTTGCAAAGAAATTGCAATTAGATCCCTTCCCTGACTGGCTGGAGTGCTGCATTATGGCTTTGTACTCCAAATATATCTAATAATGTTCCCTATTTCCAGTCTGTGGAGAAATGGGTGCAATTTCACTCTCCACCTCCGGCATCAGAAAGGTTAGAGTTACCCCTGGATACAAACATCAGTTCTATCAGTTCTCATTACATAGAGATGAATGGGATCCATCAGACGATACCCCGTGACAACCGCTAGTGTGAACCCAGCCTTATCTTAATGGAAAAATAAATAAGCTCCACTTCAGGCATTCTGCAATTTAATCCAATGATAAAAGGGTTTCGAGACCATACAGAAACTGTGCACACCCCGCGCCGTCTGCATTGTGCAAAATGTGATGCATCTGCTGCTCTAATACATAGTAACCTCTGGCTTACCCTTAGGTGGCTGCTGGGGACCCTCACCAGGCATTTCGCTTGTTTGTGTCTTGGGAGATTATTTGTGTGTTTGTATGGACATTTGTCCGCAAATTAAAAATGGAAAATAAATTCCAGGAGTTGTCAACGGTTGACAGTCCCGAAAACGGCTTCACTTTTCTGGCAAGATCATAAATTGCCTGAGAATTTAGCTTCAGCGCTCATGACAAAAAAATAATAAAAACCTCCGTATGACGCATTTCCCGGCTCAGTCTAGAAGCTTATAGGTGACTGAAACAAAACAAAGCTTTTGTGTCATCCAAGCTGGGGAGGAAAGTACAACTTTTTTAAAGGTGCAGTTGACCATTTTTGACTTATTCAAAAAGCAATCAATCACAGATCAGTGGAGTCAGGAAGGCTCCGCAATTTACACAAAATGGACCCAACCCCTGGTGTCGATTCTCAAACTAGTGGAGTCACTGTGTAGATACATTGCTTATAGTCTTCAACTATATTAACAGCAAAGGGATTTGCACTCAGAGCACTGGCCCTTTGACGAATAATGCAGGAGAAATCGTGGAGGACGATGGGAGGAAGGCAAATCTGTTGAATGGCTTCTTTTCAAGTGTATTTGTGAATGAAAAGGAAATGACACATGAGATGCAGGGGAATAAAACGAACCCCCCGCTACATATAGCATATCTAACACAGGAGGAAGTGCAGAGTCGGTTAAAGAGGATTAAAATCGATAAATCGGCGGGTCCAGATGGAATACACCCGAGGATTCTAAGGGAACAAAGTGATGTGATAGTTAGACCACTATTTCTTATATATTTATGGACACTATCAAGACCGGGGTTGTACCATTGGATTGGCGCATTGCCAACGTGGTTCGAATTTACAAAAAGGGCTCCAAAAGAGAGCCTGGTAACTACAGGACGGTAAGTCTCACTTCAGTAACTGCAAAAATATGTGGTTTCTGAGAGACGCCATCCTAGAATACCTTAAGGAGAACATCAGAATAATTCCTCACCAGCATGGGTTCATGAGGAGTCGATCATGTCAGACCAATCTGATCAGCTTCTACAATGAAGTAAGTTCTAGGCTGGACCTGGGAGAGTATATTGCTCTCATATATCCGGATTTCTCTAAAGCATTTGACACCGTGCCACATAATAGTTTGATATATAAAATGAGGCAGCTCGGATTGGGTGAAAACATGTGTAGCTGGGTACAGAACTGGCTCGGGGATAGAAAGCAGAGGGTGGTAATAAATGGTTCATACTCTGATTGGGCGACCGTTGCTAGCGGGGTGCCACAGGGTTCAGTATTAGGCCCCATTCTGTTCAATATATTTATCAATGACCTGATGGAGGGATGGCACAGTAAAATATCAATATTTGCAGATGATACAAAACTGTATAAGACAATTAATACAAGGCAGGACAATGTGCAGCTACAAAAGGACCTAGACAAGCTGGGGGCTTGGGCAGAAAAATGGCAAATTAAATTCAATGTGGATAAATGTAAGGTTATGCACGTGGGCAGGAGAAACGGTTGTCACCAATATACACTAAATAGGGTACTACTAGGGAAAAGTGATATGGAAAAAGACCTGGGGGTACTAGTGGATTGTAGATTTAACTGGAACAACCAATGCCAGTCAGCTGCTGCAAAAGCTAATAAAGTATTGCGGTGGATTAAAAGAGGTATAGGGGTGAGGGATGAGAACATTATCCTTCCATTATACAAGGCACTAGTCAGGCCCCACATGGAATACTGCGCACAGTTCTGGTCACCGGTGCTCAGGAAAGATGTCACAGTGCTTGAGGGGATTCAAAGAAGGGCAACTAAACTTATAAATGGAATGAAGGGACTGGAATGTCCAGAGAGGCTATCAAAATTAGGATTATTCACCCTGGAAAAAAGACGGCTAAGAGGCAATCAAATAACTATGTATAAGTACATGAGGGGACAATACAAGGATCTCTCCCATGATCTGTTTACACCCAGGACTGCGACGGTAACAAGAGGGCATCCTTTATGTCTAGATGAAAGCAGGTTTCATCACCAACACAGAATGGGTTTTTTTTACTGTAAGAGCAGTGAGACTATGGAACTCTCTGCCTGAGTACGTGGTGATGGCAAAATCCATTCAGGAGTTTAAGAGGGGACTTGATGTCTTTCTCGAGCGGAAGGATATTACAGGATATAGACATTAGGTGACCAGTGGGTTTGTCGTACCGGGTCTTACAGTCAGGTAGGAATTATCAAAGGTTGATCCAGGGGATTATTCTGATTGCCATTATGGAGTCGGGAAGGAATTTTCCCTCAAATGGGCTAATTAGTTCTGCCTCTTGGGGTTTTTGCCTTCCTCTGGGTCGACTGGGGGTGGAAGTGGGCTGAACTGAATGGACATTGTCTTCATTCAGCCTGACATACTATGTTACTATGTTATCCTGTACTGATCCTGAGTTACCTGTATTCTACTCCAGAGCTGCACTCACTATTCTGCTGTTGGAGTCAATGTGTACATACATTACTTATCCTGTACTGATCCTGAGTTACCTCCTGTATTATACTTCAGGGCTGCACTCACTACTCTGCTGTTGGAGTCATTGTATACATACATTACTTATCCTGTACTGATCCTAAGCTACATCCTGTATTATACTCCAGAGCTGCACTCACTGTTTTGCTGGTGCAGGCACTGTGTATATACATAGTTGTAGTCTCTCATCAGCTGGAGTGCCAAAAGTTAGGCCAAAAACTGCAGTACACAGTGACCGGCCTCCGCTACACAGCAGGGTAGACCCCACTGCTGCCAATCAGCAGGTTTTATGGCTAGTGGTATGTACCAGGCCTAGTCCAAGCAGTGACCCCTGGTTTATCCTACATGCAGATTCTGTCAGTAGTATTTATTGCCCCCTCCACATTTGAAGGGTCTGTTCCAGTTTTTCTTGAAATGTCTCTCTAGATCGGCACCACAGAGGTTAACTGACAAGCCAGCTCTGAAAGAAAGCAATAGAATCATTTGTAGGCTGCAGTAAACACACGGCCTCCTTCTCCTGCAGCCCGCCGAGCATTTGCATTTAAAAGACTTTACTTTGGGGTAATGAGATTTTGATACCACCCGAAGGTTAAGTTTCAGAGATGCAAACGAGCATTTATCAAGTCTTCTGCAAATCCAAATATCTTAACAAACACTTAGAATAAACTGCTGCCTGCACAATGGAAAAGTCAAATCACCTCATCAGCCTGGAGCGGCTTCGGGACGCAGAATCTCTACCAGGCCCCCTACCATTTCTACCACTGATGTGGCAGGGGGTGTTTGGACTCTCTCAGACACCAGGGTAAGGCCGCCTGCAGACGAGCGGAAATCCCGCCGCGGGATTTCCCGCGGGATTTCCGCCGCTGAAAGTCTGCATAGGAGTGCATTACAATACGCACTCCTATGCAGACGGCCGCGGTTTGGCCGCGCGAAATCTCGCGCGGCAAACAAACCGCGGCATGTTCTAATTTTCTGCGGGGCATGCACTCACCTGGCCGCCGGCTCCGGTCTGCGCATGCGCCGGCTGCGCGGCAGCCGGCACATCAAAGAGCCGGGGCCGCCAGGCGCGGGTGAGTACGCGCTCGTCCCTGCAGGCTCTGGGGTCGGATCGCGCGGCGAGATTTCTCGCTGCCGGATCCGACCCGCTCGTCTGCAGGCGGCCTAAGGGTGTCACTACTACATCTGCATCCACTCTAGCTGCACCACCTGGTAATGTTTTGTTGGTATTTTTACATGTGCCAGTTCTTGTAAGGCCGCATGCACATAGGCGGGTCGAATTCCACATGCGGAATCCCGCAGTGGAATCCAACCCTGGCAGCAGCAGCGTCCGCACGTACCTGCTTTCTTTTTCTTCTTTCTGCTCTGCAGATGGTCCACACGGCTCCCCGTCGGACATGCACAGTACAGATTTTTTTTAAACTCCTGCTTTTCCTGCAGAATTCTTGGCCCATCCGCAATGTCAATTGCGGACGGGCTGCGGGTCAGACAGCTTCCATTGACTTTAATGCGGAATCTGCAGGCAAATGAAGCATGCTGCGATTTTTCATCCACAAGCGAAAACCGCAATTGGTTTCCACCCGTGTGCATAAAGAATCACTTTTGCATAGTGCAGCCGGAGAGATAGTTGGGTAGATAAAGGCCTTGTCACGGGGTTCTACTATCTACTCCCCAGGGGGTAGATCGGGACCCGCGAGGTCACAGGGAAAAGTAACCGGAGGTTACCTGTAGTCTTCTTTGTCATGCATGACGCCACCATTCCATCCTCTGCGGTGAATCTTGATGATTGAATAAAGTAGTCCACACACAGGGAAACGTTCTGGACAAAGCGGGAACTGTCAGTAATGTCCGTTAACTGTAACTTAAGCAAAGTCCACTTTACAACAACATTTTGGCACAGATACAACAAGAGAAGGTGGTGTGACAGGGGAGATTCTCGGGGTTTTCTGGAAGATCCACAGTTTTAGTTATCTGCGTGATCTCGCTCCCAGTGACTCTCTCTCTTTCTTACTCTCTATCGGTCAACACTTACGTTTTCTAGTGACTTTCTCTCACCAAGCAGTAGTCCTTCTCTCTCACTCAACGCTTAGTGGTAGCACCAGCATAACCTGGGTGGACTGGGCCCATGCCAAGCAGAAGGGAATCGCTTGGCTTCCTCCATTCTCTCCTCACACAGACTGATCAGTGTCTGTGTGGCTCACTCAGCTGAACTTCTCTCTGTCTTGCAAACTCCTACTACTACATCAGACTGACTCTTGCAAGAAGGCAGAAGACCCTTGCACTGCACCTTGAAAACACTTATAACAAGCAACATCACATGACTCACAAAGTGATACATTTTCCAGACACAACCTAGTCATTAACCCATTCAATCCTGCAGAGGTGCAATCATATGCAGCATCCGAGGAGCGGGCCCACATCTGAGGAAATGGGGTAGATAAAGGTTTCCGTCACCGTGGCTCTACCATCTCTTCCCCTGAGGGTAGCTTGGGACCCATCCAATTTACTTCTGTGGGGAAGTCACAGGGAAAAGGTAATTAGCAGTTACCTTAAAGTCTGTGTCACTCGTGACGCCACCATTCCATCCTCTGCGATGAATCCTGAGGTTGTAATAAAGTAGTCCACACACAGGGATAACTTTCTGAGCAAACCAGAAACAGTTGGTAATGTCCGTTTACATAATTCCAATAAAGTTCCAACAAATAACAGCAACAGTTCGGAAAACACTTTATACTCTCAGAAGATTGTGTGACAAGGAGGACTCTCGGGGTAATCCAGACAATCCACAGTCCCAGTTATCTGTGAGATCCTGCTCCCGGCAAACTCTCTCTTCCTTTCTTACTCTCTACCGGTCATCAGTCACTCTTATGGTGTCCTTCTCCTTCTCTCTCACTCTCAGTGTGGATAGCGGCACTGGCACATCCTGGGTAGTGTAAGCCCAGGACAGGCTTCAGACCATCGCTCAACCTCTTCCATTCTGGACCACACAGACCAGACAGTGTCTGTGTGGCTCACTCACTTGCTAATTGGAAAAACTCTTGCAAGACTCCCTCTCTCTCTGACTTAAGGCCCATTTAGACGGGACGAGTGTCGGGCAAATGATACCCAACACTCGTCCCTACACATGCTAGCTCCCGTGCACCTGCACTGATTTCTCTCCTCTCGCTCCCACACCCCTCTCTATTGACATAACATAGCGGTCATTCAATACTGAATGGCTGCTATTTACACTGAGCAATCAATTGATCGTCCATCATTTATGCTGCAAAAACGATGGACGATGAGCAGATCTCCGATCGCTCAGTGTAAATAGCAGATGTTCAGTATTGAACGCCCGTTATGTTAAGTCAATGGACAGGGGCAAAGGAGCGCAAGGAGAGAAATCTCCTCCTGCCGCTCCGCTGTGAGCCAGCGATACTAGCTCCCATGCAGCAGCACGAGAGAGAGCATGTGCGGGGACAAGTGTTGGGCATCGTTTGCCCGACACTTATCCCGTCTAAATGGGCCTTTAGCATCCTCACCAATATATATATATATATATATATATATATATATATATATAGTCACATGACATACAAGATATATTTCCCGGACATAACCCAGATGTTAACCCATTCAGTGCTGCAGAGGTGTAATACACATTAAATGCATACAACATAGAAGAAACTGACAATACCATTACACAAGACAATCATTTAACATTAGGGGGGGGGGGGTCGTTAACTCTGAGCCACTACACATAAAATCCAAATGCATACTACACTGACAAGACAATGGCACAAGACAGACATTTAAAATTATCGAGGGGCCCCACTAACTGTGGGCAACTACATATAGCATGTTATGGGCGGTATTTGCTGCAGAATTCGGAGGCAGTCGCCTGCTCCGGATTCCACAATTCAAATATGCCCATGTGCATTAACCCTAAGCCTTTTACTTTATAGTATATATAGTGGTATGTAATCAGTAGCAGGGCCGGCTCCTCGTTTATACAAGCCCTTGGGTGACGGAGTCTTATTGGGCCCCTTTGCAGTGTGTCACAACACATGTGGCAGTAAATGTGCAGCAGCGCATACAGTGACCATATAACAATAGATACCTTCTCTACACAGATGCTTTGCAGACCATATAAGTGATTACAGTAATCACAGGGAATGTCCTCTCTGACTGGAGTCATTCAGTTTCTTCTGTATTCTGCACAGACCGCCATGACAATTTCTCCTGCCTTAACTTGTCTCTGTGGAATGTGACACACAGACATATTTGGCTCCTATCTTTTCCATCATGCTCCCTACCTTATCTCCACCTTTATACTATCCCCCTTCTATAGTGCCCAATATAGTAGTGATAATGTCATATGTGGTACCCCACAAAGTTGTACTGTCCCTATTTTTGGGTCCCCTGTAGGCCCACACAGTAAGTGCTGCTTATAGTGACCATCACACAGTAAAGGTGCCCCCACTTAGCAATAATGCCTTCTTTATTTTCCCATTCAGTGATAATACTCCCCTTTCCTCCATTTTGCCCCAATTCACTAATAATGCCCCCTTTTAGACATAATGCCCTCTTTGCCCTCTCTGAAAAATAGTGCCTCCTTTGATTAATAATGTCCATAATGTATCTTTGATTTAAAAAGATAAAATACGGTCCATACTCACCTTCTCTGCCGCTCCCCAGTAGTGGCAGTGGGTGTACTGTCACCTGCTGATGTCCGCATTCTGCGATCACATGGCAATCACAGGATCGCTGCAGACATTCCAGAGTCTCACTGAGGGCTCATTCATTCCCATGCGTAACGAGCATTGAATGGAGGCAATGAAAGTCTATGGACCTTCATTCTTCCATTTACAACTGCATTGGAACTGCGTGTGGACATGCCTATAAAACGCAGAAGAAATAAACCGCAACATGCTGTATTTCTCTGCGTTTCATAAGCACTGAGGTTTTTGTTGCTTTTTTTTGCAGTACTACTTTTAAAAATAAAATATCTTTGGAAAACAATAACATTTTTTTCTGTTGCCATCTGCTGAGCGCCATTACTTTTATTTTTCTGTAGTTGTGTGAGGGCTCGTTTTTTGCAGGACGTCCAGTAGATTCTATCTATACAATTTTTAATAATATGTTTTGCTCTGATTTTTTATTGTGAATGTGGGAAAAGAGGTTCTTTTTAGGCCACTCTTACCCAGGTGTTTGTAAAAATTCATTTCAATATGCGATGTAGTGCATTAAAAAGCGCTGCAATGCCAAAAAATAGAACATGCAGTGTTCGATTTAGCACAGATTAGAACTGCCACGCTAAAACGCTCGTCTGAGAAGCCCCATTAAAATGAATGGAGGCTTAGTGCAGTGTTTTTAGCGGGCGTTGCAAACACACGCTAAACACTGTAATTAAACCCCGGATGAAAGTGGCCTTAAACTTTTATTGCATTTTATTACTTTCTAATAATAAAACTTTTTTCTACTGATTTTTAGTCCCCATAGAGGACTTGAAATTGTGCTTGTTTAATTGTTCAGATAGTATAATTTTATATCATATAACTGCATTATACTGCATTCTGATAGGCAGTCTATGAAGCATGCCTTAATAGGCATTAATTCATAGCAGCCCTGGGCCTACGGCTGCCATAGCAACTGATGGCATCTCAGGATTTCTTCAGACAGTGATGGGGGCATTAAAGAGTTAACAGTGTGAGAGCTGATCGCGGGAGGGTGTCAGCTTTCAAGGACAGCAAGCACCCGCCTTGTATGTAGTGGGATCGGCTCATGATCTTAATTCATACAATCTTCACATGCCCAGGATGTAAATGTATACCCTGAGGTGTACAGGGGTTGTCTGGACTCATTTGGACATGTCTGGATTGGTCATCGTTAGTTGATGAATGGGAGTCCACCACTCAAGACAGCTTCCATCAGCTGATTGTCCAACCCACTGTCCAGTGTAGCGAGATGGACAGTGTAATCAGCAGATAGGCAAGGAAGTGGGAGCTCCAGCTTCACTCCCACTGAAATCAATGGGAATGCTGTGCTGCTACTGCATAGCTCTCCCATTGATTTCAATAGGAGTAAAGCTGGCGCCTACATTTCCTCCTCTGTCAGCTGATAACAATGTCTGATCTGCTGCACTGGACCATGGGTGTCAGGGTTTGAACCTGGGAACTCCCGTGTTCCAGGTGGCATCTCTCTGAACAGTTGGACTGCTCCCCTGCTTAGCCTTGTCCAGTTCTTGCTCCTGATTAGCTCCACCCCACACTGATTAGCCACACTATATAAACTTGGCCCTGTCTCTCCATCAGGGTATGATTATTGTGCACCTAGCCAGTGGTCAAGCTTTTCCACCAGCTGCTCCCTCCATACTGCTACCTGTCATACCTACCTGTGTACTGACCTCTGGCTTCCCTGACCACGCTACCAACCCCACACCGGTTACGACAAAGGGACTCCAACCCTGATCCCGATTGTTACAAAATAATCATGCCCAAATATGGGGTCTGTTGTGGCCTCCTCGTGGAAAAAGGTTGCTGAGCTCCAAGAATTTTGTGCCACCTACCAAAGAGAGGTAGATGATCTACAGTGGCAGCTCCTGGAAATGTGCAATTCAGGTTCTGATGTCCATTTGCCACCTCATGCAAAGTTTGGTGGGGATCTTCGCTAGTACTGAGGGTTTCTTAATCAGTGCCGTATCTACTTCCAGATGTAAACTACTCCATTTAGCTGTGATACAAAGAGGGTTTTATATATCATCAACCTTCTCACTGATGAGGCGCTTGCATGGGCCTTGCCGTATGTGGAAACAAACAGCAACCTCCTTGACAATCTTAATGCCTTCCCTACCACTTTGAATCAAGACTTTGATGATCCGAATCGCTGTGCCACAGCAGAGGGTAGGGTACATAACCTACAACACGGGTGACGCTCTGTTGTCGAATATATGGCAGAATTTTGTCGCTGGGTGACTGATACCACATGGAACCTAGCCGCCTAGAAGAGTCAGTTCCGATGAAGATAATCTGAACCAGTGAAAGATGAGCTTGCCAGAGTTGAGACCCCTGACAATTTGAAGGACTTTATTCGGTTATGTATTTGAATTGATCAGAGACTTACAGAAGAAATAAGGAAAAGCTGTGGATTTTTGGTAACCTCCCTGCCTATTCTTTCAGTCAACCAGCAGTCAACACCCAGCAAAGGACTGAAACCGTACCCGAGTCAATGCAGATTGATCTCATTCGCAAACCCGTTTCCTTAGCAGAGAAGGAAAGACGCCGTGCAGAGAATCTATGTCTCTATTGTGGGGGCTCGGGGCATTATGCTATTAACTGTCTCAACAAGTTCTAAAAGACCATTGCCTTTGCCAGTGCTAAGTCCATAAACAAATCTGATGCTGCAAAACAGCTGGGTTCTGTGTTACAGGCCATACCATCGATAATACAAGATAAAGATGAGATATGTCCCCCATCTTTTAACTTTGTCCTTACCTTACAGGTCCTAATTGGGGCCCAGAAATTACAATTTTCCCCTATTTAAGATTCTGGAGCTGGAGGGAACTTCATAGACTTTAAATACACTCTCCACAACAATATCTGAAGTATGACCAAAACCACACCAATTGATATGGAAACAGTGGATAGATCACCATTGTCTTCGGGGCCTATAACTCATGAGACAATTGAACTTTAAGGTGTTATTGAACCTGATCATCATGAAACAATTATTTTCCATCTTATCCCTTCTCCCAAGTTTCCAGTTATTCTAGGAATCCCTTGTTTTTTTACCCACAATCCTTCTATCAACTGGGACTTAAGGACCATCACCTTCCCCTCTGAGTACTGCAAAGAAAGATGCCAGATGTCACTAACCACCCTCGAACATAACCAAACCTCTGAGGATAGTCATCAGAATTCTGATAAGTTGCCAACCCAGTATCAACAATTCAATTATGTCTGCACCAAGAAGAAATCCGGCCAACTTCCCCCTCATCGGCCATATCATTGCCAATCAAATTGTTCCCTGGAACAACCATCTCGTTTGGACGGATTTACAATGTTTCTGAACCAGAGTTAAAGGGACTCAGGGGATACCTGGATGAAAATATAAGGAAAGGCATTATTCAACCTTCTTCATTCCCAGCTGAGGCACCTCTGTTCTTTGTAGAGAAGAAAGACTTAAAGGGGTTGTCTCGCGGCAAACCTCAAAATTTTACCTTACCCCATTCCCCCTGTCACCCCCCTGGCATAAAATAGCAAAGTAAAGCGGTTTTTAAGCCGCTAGCTACTTACCGATCCGACGAAATAAGGACTTTAAAAAATCTTCTCCCTAAGATGGCCGCCGGTCCTTTCCCAGGGATGCACTGCGGTTTTCTCCCATGGTGCACTGCGGGTCTTCTCCCATGGTGCACCATGGGCTCTGTGCGTTCCATTGCCGATTCCAGCCTCCTGATTGGCTGGAATCAGCACACGTGACGGGGCGGAGCTACGCGATGCCGTGCAGAAGGGGGCGGAGCCAGAACGCCGCTCGTGCCTGGACCAAGCAGAAGGGGAGAAGACCGCACAGCGTAAGTGCGTCTAAAAAAGCAAGAAGACAGCGAAATTAGATGGAGCCATGGAGACGGGGACGCTAGCAACGGAGCAGGTAAGTGAATAACTTCTGTATGGCCAATATTTAATGCACGATGTACATTACAAAGTGCATTAATATGGCCATACAGAAGTGTATAACCCCACTTGCTGCTGTGAGACAACCCCTTTAACCTTGAGGCCATGCATTGATTATAGGGAACTAAATAAAATTACTGTCAAAAACTGCTGCCCTCTTACCTCAATACCGGAATTGCTGGAAAGACTTTGTTCTGCGAAGATTTTTACAAAACCAGACCTGAGAGGGTCCTATAAACTTACATAGGTCCCCCCAGGGGATGAGTAGAACAAGATATGGATATTTTGAATACCTGTTTATGTATTTTGGCCTTTGCAATGCTCCTGCAACCTTTCAGTATTTTATTAATGATGTGTTTCGAGATTTTTTGGATCAATTTGCTGTTGCTTACCTCGATGATATTCTTATATTTTCTGATGGCTTGGAGGAACATCACAGGCATGTCCAGGTAGTCTTGGAATGTCTCCAAAGGAATCATCTTTATATCAAACTTGAAAAATGTGAGTTTGAAGAAACCAGGATCTGATTCCGTGGATATATCCTCTCCCCAGATGGTCTGTATATGGACCATAGTAAAATTAAAGCTGTGGTTGACTGGAGCACTCCAAGAAATCTAAAAGACATTCAACACTTTATAGGATTTGCAAATTTCTACTGAACATTTATAAAAGACTTCTCAAAAATCATTTTACTAATCACTTTGCTCACACAGAAAGCCAAAACATATTCATGGTCTGCAGAGGTCCAGAGCACCTTTGAAAAACTAAAAAGCTCTGTTCACTTCTGCACCAGTGCTTTTTCATCCAAATCCGAAACTCTCCATTTGTTGTAGAAGGTGATGCCTCTGATGCTGTTGTGGGAGTTGTCTTGTCTCAACAAATTGGAGACAAGATGCAACGTCACCCATTTGTATTTCTGTCTAAGGCGAGGAAGAGTTTGTGGTTGACAAAATTTTGGACTCAAGAATACAAAGAGGTAAACTGTAATACTTTGTGCAGTGGAAAAGGTAGAGCCCTGAAGACAATACTTGGGAGCCAGACCAGGGGGAGTTATATCACAAATACCAGCCCCTAGGATGTCCGGAGGCCATCCTGGAAGGAGGGGGCTATTGTCAGGGTTCGAACCTGGGAACTCCTGTGCTCTCGGCAGTGTCTCTTCCTGGTGAGCTGTTCAGCCTGCTGGATAGCTCCCCTGCCTAACCTTATCCAGTTCTTGCTCCTGAGGCCTAGCTCTTGATTATCTCCACCACACACTGATTTGCCACACTATATAAACATGGCCCTGTCTCTCTTTCAGTGTGTGATTATTGTGCTCCTAGCCAGAACTCAAGCTTTCCCACCAGCTGCTCTTCCACACTGCGACCTGACATACCGACATGTGTACCGACCTCTGGCTTTTCTGAGTACACTACCCACTTGCGCCTTTTGTGCTGCAACTGATATCTACTCATGTACCAACCTCTGGCTAACCTGAACACGCTACGGATCTGCATCAGTTATGACAAAGGGACTCCAACCCTGATCCAGATCATTGCGGTGGGACGGACGATTAAGTGATGAGCCGAGATCCCATACAGCAAACCCCCATCCATCAACTACTGATGACCTATCCAGAAAATAGGTCATCAGGCCAAATGAGGCCAGTCAACCCATTTAGGGAGTTAATGGAGCTGAGCTGCAATACAAGATATTCCCTAAAGAAGAGAGGGGCGCTATTTCTGGAAAAACTGAATTGGGCTAAGCTACAATATCAGAAACTGCCTATGGACAAGAACAGCACTGTTACTGTAAAAATGCAGACTCATTTTTCTAAACATGGACAATCCCTTTAAGTAAGGCACATTATAATATAGTTGTCATCCCTGCATTTCTTATGGGACCTTTTCGTGTTTTTGAGCATTAGTTTCACCCAACAATCCCTACCTGGAAAGACATGAGCGTGGTATCGATTATTCCTCATCATGGCAGTGCCCTATTTTTTTCCACGGGTCACTGTAGATATGTAGCGCCAATCTCTTTATCCCTGTCACATTGTTTCTCATTATGCATTGGACTGTGTTTCTAAACACCTCAGCTCATTATCATGGTTTTAGCTGTGCAATTTCAGCCCCGCTCAGATACAATGAAACCTCCATTTTCGCAGATTTTAATTACGCGTGGCTTCTGAAGGCACGAGGGGGCAGCGAGATTCATAATTTCATCCTAATGCCATAGTAACCATTTCCATTCAGCACTTTAATGTCACATTGGATGGTCTTGAATAGAAAAACCGAGAAAGCGGAGGGAGTAAGAAGGGCGCAATTTCTACTCTGTCGCTGCATCAATTATATCTACGGAATAAAAGCGATAGGTCAGCATTATTCACCTACGCCGTTTTCACGTCCGACATTCTGATTGGCCTTTTTCTATTTTATTATTTTCCGGTGAATTTACTTTTTGTTATTTTTTGTCTATTTTTGGATTTCAGATTTTCTTTCTTCGTTATGTCAACAGCTGAGCTTTTATAGTGCTGGCCAAGCGGGAACGTACAGCACCTGTGTTTATTCACATCCACATAAATACCTGCTTATTAGGAACCAGGACCCTCGGCTGCATTCCCAAAAAATTTAACGACTTAAATCCAAGTTAGCCAAGCTGTCAGCATTTCTCTATAATGAGATATTTATCTGCAAAAGTTTAACGAAAAGTTTTTGAACTTTTTTTAAAATTATGGCTAGTATTACACAGAAAAGCATCAGACACTGAATGGAAAGAACTACGTGGCCCCTAACATCATTTATGTCTCCTAACTATTCAGCGGGACTGTCCTGGATTTTTAAGGCCATCCTGCCGTCCTGGGATGCAGTAGATATGTCCCACAGGAGAAGAATGGAATAACATAAAAAAAAGCCTACACTCACCCCTTTCACTAATCCTACCACTTGGTCTATCCTGCTCTGGTCCCCCACTCACTACTTGACAGCATCAATCATGTGCCAGCCATTAAGTGATCACTGCTTCCAATCAGTGGTTTCAGGTGTGCCACATCTGAGACCAGGAATTAGCAGTAGCAATCATGTGATTGCACTATCTAGAAGTAAGCAGGGCATCAGAGCAGCACAGACTGGTGCAAAGAGAGGGCAAAAGAGGTGAGTATAGGCTGTTTTTTATATTTTATTGAATAACTGAGGGAATTGTTGCGTGTTGGCATTATTACTGAGAGGGAGCAATATTAATATGCGTGGGGAAATACTACCATGAGAGGGTCGTTATTACTGTGAGAGGGTCACTGAGGGGCATTATTACTGAAACATAGTAACATAATATGTTAGACTGAAAGACAATGTCA
Source organism: Eleutherodactylus coqui (assembly GCF_035609145.1). Classification (NCBI taxonomy): domain Eukaryota; kingdom Metazoa; phylum Chordata; class Amphibia; order Anura; family Eleutherodactylidae; genus Eleutherodactylus; species Eleutherodactylus coqui. The sequence continues at coordinate 227,703,778 of NC_089839.1, forward strand.
ATTTAGTTCAGCCTGTTTCCACCCCTTTGTTGATCCAGAGGCAAAAAAACGCAATGAGGCAGAAGCCAAATTAGCACAATGTGGGGGGAAATATTCCTTCCCGACTCCATAATGGCAGTCAGAATACTCCCTGGATCAACGTTTGAAAGTTCCTACCTCACTTCAAGAACCGGATGAACAAACCTGCTGTTTATTTAATGTCTATATCCTGTAATATCATAGCACTCTAAAAAGATGTCTAGTCCCCTCTTAAACTCCTTTATTGATTTTGCCATCACCACGTCCTCAGGCAGAGAGTTCCACAATCTCACTGCTTTTACAGTAAAGAACCCCTTTCAATGTTGGTGATGAAACCTGCTTTCTTCTAGACGTAGCGGATGCCCTCTTGTTACGTTGCAGTCCTGCGTATAAACAGATCATGGGAGAGATCCTTGTATTGTCCCTTAAAGTATTTATACATAGTTATTTGATCGCCCCTTAGCCGTCTTTTTTCCAGGGTGAATAATCCTACATTTCACAGCCTCTCTGGGTATACCAGTCCTCCCATTCCTTTTATTAATTTAGTTGCCCTTCTTTGAACCCCCTCAAGCACTGCAACATCCTTCCTGAGCACCGGTGTCCAGAACTGTACGCAGTATTCCATGTGGGGCCTGACAAATGCCTTATATAGTGGAAGGATAATGTTCTCGTCCTTCGCTCCTATACCTCTTATAATGCACCCCAAGACTTTATTTTCCTTTGCAGCAGCTGACTGGCATTGATTGCTCCAGTTAAGTCTACAGTCAACTAGTACCCCCAGGTCTTTCTTCATATCACTTTTCCCTAGCAGTACCCCATTTAATGTATATTGGTGACATCCGTTTCTCCTGCCCATGTGCATAACCTTACATTTATCAATATTGAACCTCATTTGCCATTTTTCTACCCAAGCCCCCAGCTTATCTAGGTCCGTTTGCAGCCGTATAGTCTGCAGATATCGATATTTTACTGCACAGCCCTTCTATCAGGTCATTGATAAATATATAGAACGAGGCCTAGTACTGAACCCTGTGGCACCCCTCTAACAACGGTGACCCAATCAGAGTACAAGCCATTTATTACCACCCTCTGCTTTCTATCCCTGAGGCTGCATTCCCACGAACGTATATCGGCTCGGTTTTCACGCCGAGCCGATATACGTTGTCTTCGAGTGCAGGGGGGGAGGATGGAAGAGCCAGGAGCAGGAACTGAGCTCCCGCCCCCTCTCTGTCTCCTCTCCGCCCCTCTGCATTATTTGCAATGGGGAGAGGCGTGGTGGGGCGGGGCTAATTCCTGGAACTTAGCCCCGCCCCACCTCCTTTCATTGCAAATAGTGCAGAGGGGCGGAAAGGAGGCAGAGAGGGGGCGGGAGCTCAGTTCCTGCTCCTGGCTCTTCCATCCTCCCCCCCCTGCACACGAGGACAACGTATATCGGCTTGGCGTGAAAACCGAGCCGATATACGTTCGTGGGAATGCACCCTGAGACAGTTCTTTACCCAGATACACATGTTTTCACCCAGACCGAGCTGTCTCATTTGCAGCACGGTGTCAAATGCTTTAGAGAAATCCAGATATACGAGATCAAAACTCTCCCGGGTCCAGCCTAGAACTTAGTTCATTGTAAAAGCTGATCAAACTGGTCTGACATGATCGACCCCTCATGATTTCCGTGAGGTATTCCAGGATGGAATCTCTCAGAAGTCCCTCGAATATTTTTCCAATTATTGAAGTGAGACTTACCGGTTTGTAGTTACCAGGCTCTCTTTTACACCCCTCCTTATATATTGGAACCACATTGGCAATGCACCAATCCAGTGGTACAACCCCAGTCTCCATAGTGTCCCTAAATATAAGAAATAGCAGTCTTTCTATCACATCACTTAGTTCCCTTAGAACCCTTGGGTATATTCCATCTGGACCCTTCGATTAGCTGATTTTAATCTTTTTTAAACTGTTCTGCACTTCCTCCTGTGTTAGGCAGGTGATATTCAGCAGGGGTTTGTTTTAGCCTCCTGCATCACGAGTGACATTTATTTTTACTCCATAAATACACTTAAGAAAAAAGTATTCAATAGATTCGCCCCCTACCCCCCCACCCCCAACCCCAACCCCAACCCCATCATCTTCTATTGTTTCTCTTGCATTATTTGTTAAGGGGCCAGTGTTCTCAGTACAAATCCTTTTACAGCTTATATAATTGAGAAACAGTTTAGGATTATTTTTGCTTTTTTTGGTGATCACTCTTTCCGCCTCCTTGTCACTTTTGATCTTAACCTTACATACTCTGTTTTTTTCCTTGTACGATTTTAGCGCTTTTTCATTGCCTTCTTGTTTTAATAATTTAAACACTTTCTTTTTTCACTTATTGCCCCCTTACAGTCTTGTCGAGCCACATTACTTAAAAGTAATTAGGATGCAAAACCAGACACAGCCTGTGGATGGGACTGGTGGTATTTTTGGAAGGGAGAAGTCATGCTTTTTTTTTATCCTGGACAAGCCCTTTAATATTCTCTTGCTGGGTTACCTTAGTCTTCTATAGAGTATTAGATTCTGAATGAGATTCTGGGTGACTACTGCAATTTGCCACCCTTGGGCCAACGCCCATAGGGGCCACTCATATAAATTTGCAGCCCTGTTCGGAGTTGCAGGTAGGCTTTTCTTTATCCAGGGCTGCCCTAGCGCTGTATCAGAATACTTGGGCCATGACACAGTAGCTTGTTAGCACTCCATTATATTCAGCCAGCCCCGGCACCTGTCTATTTTAACATAACACAGGGTTTCCGTTAAACCCGCAGCTATACACTAACGTCCCAGAACCAAGTAATGAGGACATCTAATAGGAGAAGAGAAGAAAAGGAATTCACTTTGCCGGATGGAAGAGGAGCTAATTTAATTGGCAAGTCCGCTTTCAAAAGTCCTACAACATGGAGGAGATAAGGCCTAAGCCGGCTGTAGAAATAGATTTGCTGTAGCCCCAGTCTGCGCGTTTGATGAGGTCAACACGGTTGTTTTACAGGCAACGCTGCTAAAGCCTGGAGGAGCCTCTTTAAAGACATTCAGAAGCTCAGACGTGGACTTTGTCTCCATGACAATTTTCCTATTTCACTATGCAGAGAAAAGAAAAATGAAAGAAAAGATTTACATAAGGATGAAGCGCAGCGCTAAATGGTAGATATATTGTCCTTAACCCTTCATGTACAGTATAATGGGGAACAATGTTTTATGGATGAAATCTCTGGAGTCCTACCTGCTGTTACCAAGTTATTCACTACATCTGGGGGAAGAGCACATTTGCAGCAGTGGAAGAGTAATAATTCTCCTGAACCAAAGGAGGCAGTATTATAGTAGTTATATTCTTGTACATAGGAGGCAGTATTATAGTTGTTATATTCTTCTACATAGGGGACAGTATTATAGTAGTTATATTTTTGTACATAGGGGGCAGTATTATAGTAGTTATATTCTTGTACATAGGAGGCAGTATTATAGTAGTTATATTCTTCTACATAGGAGGCAGTACTATAGTAGTTATATTCTTATACATAGGGGGCAGTATTATAGTAGTTCTATTCTTGTACATGAGAGGCAGTATTATAGTAGCTCTATTCTTGGACATAGGGGGCAGTATTATAGTAGTTCTATTCTTGTACATAGGGATCAGTATTATAGTAGCTATATTCTTGTACATAGAGGACAGTATTATAGTAGTTATATTCTTGTACATAGGGGGCAGTATTATAGTCGTTATATTCTTGTACATAGGGGGCAGTATTATAGTAGTTATATTCTTGTACATAGGGGGCAGTATTATAGTAGTTATATTCTTGTACATAGGGGACAGTATTATAGTAGTTATATTCTTGTACATAGCAGGGAGTACTATAGTAGTTATATTATTGTACATAGGGAGCAGTATTATAGTAGTCATATTCTTGTACATAAGGGCAGTATTATACTAGTTATATTCTTGCATAAACAAGGCAGTAATGTAGAAGTTATATTCTTGTACATAGGGGATAGTATTATAGTAGTTCTATCCTTGTACATAAGATACTGCATTAGAGTAGTTCTATTCTTGTACATTGGGGGCAGTATTCTAGTAGTTATATTCTTGTACATAGGGGAGCAGTATTACAGTAGTTATATACTTGTACATAGGGGGTAGTATTATAGTAGTTATATTCTTGTACATAGGGGGCAGTATTATAGTAGTTATATTTTTGTACATAGAGGGCAGTATTATAGTAGTTATATTCTTGTACACAGGGGGCAGTATTATAGTAGTTATATTCTTGTACATAGGGGGCAGTATTATAGTAGTTATATTCTTGTACATAGAGGGTAGTATTATAGTAGTTATATTCTTGTATATAGGGGGCAGTATAATAGTAATTATATTCTTGTACATAGTAAAACTTCGGCAGCATCAGAGGTGCTAATCTATAAAGAAGATTTTTATTCCTCCATCACATACAAAAAGGCGACGTTTCGGCCATGTTGGCCTTTCTCAAGCTTGAAAAAGGCCAACATGGCTGAAACGTCGCCTTTTTGTATGTGATGGAGAAATAAGAATCTTCTTTATGGATTAGCACCTCTGATGTTGCCGAAGTTTTTCTTTACATTGGACATTTTTCCAGGAGTAAGGTTCGGTCTCCTGAACACTTTGGCTGCTGCATTATCTACCTGACCCTGATTGGGATCACATTGGTGCTGCTTACGCACATCTTTTGTTATATTCTTGTACATAGGGGGCAGTATTATAGTAGTTCTATTCTTATACATAGGGGGCAGAATTATGGTAGTTCTATTCTTGTACATAAGGGGCAGTATTATAGTAGTTGTATTCTTGTACATGTGGGGCAGTATTATAGTAGTTATATTCTTGTACATAGGAGGTAATATTATAGTAGTTATATTCTTGTACATGGGTCGCAGTATTATAGTAGTTATATTCTTGTACATAGCGGGTAGTATTATAGTAGTTATATTCTTGTACATAGGGGGCAGAATTATGGTAGTTCTATTCTTGTACATAAGGGGCAGTATTATAGTAGTTGTATTCTTGTACATGTGGGGCAGTATTATAGTAGTTATATTCTTGTACATAGGAGGTAATATTATAGTAGTTATATTTTTGTACATGGGTCGCAGTATTATAGTAGTTATATTCTTGTACATAGCGGGTAGTATTATAGTAGTTATATTCTTGTACATAGGAGGCAGTATTATAGTAGTTATATTCTTGTACATATAGGACAGTATTATAGTAGTTATATTCTTGTACATAGGTGGCAGAATTATAGTAGTTATATTCTTGTACATAGGAGCAGTATTATAGTAGTTCTATTCTTGTACATAGCAGTATTATAGTAGTTATATTCTTGTACATATAGGGCAGTATTATAATAGTTATATTCTTGTACACAGGTGGCAGAATTATAGTAGTTATATTCTTGTACATAGGGGCAGTATTATAGTACTTGTATTCTTGTTCATAGGGGGCAGTATTATAGTAGTTATATTCTTGTACATAGGGGCACTATTATAGTAGTTATATTCTTGTATATAGGAGGCAGTATTATAGTAGTTATATTCTTGTACATAGGGGCAGTATTATAGTACTTGTATTCTTGTACATAGGGGAAGTATTATAGTAGTTATCTTCTTGTACATAGGGGCAGTATTATAGTAGTTATATTCTTGTACATAGGGGCACTATTATAGTAGTTATATTCTTGTATATAGGAGGCAGTATTATAGTAGTTATATTCTTGTACATAGGGGAAGTATTATAGTAGTTATATTCTTGTACATAGGGGCAGTATTTTAGTAGTTATATTCTTGTACATAGGGGCACTATTATAGTAGTTATATTCTTGTATATAGGAGGCAGTATTATAGTAGTTATATTCTTGTACATAGAGGGTAGTATTATAGTACTTATATTCTTGAACATATGGGGTAGTATTATAGTAGTTATTTTCTTGTACATAGGGGCAGTATTATAGTAGTTATATTTTTGTGCATAGGGGGTAGTATTATAGTAGTTATATTCTTGTACATAGGGAGCAGTATTATAGTAGTTATATTCTTGTACATAGGGGGCAGTATTATAGTAGTTATATTCTTGTACATAAGGCGCAGTATTATAGTAGTTATATTCTTGTACATAGGGGGCAGTATTATAGTAGTTATATTCTTGTACATAGGAGCAGTATTATAGTAGTTATATTCTTGTACATAAGGGGCAGTATTATAGTAGTTATATTCTTGTACATAGGGGGCAGTATTATAGTAGTTATATTCTTGTACATAGGAGCAGTATTATAGTAGTTATATTCTTGTACATAAAGGGCAGTATTATAGTAGTTATATTTTTGTACATAGGGGGCAGTATTATAGTAGTTATATTCTTGTATATAGGAGCAGTATTATAGTAGTTATATTCTTGTACATAAAAGGCAGTATTATAGTAGTTATATTCTTGTACATAGGGGACAATATTATAGTAGTTATATTCTTGTACATAGGAGCAGTATTATAGTAGTTATATTTTTGTACATAAGGGGCAGTATTATAGTAGTTATATTCTTGTACATAGGGGGCAGTATTATAGTAGCTATATTCTTGTACATAGGAGCAGTATTATAGTAGTTATATTCTTGTACATAAGGGGCAGTATTATAGTAGTTATATTTTTGTACATAGGGGGCAGTATTATAGTAGTTATATTCTTGTATATAGGAGCAGTATTATAGTAGTTATATTCTTGTACATAAAAGGCAGTATTATAGTAGTTATATTCTTGTACATAGGGGACAATATTATAGTAGTTATATTCTTGTACATAGGAGCAGTATTATAGTAGTTATATTCTTGTACATAAGGGGCAGTATTATAGTAGTTATATTCTTGTCCAAATTTGGCAGTACCCTGTGTCCCCTATTGCCGAATGCTTCTTATACCTCAGTATTTAGTTGCTGTAATTTGATTTTAGCTCCAAAATAGCAGCAAACTGGTACCCACTAGTAAAGAGGTCCTGAGTTGAGAAAACTTTTAAGTATAACACCCATCAACTGTAAATGAATTTTATAATTGATATAATCATAATATTGGCAATGTTTGATTAATATGAGCCAGAAATAAGCAGGATTGTAACTCAAAGGGAGAAAATTGTAAAATATACATTTTTTGATGCAAAGGCTTTTAAAATGCTGCGCAGTTTCCTTAACTTTCTCTTTGAAGGCGCGTTTTCCTAATGATGTCTCACTATTTAATAGTAAACAAATGTAAACAAACTCTAAACAGCTGCAAAAATAATGGCTCCTTCCTTCACCCTCTTTTGGTGATTTAAAAAAAATTCAGAGGGTTATAACTGTGCACTTCAAAGGAGGAGATAGCAGGGAAAAATTCTTAAAGTATTTTTAAAGTTAATTAAGCCTTTTTTGCAGCTTGTCCCTCCCTTTAAATATTTCACAACTAACAAGAAGCGTTAAGTAAAGAAGAAAATAGTTCAAAGAAAGGAAAGATCACTGCTTCTAATGAAATAAGATGTATATGGGAAGAGAAGTTAGAATAATGAGCGTATTTCAGCACCATGGAGAGCGGCCAGATAGGAACCGCTGTAAAGGAACACACAGGCGAAAGTTGAAGGGAAACAACTTTATCTTTCTTCTTCTTTCTCAAGTTTTGAGAAACTTTTCTCAGTCCCTGAAGTGCAAGAATCACATTATATGCCAAATCTTTCTGCAGTGTAGCAAGGTTAATATATTTCTTTAACTGTTAGATTTTATTATCACGTACACTGAATGGCCACTTAATTAGAGACTTCCATCTTAGAGCCCTCTGTCCTTTATTAGAGCCCCTGGTCTTTCACGTTTGGTGTTTCCTTGTATGCAAATTATCTCAGTAACTGCGGAGTGCAGCATAAAGTTACGTGACACGTTTTCTGTGGATCAGTTTCAGTGGGAATCCACATTAGATGGAAAAATCCAGCAATCTGAGCGGCTTCCAATGAGGCTCGGTCATCTGTGCTAGACTAGCTAGGGCCTCATTGCAAACTGTGTGGAGTTTTCTCATGTAACGGTGTGGAGTATATACCGAGAATGGCGTGATTGACAAAAATATCCTGCAGAAGAGGATCCTGTGGATTGAAGCAACTCTTTCAAAAGGGGTCACAAGCGGATGTCAGGAATTGTTCTGCCCAACTGCACAGTCAGCTGAATACAATGCTTATGCTCCAACTAACAAGTCATAATGCACAACATGTTCCTTAGCACAAATGAGCCATAACAGCAGATGACCAGTTCCAGCACCATTGTGTCTAAGAGATACAGAAAGGCAAGACTCCAGCGGGCAAAAAAGCACAAAACTTGTATCACAGAGCAGTGGAAAAATATCACCTGGTCAGATGAATCCAGATTTCTGTTGCACTATGCTGATGGGAGGTCAGAATTTGGCGCAAGCAGCATGAATTGATGACTCCTTCCTGTCAGCTGGTCAGAACATGTCAGCACCTCCATGTAATCTGCAGCAACTACTAGAAGCTTCCTGTCCACAGGGGCTGTTATTCCTGCAGAACAATTTCATCACTTAGTGGAATCTATACCCCAGCAAATTGCTGCAGTTCTGAAGGCCAAAGGAGGTCCAGCGTGCTCCTAAATGGGGGTCTAATAAAGGGGCCATTAGGTATATGAATATTTGATTCATCAAGTGAGGTTTCAGGGATTTTCAGCCGATTTTTCATGTGACTGCATAAGCAAGAATGGTAGACAGCAGAACAAAGGATGTCATCGAATGCCTTTCAGTGCCTTCTCTTCTGATTAATCTTAATTTTGCGCTGTTTAATGTCTGTCTCCGGGCTTCTGTCACAGCTCATGCTGTGTGTGTTCAGTCTGGAGCTAGAGAAGACATGTGCCAGAGCCGCACATTGTCATTTGCGCTAAATGAAAGCTTGTGCAATTTATCTGCTAATCTATGAGATTTGAGGGTCCGCCTGTTCTTATCCCATTAATAGCTAATGTGCATAATGCGGGGTTGCGACGGTGAAGGTATGGGAGGGATCCCCGTGTGCATCTCAGCTGGTCACTGCTTACTCGCACATATGGCAGGTGTATGCAGAGGATCACCAAGGACAACATAATTACCTGCAAATTGTTTGTGAGAGAGAATGCTTTTAACCCGTTGAAGGAGATATAAGGAAAACATGTCTGTTCTCTTCCAGAAAGAGCGCCACTCATGTCCATAGGCTAGTAAAATGTAAAACATGGGGGGTGCTGTGCGGCGCAGAATCACAGGGACAAAAAGGTTAAATAACAGCAGTGCCAACTACACTCACCTGTTAGACTCACCTGTGGAGGGCTTGTAGTGACCAGCTGCAGCCGAGCCCCGGACAGGAGGAATGAGACCGCCACTGTGGAGGAATATTGGAAGTGAGATGGGGAAAAACTGAGACTACAAGTTCTGCTCCATAAAAATGAATATGAGAGGCTGAACAATTATGGAGCCGTAGCTATAAAAAAAAGTGGATTTTTTGTTAATATCATCCAATTCCTCTACGGCACAATCATGCTAATGTCAAAAAATGACCAGTTATGGAGTGATAGATCCTCAGTAAATGTTTCAACATGTAAGAAAGCAGATTGGGGATTGGGACAATTTGCTGGCAACTCTTAGAGGGGTATACTAGCAAGGGGGCATTTTTTTCAGTTTTCACCCACCGAACCTGTGTCCCCTCTATTTCCCAGTTCACAATCCATTCTCCCATGTAGTGTAGTGGTGGATGGGCTGCTGGTCACATATGCACAGCAGCGGCCCCATTTATCTCATTTGGCTATTTTCGTCAACCCCAAATACATCCCAGCATCTTTTTGCAAATCTCATCCACTTTGCTGCTTAGTCTCAGGCTTAAGAATTCGTGCGGTAAGTCTGCATGAAAATTCCGTGGCAATTCTGCCCTGTGTAAGCTCAGTCTTACACGGAAGCAAAACTGTTGTCATGGTTTGGGTTACATAGCTTGAAATCTGCCTCACAAACTCTCCTTGCTTACCAGTGTTACTGAGGTTAAAGAGGCTGACCAGCTGCAAACTATTGATGGGCATATCCACAAGTTAGGCCATCAATAGTAGATTGGGGGGGGGGGGTCTCTGTTACTCAGGACCCTCTGCAATCAGCTGTTTGCCAGCCCGTTGTGCTTGTGCACTAAACTGTCTTCTGCAGGAAGCAGACAGCTCTGTTTCCACTACAGTGGTCAGGCTTGGTATTACAACATGTCTACTTGACCTGCAATACCAAACCTGACCACTGCAATGAGACCGGTAGGGATTATAGACGGTAGACCCCAGCTGATCTACTATTGATGGTCTACCCTGAACATAGGCCATGAATACTTTACAGCTGGAGAACCTCTTTAAAGTTGCAAGCCGACGCATTCTATATACAACTACATGATTCCAGAAGTCATAATATCATCCGCTTCCAATATTTCTCCTCTAGAAAAGTCTGTTTATCTCTTTCCCGCTTTCCGTGTAACTTTGTCCTCCACTTTGCGGCGGCGCCGGTTTAACATAAAGCCTCTTTTCTCAGTGTGATACAATGTCACTGCGTCGTCAGCTAAAGTGAAGCATTTTCTCGTATGATTTGGAAGCTGCATATTTGCACATAATCAGCATCCAGCCTTTCTGAGGGATCATTATAGCAGCGAGTCTATTCCCCGTTGCTCATTCACCAGCATTACAGCTAACGGGGCATTTTGCCGCTTATTATTCAACAGTTATTTAAAAACTATGCAAAATGAAATTCGTGTTTTATGTATCCATTATGACTTGTGGTAGGAGCAATTATCGGGAGAATGGGGGACAGCGTCTGCGGGCCCAGATAATAACGGTTCTGAACTGATACCAAAACAAACGGGTATTAGGAAACAGTAGGTTTCATTTCAACGTATTGTGCTGCATGGAAATCTACGGACGGCTACGGAGAACTGATTGTTACAAGGTATTATCGTACATTCTTTCCAGTTGGCTGTGCTGAGGCGCTATCTGTGTGGAAGCGGTTAAAGTGGCGATGCAGGGCTCAAGCAGCACAATGCAGCGTCAATAAAATTTAATTGGTTTGCAAAATGGATGTATAGACAGCCGAGTAAAGAACCTTTTTGCACCCTACGAGGCGATATTCTGTCTCCAGACAATGTCAACCTCTATATTAAAGGGTTTTATTCAAATATTAAATTCGCTGGCTGAAAAGACGAAATATCGGCTCTGCAACAAAAAAAAAATTTGTTCCTATGGAGTCAATGTAAATACATAAAACAGACCTCTTAACTCATAATGCCACCATGCAAACCCCAGCCAGGCCCATCATGAACACTTCTTCCAAAGCTCGTCTAGCTGTTTGCTGCCCCATAAATATATAATCCTTCTATTAACCCCTTAGTGACAAGACCATATTTTTTCCTTAAAGATCCAGCGATTTTATTCATCGCCAAATGAGGGCTTGTTTTTCGCGAAACGAGTTGTCTATTTTAATGGCCCCACTCTGGGGTACATATAATGTCCTGTAGAACTTATATTCCTTTATTTTTTGGGAGGGAAATGGAAAAAAACCCCTGAAATTCCATCATTGTTTTGGGGTTTTGTTTTTACGGTGTTCAGCCTTCAGTAGAAATAACCTGATAACGTTCTTATCTGGATCGGCATGATTACTGATACCAAGTTTATAGCCATTTTTAATTTTTTACTTCTTTAGCACAAAAAAGCACGTTAGTCCCCCCCCCCCCCCCCTTCAAAAAATCATAACGCTTATTGTTTCGTAAATGCAGCTGTCTGATGGATTGTTGTTTTCTGTGGGACAAGTTGTATTATTTAGTGATACTATGCAATGTACTATACGTTTTTTTTTCTGATGATGTTCACCATGGGGGACAAATAAATGTGTTACTTTGATAGATCGGACATTTTTGGCTGCAGCGATACCAAATATAGTATATACAAAGCCAATATTTTTGGTTTGGAATTTTGAATTATACTTATTGGAAAAGGTTTTTTTTTACTTTAATTACCTTTATAATTTTTCTACTAATTACTAAAACTTTTTTTACTTATTTTTATATATATATTTTTTTTAGCCTCCAAAGGGATCTTAAACTTGTGATTGTTCGAATCGCTTCTGTAGTATAATATAATACCCTAGTATTACATTATATCATGACAGACAGTCTATAAAATTGTACTACAGGCATGGCTTGATAAGGAGTCAGCCATGCCAGCCCTGGGGGCCTTTAGTAGGCCCCAGGCTGCCATGGCAACCAAATAGCTCCTTTCAATCTCGTTGTGGGGGGCGTTCAGGACCCCCCAATTTAGATTAGGACAGCGGTATTCAAGGAATAACAGCCACAATCAGCATTTATGCTGATCGTGGCTGTTGAGGATGAGTTGTCAAAGACAGCCGACACCTGCCATGTATGGAGTGGCATCAGTTTCCGATCCTTCTCCATACAAATCCCATGCCTCCATGATGTAATTGTATGCATTGTGTCATTAAGGGGCTAAAGAAAAACAATTAAATCTGCATTGTCCCATTATAAGACCCATAACATTTATATTTTTTCGGCACCACGGCTCTGTTAGGTCTTGCTATTTAGCAGTTTTTATTGGTACCAGTTTGAGGTACATGTGACTTTTAGATAGCTTTCTTTGTGCTTTTAGGAGGCAAACAAAAGAAACACGGCAATTCTAGAGTCACTTTTTAAAAATTATTTTCTTGTCAGGAATATTAGGGATACAGTGTTAGGGACCGGCTGGGGCAGATGGACAGGGAACCCCTAAGCCAGCCCTCTCCCGTGTCCCTACCTACTTGCCTCCCTGGGGTAAGCCCCAGGGCTACAACTGGGCGACGTCCCTGCGATGCACTAATGACAGGGACCCCAAGGAAAGAGGGACAAGGGGAACGGAGGTGAGTACCGAATAGCTGACAGGAAGCAAAACCACGCAGACCAGAGGGAAGTTGTAACAACAGGGTCAAACCGGAGAAACAAGTTTTTGCGGCACGAGTTGTATTTTTCAATGGTACTATTTATTGTACTATATAATGTACTGAAAAACGTTTTAAAAAAGTGGAGTAAAATAAAAAAAAAACACATTCCGCCATCTTTCAGTGCGTCTTGTTTCTACAGCGCACAAACGGCAACAAAAACGACATGATAACTTTATTCTATGGGTCAGTACAATTCCTACGATACCAAACTTGTATAGTTTTTTTTTTACTGTACTACTCAGACATTTTTTTTTCAGACATTTAATTTTTTTCAATTATTATCTGCCGTCATCTTCTGCGAACAATACATTTTTTATTTTTCCGTTAATGTAGTTGAGTGAGGGCTCATTTTTTGCGAGATGGCCTGTAGTTTCTGATAGTACCAATTTGGAATACATACAACTTTTTGATCGCTTTTTATTGCGTTTTTTTCTGGGAGACAGGGTAACTAAAAAAGTACATTTCTGGCATTCTTTATTTGTTTTTTCAGACAACGTTCACCGTGTGGGAAAAATAATGCACTACTTTGATAGATCGGACTTTTACGGATGCGACGATACTGAATACATATTTGTATTTTATGATTTAGATTTTTTAATAATAGATATGGTAAAAGGGGGGTGATTTAAAGTTTTATAACTTTTTTATTTACAATTAAAAAAACTTTATTGATTTTTTTTAAATTTTACTTTAAAGTCCCAAGTACAACCAGCGATGCTTTGATCGCTCCTGCAGTATGACGTAATGCTATAGCATTACGTCATACTGCCATTTAACAGGCAGTCTATCAAGCCACCCCACCGGGATGGCTTGATAGGCAGTCTGGTAAGGCAGCCCTGGGGCCATGACAACCTCGTTCGGGGAATTTAAATGCCGCGATTGGCCGAACAGCCCATCGTGGCTATTGCCCGCGGGTGTCAGCTGTAATAAACAGCTGATGCCCGCACTGTATGAAGAGAGGTTGCCCCGCGACCTCTCTTCATACATACCCCGCTTTTCCATGACGTCATGGAACGGGAAGGGGTTAAAGGTGCCAAAATTGAGAAGATTTTTACAACGTTGTCATTTTTTCACATTTTCAATTGCAATATCATAAATATGTGCAAACATACTGTACAAATTTTTGATAAGATATATATTTCTATCTGTTTACTTTATTCTGGATGCACATTTGAAACACGTTAGTTTTTTAAAACTATTTAGGAGACGTACAAATTTAACATTACTTATCAACATTTTGAGAAACACTTTGTTTTCCTACACCAAGCCAAGATTGCAAAGGCTCATAGGTGTCAGAATGATACCCCCACAAGTGACCCCATTTTAAAAACTACACCCCTTAATGTATTCACTGAGGGGTGTCATGAGTATTTAGAGGAGAAAAATAAAATTTCATATTTTTGCAAACATGTAATTTTAATGGCAGTTTATTTTTCTATAATGCACATGAAAATGAGGATTTGCACCCCAAAATCGATACCCCTGTTTGTCCCATTGTGGCCCTAATACGTCCAGAAGAGAAGCAAATGGCAGCATCAATGGTGTAGCAAAAAAATATAAAGTTTTATTGCTCCATACAGCAGGCAACATTTCAACTTTAGCAGTCTTTATCCAATGGATAACAGTGATCACGTGACCGGGAACCACATACAGCGGTCCCCAGTGGCATCTCCCTGCACTCGGCTATCTCTGACAGCCGGGTGCCGGGGGATTTTGAATTTACCGGGCAATCCTTGTCTTTTGCGCATGTGTCTGCCATTTTGCTGACAGGTGCATTCGCTGAAGCTGGGAAAGGTCCGCGGATAGGGATCCCATCAGTGACAAATCCGGAGACCTTAGCTATGTAATTTCATCTCCCCTCATGGATACGATCCGCAAGGAGAGATGAAACTTTTGTTCAAGCTTTATGTCGCCTCCTAGTGGAAGCTACTACCTTCTATATACTGTATCCCCGATATCCTGGTCAAGAAACGGATTTTACGGTAAGTAAAAAAATCTTGTTTTTACAGTTTTCCCCATGCAAGATAAATAACAAAATATTTACATTGTCTGGGTTGTTACAAACGTGGTAATACCGATTATGTTTTTTTTTTTTTTTTAAATGTTGGTATTTTTACAGTTAAACAAGTTTTTTGGGGGGGAAATGTGTATTTTTTTAAACAGGATTTTTTTCTTTTAATTAATCTTTATTGAACTTTTTTTGATGGGAACTTGAAGATATGATTGTTCGATCGCTAGGATAGTACACTGCATTACTTATGTAGTGCATTTTACTAAGCCTATGGCAGCAGCCAATTAGACTCTGCTGGAGGATGGTTGAGCGATCGCATTGTATACGTGGCAGGTTAGACGAGCTTCTATTTCATTGTTGGCTTCTATATTTGTAAACCATCTTTATTGCCTGACACTTCAGAGGATTCGTATTTTCCCTATGGAAGTGTCGGCTGATCTGCAAGAAAAGCAATTTATAAGACTAATAAGAACTCCTGTCTGCTAACAACATAAGAACAGAGCTTCGGAAATCCCAACAAGTTCTTATAAATCCCAAGGAAGTGGGGAAAAGTTCACAGCGTTGTATCCGTGTTTCTTCCATTGTTAGAGCTGATGGAGTCTGCTAGAAGGAGATGAAGTCTCCAAAACTGACAATGAATTTTACCATAGAGGCAAAACTCCTAATATAAAATGTATATACGTAACGAGCCAAGAGACAGATATATTAGGGGCAATTATTAAAGGCTTTATGTCAATTTTGTGGTGTAAAAAAAGTGACAAATTTTGGTGTACTATGTTTGCATTGTAGTTTGCAACTCTTTAAGCCTCTTTTTGAAATGTGGTGAGTAAAAGGGGGCAGGACAGAGCAGAAAGTGGGTGATGTAGTGAGAGGGCAAAACATCTACATACCAACAGCTATTCTATGACTTGTTGCAAATGCTATGCTATTGTGTGTATTATCCCTGTACTGGGACATCACTGTGTGTTTTATTCCTGTATTGTGACATCACTGTGTTTATTATCCCTGTACTGTGACATCGCTGTGTGCATTATCTCTGTACAGTGACATTACTGTGTGTATTATCACTTTACTGTGACATCACTGTGTGTGTTATCTCTGAACTGTGACATCACTGTGTATATTATCCTTGTACTGTCACAGCACTGTGTGTAGTATGTGTGTGCTGTGACGTCACTGTGTGTATTCTCTGTACTGTGACGTCACTGTATTATCTCTGTACTGTGACATCACTGTGTGTATTTTCCCTGTACTGTGACATCACTGTGTGCATTATCCCTGTACTGTGACAGGACTATGTGTATTATCTCTATACTGTGCAATCTCTGTGTATATTATCTCTATACTGTGACATCACTGTTTGTATTATCCCTATACTGTGACATCACTGTATTATCTCTGTACTGTGACATCTGTTTGTATTATCTCTGTACTGTGACATCTGTTTGTATTATCCCTATACTGTAACATCACTGTGTGTATTATTCCTGTACTGTGACATCAGAGTGTGTATTATCCCTGTACTGTGACATCACTGTGTGCATTATCTCTGTACAGTGATATCACTGTGTGTATTATCCCTGTACTGTGATATCACTGCATGTATTATCTCGGTACTGTAACATCACTGTGTGTATTATCCCTATACTGTGACATCACTGTGTGTATTATCCCTGTACTGTGATGTCACTGTGTATCATCCCTATGCTGTGACATTACTGTGTGCGTTATCCCTGTACTGTGACATCACTATGTGTATTATCTCTATACTGTGCAATCACTGTGTGTATTATCTCCATACTGTGACATCCCTGTGTGTATTATCCCTGTACTGTGACATCTCTGTTTGTATTATCCCTATCCTGTGACATCACTGTGTATTATCTCTGTACTGTGACATCTCCGTGTGTATTATTTCTGTACTGTGACATCACAGTGTGTATTATCCCTGTACTATGACATCTCTGTGTATTATCCCTGTACTGGGACATCACTGTGTCTGTTATCCCTGTACAGTGACATCACTGTGTGTATTATCCCTGTACTGTGATATCACTGTGTGTATTATCTCTGTACTATAACATCACTGTGTGTATTATCCCTGTACTGTAACATCACTGTGAACATTATGTATCTTGAGCTTCGTCGTCTTCATGGAATATATAAGGACCTTTGGACTCCTCCATCTGCACGTCTTTAGGATGCCTATTCTGCTCTTGGCTCCTGCATAGCAGTAGAAGTGGCTGTTGATGTAGAACTAACAGTCTGACCCCCCACCTCACTCTCACAGTAAGTGGCCCCTTTGGCTCTTTGTTCTTCAGCGATTTATGTTTAAACCTTTCAGTGAAATCTGATTAAATTGTTTTTTTGTCTCTCCTACAACACAAATATCCTTTGAGAAGTTCATCCGGCGTATCCTCCTCAGACTAATTATACGAAGCCCCCAGAAGGAAGATTGTCAATGGTGGAAATAAACAGTAATAAAAGTCTATGTGATGAAAAACACATTGCCCCTCCTCCACCCCGTTCTGTCTAAATGATAATTAATCATCCATCCAAAGGCGCTGACAGGGGTGAGATGAGGCGAGACGTTGAAGTCTACGATTGGCTTGACAATAACCAATAATATCAGCACATAGCACCATCGGGAGGCTCAACGGGTTGACTTTGGCTTCCACTATAATTATAATGGCTGCTTTAATCTGTGGCCCCAAGATACTGAAGACTCCCAGTAGCCTATAAAATGCCGATATGATAAGGCCAAGCTGTTCTGCAGCGGACGGCGCCCCACTCATGAGGAGCACATTAGGCAAATAACACACTCCATCTGAGTGACATATACAATTATTTTCTTAGACTGTATTTGAATAACGCCATCCTCTAGGGTCGAGGTTCATTCCCCATTAACGTGCCTGACAGATAAATGCGCTGTCTAGGGTTTAGTGATACATGTTAGATTTTTTTTATTTTTGATTATTGAATGATTGTAACCATGGCGACGAGTTGGCGAAGAAATTCTGACAAATATCTCTAGAGTTTAGCATATCGCTCATGGTACGAATAGGTTAATGTCAGCAAGGATGTTAGCAGGACTGTCTCAAGGTATAGTCAGCCCTGCAACACTAATGAGGGAAATGGATTGCTAAGGCTGTTAATTAAGATCGTTAAGCGCTCAGTGGAAATTACTGATGATTGGACGCCTGCTTTTTTTCCTCTCTTTATTAATAAACAGCAGTTTGTGAGGCAGAAAAGAAAACATTACGAATATTGATTACATAGTGCAGATCCACGAGCCATCTATTATGCATGGTGGGCAATGGAGTGGAATATGCAAAATGCGTTGGGGCAGGTAGGGAGTGGTTGTAAGATCAAACAGGACTTGCTTTTGTTAGGTCATCCCTTCTTCTGGGCTTCATAACACCAGACGCGATCCTCCTCCACGAACGTATCCCAGCTTCTTGTAGTCACTGCAGATTAGATGGAGGTGCTGACATGTTCTGACCAGCTGACAAGAAGGGATAATTTATTCATGCTGCTTGTGGCAAATTCTGGCCTACCATCAGTACAGTGAAACAGAAATCTGGATCCATCTGACCAGGTGATGTTTTTCCGCTGCTCAGTGATACAAGTTTTGCGCTCTTTTGCCCGCTGAAGTCTCTCCTTTCTGTTTCTCTTAGACACAATGGTGCTGGAACTGGTCATCTGCTGTTATAGCTCATCTGTGATAAGGAATAGTGAGTGGTGCATTCGGACACATTATTTGGAGAACCAGCGTTGAATTCAGCTGACTCTGCTGTACCTATTGGTGAGAACAATCCTGGACATCCTCTTCTGACCCCTTTCCGTTACATGAGAAAACACCACGCAGTTGGCAGTGAGGCCCCGGCTAGTCTAGCCCCAATGACCAGGCCTCGTTGGATGGCACTCAGATTGCTAGATTTGCCCATCTAATGTGGATTCACACTGAAACAGATCGAATAAAAACTTGTCACGTGATTTTATGCTTTACCTCGAGGTCACGAGGATAAGTTCCATACAGGTAGTCGCCAATCTTTAGAGGGCCAGAGGCTCAAATAAAGGCATCAGGGTCTCTAATAAGGGGGTCGAGGGACTCTAATAAAGGGCTGGGGATCTAGTGATGGGCTAAGTCTCTACTAGAGCCCCCAGCCCTTTAATTAAAGGGCTAGGAGCCTAAAGAAAAGGGCCAGGGGCTCTAATAACGAGGCAATTTAGTTCATGTCATTGATTGATGATGCCTAAATGATACATCCATTCTATGTCTGACAAAAACAGCACTGAAATCACCAGTCATCCAGCATGAGCCCCTGGCTCTAGAGGCACCAAGACCAGAGTTGTGATTCGTCACAAGTGCAGTCTATAAGTGCACTGCTGGCCGGTTGATTGGTCCGGCCGGTGATGGCTGATAGCAGAGGAGGGGAGCGGTGACCATGTGGTGTATCCGAGGTATGTAGTGTATGTAATCATATAAGTATAGCTGGTATAAATTATACTAGCTGTAAATATAATTATACACAGGAGATTTGCAAGTTATACCAGCATGCCCCATATCACTATATACAAGAGATGTGTAACTTATACCATCTGTAATATATAGTTATGCTGGTATAAGTTATGCATCCTGTATACAGTGATATATAGCATGCTGGTATAACCTGAGAATCCCCTATATATAATTATGTACGTACAGCTTGTATAAGTTATACATCTCCTGTATATAGTGATATGAACCATGCTAGTGTAACCTGGGTATCTCCTGTGTATAATTATATATTATTTTTGGGGTAGGTCTTATTTTCAGGGAAACAGGGTAAATACATGGCTAATATGAGTTATACATCTATAGTATATGGTGATTATAAAATGCATAGTTTTTGAATGCTGTATGCAGTTTTATATTGTTTTTTTTATTGTTGCTCAAAAATACAACAAAAAACATGAACAAAAGTGAAGGGGCTACAAACATATTTTCATGTAGTCCAGGAAATGAGTCATATTTGGAAACCTTATGCCAAAGGGACTAATCATGTATGTAAATTTGTTTTGCTGCTGTATGCAGCATGGTTTAGGTATGGGTACAGGTACAGGTGTGTATGTGTGTGCGAGGGGGCTGGAGGGGGTACAGAGATGAACTTTTGCACCTGGGACTCTGAGCCTTTAGTTACAGCCCTGATAGAGATGATATAGCAGCAGTCTACAACCTTCTCACAGAGAAGAGATCCTGCTCTCCTATGTGTGCAGTGTATAGAGATGATATAGCAGCAGTCTGCACCCACCAGCTCAGAGATGGAGAAGAGATCCTGCTCACCTATGTGTACAGTTTATGGAGACATCATAGCAGCAGTGTACATCTACCAACTACCGGCTCCATCTCTAATTGAGAATTAGAGATAGAGTCTGCCGAGGGAAAAACTGGTGATAAATGCTGGAGATAGTTGAATATAGTGTAATTCCTCATGTACACACGCGAAAACGTGAAAGTGTGATTTCTCTTTGCAAATGAGGTCACCATGCTGGCTT
Source organism: Eleutherodactylus coqui (assembly GCF_035609145.1). Lineage (NCBI taxonomy): Eukaryota > Metazoa > Chordata > Amphibia > Anura > Eleutherodactylidae > Eleutherodactylus > Eleutherodactylus coqui. Next base: position 227,724,377 of record NC_089839.1, read on the forward strand.
AGTGGTTATCATTGTTACCTTGTAGGGCTGAGGTTCAAATCCCACCAAGGACAGTGTCTGCATGGAGTCTTTTTGTCCTCCCTGTGGGTGTGGGTTTGTCCCGTGTACTCCAATTTCCTCCCATACTTCAAAAACATATGGGTAGGTGACTATAGGTAGTGAGCCCCGATGGGGACAGAACACAATATCATGTGATGTAAAGTGCTGCGTAATATGCATGTGCTACATAAATAAAGCTGATTATTATTATTATGCCATATTAACCTGTTAACTCTCAGACTCTTTAATAACGTACTTAAAAGATTATTTGGAAAAAAGTTAAAGAGCTGGAAACCGTCCAAGAAATCTTTCTTCCCAGTGAAAAGCATAATCTGTAATTAGGAGAATTCTGTGATATTTGTGTCTCCACAGCTTTGTTTCTCCCTTGTATGTATAACTCTTGATTGGAGCATTCTCTATTCTTTTGTGCAAGACTAAATCCAATCAAGGATGCACCAATTAAGACATAATGAACATGAATTACACTCTTTGTCAAAAAAAATCCAGCCCCTAGAAGGAGTTGTCGTTTTGCTGCAAAACTCTGCATGCAGTTACATTCCAGGCAGATATGCAAATTATTAGAGTTGGGGCGTGATTAGATGAACGGTCTTGCCACCTGAGGCCCTAAAAGTGGTTCTGCCCTTGGCCTATAAAAAGTTCTCTAAGAGGCTCCTTGTGTGTAGTGGACCTCTTTTTCTGCTTGTGTCGAGCTCTTGTTGACCACTAGACACCTCTACGATGCAGAGAAGAGATTTCACCCAGTTAACACAGTTTGAGAGGGGGTGCATTATTGGAATGTCAGAAGCTGGTTGGCCATATCGACAAATGGTCCACCACCTGTGCCATTCTGACCAGACTATTAGCAGGTATTGGGACCAGTGGATGGCGTGAAGGCACATACACAAGGTGACTGGGCTCAGGATGCTTTCAACAGACCACCAGTAGAGAAGATCGTCTGACAAGCATGAGCAACTTCAATTGTTTCTTTGTCTGCCATCCAGAGACAGGTGGCACCATCGTTACAGGTCCCTGTGTCTGTCAGTACCATTTCTATCATTGCCTATGATACTCGTCCACCATCGCCTCCGTTTGCAGTGGTGTTGTGAACAATGAAACTGGACTGCTACGGAATAGAACTGGGTTGTCTTCAGCAATTAATCCAGGTTTAGTTTGAGCAGTGATGACAGCCATGTTCATGTCTGGAGACCTACGGATGAGTGCCTCAATCCTGCCCCCACTGCTGGTGTGATGGTCTGGGGGAGGGGGGCATCAAATGCGACAGTTGGTCACCTGTAGTAGTGGTAGGAGGAACAATGACAGCTCAGCAATATGTTCAGAATATCATTCAGCCACATGTGTTTCCTCTCATAGAGGGGCTTCCAAAAGTCTTTTTCCAGCAAGATAATGCTCAGCCGCACACACAAAGTTGTCACAGGAATGCCTCCACAACATTGCCAATAGAACATGTAGGGGACCATCAGGGACACTAACTTTGACATCCCATGAGTTTGCACAATCTAGAGGCTCAGTTACAGCAAATGTAGAGTGACATGCAGCAAGAAAGCATACAGAACCTGTATACCCCATACCCACCCATATCACATCTTGTATCTGTTAGCAGAATTGCGCTGTTCAATATACTGTAGGTGCCAAATTAGGTGTGGTTGGTACAAGCTCAGAAAAAATACTCTATGGGACCTGTTACCAAGAGGTTCTCTGATTTGTTGGATATTCACACAGCTTTTTATAAACCAAATGAGTAGGTCTCAAGTAGACACAGAAAGGAGTATTACAAAGCCAAACACAGTTACATCATTCATTGTTTCACATTGGTTTCCCCTAAAGTGTAAAGAATGATCATATTCTGATGATTCATCTATCTGCTGGCTTCATTCTATTGATGGTAATCTTTTGGTGAATCTCTGTCTATCTCAAGTAATGTCAAACAAGATAAAATTTTCATTAACATAGTGTAAGGAATTTACTCTGCAGAACATTCAGCTTGCAGACATAGTCGAAATTAGACTGAAATACAAACTAAATCATACAAGACATAGTTTCCCTCACATTTCCCCCCTTTTGTGACCAATTCTGTGCTTTCCTTCATTATACCAGAGGCCTGACCCTAATCACTTAGACTAACTATTCCTCTGCCATGGAACTACTCCCAATGGCAGAGATGTCCATGCTTCGATTACCTACCTTTATGTCCTACTATTTCCCTTCCTACCTGAAAGATTTTATAGGACAGTCAGAAATGAAATACAACATTTACTTACTGGGATATATAGCCTTGTTGGGGGTTACTGTAAGTTGGCTGACTATAGCAAGGATGTACCATTCTACATTGCACAGGCAAGGTATGCAGCAGAAAATCAATCTAAAGATAACATATACAGTGAAACATAGCAGTATTTGGAAAGTGGCATGTATTATACCCATGAACCACCTTCCAATAGATTAAAAAAATTGAAAAAGTAACATTCCATCCGAGTCCTGTTTCTCCTCATGTTTTTTTAGCCATTCATCTCTCATCTCCTGGATTATCTGAACACTGGCTTTGACTTGCATGTTATCCTTAGTACCCTATGTATTGGCAGTAGGCAGTTTTTTTATTTGACACATTCCCCCCTGGGCAGCAGTGAGATAATCTAGTACTATTGTGTGCTGGTGGGTGACCACAATTATGTAGGATTGTGTTTGATTTGTCTGATTAATCAACCCTAGAACTAAATATCCAGTCCTCTAGATAATATGTGGCATCCACCAATTTATCCCACATCTGCATGACCATTGGGTAGATAAATAGTGTACCAAAAAATTTATTTTCTGCAATTCATGGATACCACATGAAATTTACATTTGGTCTACGTCTGTTGTCTGCTGCTCTTCTAAAAAGAATATGTTTAGTAATACTCATATATGAGAGGCCATCATGTGGAATTATAAATGTGGCAGGTGTAGGCCGAGCAAGGGTGCACAGGCCTGTTTTGCCTTGTGAGAGCCATTTATAAGCTTCATGTCCATACACCATGTAGATGCTTAGTGGGATTGCAAGGACAGAGTTATTGAGAACTGCTGCCAACAAAACTGCCAAGAAACCTTCCAGTGCTTTCATTCATTCACAGGAGTATCGTTTACAGCCAAGTCCAATATTACAGAAAGGGTATAATTGACACAATATGTGTCTCGTCGTGCACTGGCTGAAATTCCTATACACCTTAATGTTTTGTTGGTTCTATCATTACAGTCAGTAAAGGGTATACCTGATTTGGAGACAGGAGCAGTTGGTTGCTGAAGAATAGCAGGCCATCATGGTTGTATTTCGCTTGTGGAACAGAGTTTGGCTTTTTCCTGGTGTTCCATTAGGTATTCATTACCAACCAATTCACTACCACCCACGGATCCTAATACCGAGCAGTAACTGGCATTAGTACTTACTCTACCTTGTGTTTGCTACTCACGACTACTACATAGTTTCCCTCCAAGATTTACAGAGGTGGAAGTGATCAGCAACACTTGGTATGGTCCATCAAATTTTGATTCCAAACGTTCTCTGATAAGACTTTTGAGGACAACACAGTCACCTGAAAGCAAACTATGCAACTCTTCTTTTGAGTCTGGATCTGAAATTGAGGAAAATTTATGAGTGACAGATAACTCCTGATATAAGACACTCATGTGGGAGGAGAGTTCCCCATGCTAGGCCTGAAGAATGTGTAGGCCTATTACAGTAGCCCTACCAAACAAAATTTCATAGGGACTCAACTTAGTCTTACAATTAAGCGTAGTTCTGACTGAGTAGAGGACTAATAAAATGTGTACCTCGGTTATATACTATGACTTCTGGTACACCATATGTACAAATTGCTTCGTTCAACAATTTCTTTAGCCGTATTCTTGGCGTTCGCATTTTTATTTATTTTATTTTACAAACCACATGTCTAGCTAACATGAGAAGAGGTCTATGCAAACCAACAAAAACTCCCAAACACATAGATTTGGTAGTTTTATGTAGTCATTCTGCAGTCTCTGAAACGGATAGTCTGGCTTGCAGCGAGAAGGTACTTTGACTCCGTGCACATCTTGCAACTCTGATGTATTAAGCACTATTTATTAATAAAGCAGAAGGATTCATTCACACAAGTCCAAGCTCTCGCAACCTTCTTTATTTATACCTTGACCAATTGGCCTGGGTTGTGATAGGCACATATCATACGTCCATGTACAAACCAGGCTGCAGCAGTGTTGAACCCTGGGGCAAGCCAAGCATAAGACACTATACCGCACATTACCTCCTTGGATCGATGAGTGGGCCCATTTCTTAGGTGTGACATCATGGAGTGGAGCATGCAGGGGAGGCACAGGAGTTTACCCTTCTTGCAGACCTCGTCAGTATCCTGTTCTGCTCATTTCTTTTGCAACTCCTCTTTTTTCTCCCCTTGAGGACTGCTTCTGCAATTTAAGCAACTGAGAGATATCAACACCTGCTTTGGGTGAAACCAGGTTAACAGCCGTTATCTCAAGCAAGGGGAGTCGGGCTGCTGCATCTGCTCTCTGGTTCCTTATAGCCTCAGTAGTTGTCATTTTGGTATGAGCCTGTGCTTTGATGATAGTCACCTGTGTGGGAGGACCTAAAGCCTTGTAGAACAAAAACATTACCTCTGCATTCCAGATTGGCCTCAAGGACGTGGACTCAAGGGCCCCATGAAATTTCTACTGCATCACAAAAGGTGCAAAATCCTGTACGATTCCAAATGTGTACCATAAGTCGGGGTAGACATTAGCAGTCTTACCTGCAGCCAGCTTACATGTTTTAGCGAGCACCATCAGCTCTATTTACTGAGTAGGTTTCCCAGAATAGAGAGTTTTTTTTGTGCAATTACCTCTTTCTGTTGGTAAGTCTGTTTTGCTTGTCCATTTTCATGATATCTGGAACCATCTATGAAAAAAACTCAAAATCTGCATTAACAATTGGAGTATCTTTTAAGACCCCTAGTTTAACATTCCATTAATCTCCGGTCAGTCATGCGCTTGAGATTTAATGCCATGGTCTGCCCCAGCTGCCCCTACTTTCCCTCTTTTCATATTCAGCAGAAGAAGTGAAGCTGTATTTGGAACTATACATTTCTTGATTGCGATATGTGAGGGTGCTAGCAGGGCTGTCTCATACTTAGTGAGTTTGGAAGCTGAAAATGTTTAGTTTGTGTTCTATGCAGTATTTTTATAAACAATTGACAGAGCATGACCGTAAGAGGGCCAACAACACCTCTGGTACCCGCACAAAAACTTTTTGCAAATAGGAGGAAAGTATAATACTTGTCATGACAATCTGCAACTATAATAACTACACAAATGGTAGTTAACTGCTGGTTCATTAAGGGACTAGTAACCCTAATACCATTGGGGTTATATTCAATTGCTGCTTATACGGCTGTAAGCATGTCTGCTCCTAGTAAGTTGACTGGGCAGGTCTCTGACATCAAAAATCTGCTTATGTTTAAAATGTAACAAGCTTTAAGTAAATCCTTGTTATTAATTTGACTCTAATGTACCTATCAGGTTTGTCAAGTACACAATTATCTCATTCTAGCATCATAATTCAATAGCATTCGAAATACATAGAACCCAATATTTTGAACACCCATGTATTTGGGTTGGATATGCATCAAGAATATATATACATGCACACACACACATATATATATATATATGTATATATATATAAATATATATATATATATATATATATATATATATATATATGTGTGTGTGTGTGTGTGTGTGTGTGTGTGTGTGTGTGTACACTCGCATACAAACATGCATTCAGTCAAATGGAGATACACTTCCCTTCTAGGCTAGTCTATGTTGAGGTTAGGCAAAATCATTACATACTCTTTTTCCCTCCCCCTCTTTACATCACCTAGCTGCACCCCTTATTGTCTGGCTCTCTGTTTGAGTGTTTCTCTCACATTTCAACAATCACAGAAAACGGCCATATACTTACTGACTAAGGAATGCATATAGCTGCATCCTCTCACCATGCAGGTAGCATACCACTAAATGAGGGAGCTGATTGCACATGTGTGAGACACTGATGAGACAGCCACTCACACTGCCTCTCGATATAGAGGAGGGTAGCTGCTTGGTGTATACTCCCACAGAGTGGATACAAAGTGGCAGACCATTCTGATACATGTAGTTCACCATGCAGACCAGCAACCTATTAATGACACCATAATAGTTCGGCGGGTTGCCCTGCACTTCAAACAGTGAACCACATTGGTACTGCCACCCTGGGCTCCCCCTGGAGTCTTAAAGCCACACTGCATGTGAATGATAGATAATAAATGCACATTTCATGTTCAGCAATTGAACATACCATATATAACACAATAAGTGGGCCCTTTGCACACACACCAAAATATCAGATCCACATTATTTATGATCAGAACAGACCAATGTTACATCCTAATTCTCTTGTGCATCAAAAATCACAAATTTTCAATTCATATATTTTTGCACAGAAAAACAGGCACTCTACAGCACAGTACCTCACCCTTTGGAATTTACCTTATCTTCCATAGACAAAGGAAACTTCTCTAGACAAATATAAGAACTGTAGAACAGATTTCACTGTCAATTTTCAATATAATGTGAGTGAATAAATCTATATATCTTAGCCCTATCTCTTATTCCCTGTTGTTCTGTCTTATTTCTCTCTCATTTCTGTTAGCTAGTTGTTTCTTCTAGATAACAGGATGTTTACCAAATAATTGTCAACGTCCTTGGATAGAAAGAAGTCTCATCATAAGCAGGATACCAGGAAAAAACTGGTCAGCTCATCATAAGGGTGGCTACCCACTAGCGTTTGTGAATTTGCTGCGTTTTTTTCCAGGTGTCTATGGGGCTTTCTAATGTTAAAAATCGCAATTTTGAGCAATGCGATTTTAACATTAACAATTCCCATTGACCCCTGGAGAAAAAAAACGCTGACAATTTCGCAGTACAAAAGAACTGTAGTGGGTAGTCACCCTAACAGTGTAGTGGCCCAGAGTTGGGGTACCTCTATGTGGTGTTCGTCTACCCCAGTTGAATTGTCTTTGTATGTATAGTGGTTTATGTACTGTGTTCATGTTAGTGTCACCATTCTTGATGGTCTTGGTGTGTCTGTCTCCCTAACCTGCTCTGAGTGGTGTGATTGGCTGTTAGAGAGGTTTCTGGCGGACCTAGTAGAATCAAGTAGAGATATAGTCGGTGGAGGAATATGTGAGCAGGTGCCTCTGCTGCTGCTCCCTGGGCCGAGCCTCGGGCTTTTCCCAATTGCCATGGGAACTATTCCAGCCCGTGATCAATTCATGTCCGGAAGATGACCAGCTATCTAAAAATGATGCAGCACTTTCTAATGTGTATGTCTGCTACCCTTTGACATAAAGCCATTTGCATTCTGCTATAAAACCCACGCCTGATAATAAAAGAATAGAGTCACTCATGAAACACACGTCATGTGTTGCATGTATTGCTTCTCCAAGCTTATACTCACATTATATCCAAACAGCACAGCTGCGCTAACAATGACCTTCATCTTCTTCTATGGAAAAATAGCCGGGGACATCGGGTCTATTGCATGCGTGGGTGCGTGTTGCCTGTATCCCAAAATTTACTCCCACAGTCTGTTAATCATATGGGGCAATGATAGTATGTGGCGACTAATAGTGTAATATACTTGTCCCCTTTACAAACTCCAAATCCACACTAAATAGTGGGGACATTTATTAATTCATGCACAAACTCATAAATTTATCACGTGAAGTGGAAATTGGGATTGTACTTACATAGGACTGCCAACAGCAAAAAAACACGCAGGTAAGAAAAGATTCTTACTAATAGTGGTTGGACATGTTTTGTCCAGTATCAGTGATCCGATGACGATCCTCAGAACACAACACAATATATGCCCGATTTCCACTTGCATACTTTTATATTCATCATTTCAGTTAGAAACTATTATCCCAAAACCATCCTTTCTGTTCACTGATAATAAACCTTTCCATCTTTTCATATTCAAATGTCCCTCGGAACTAAAACTTGCTATTTTCAACATCCACTGATATCCATTCATCACATCTCTACCTTCTCTCTCATTTACTTTTTCTCTTGCTGTCTTCCTTTAAGACCCCAATTTTTAATTTCCCAATGAGTTCCCCATGACTCATCTCAGGCCTTTCCCTGCAATTCATGACACAGACCTGGCTTCAAAGCACTTACACTTCAGGATATGTTTTGCCAAACCACCCTGATTGTCCGGTCAGCAACTCACGGCACAGATCTGTACTTTTGGAAGTACAATGCCTTCCTCAATAGTCCATTTGACCCACCGTGATTGGAGAAAATACCCTAATGCCAGAACACTTCCTACGGGAAATGAGCAGTCTGGTAACCCATTCTCTTGTCTTACACCACTTTTACCATCAATCACAAAAAAATTGTACAAAACAACAGTTCTAAAATAATCACAAGTACAATTTGTCATTCTCAACTCTCATAAAAGTCTTTGTTTTAGTTTCGTTTTTTTCTATTTTATTTATTTTTCCTATTCGTAAACAGTGAGAACAGTACAGGTTGCTAACTGGGGGGAGGGGGGGGGGGGGGGTACAGGATAATTATGTACTTTCTGTAAAAACAATCACTCAATTTCTTAGTCCTAAGTCATCACTTACACAGTCAGGACATCCATTCACTACTTCAAAGACATCATAGAAAACCGTACATTAACGCTTACACAGTCAGGATATCACGTCACAAAAAAAAATAGAAAACCACACATAACACTTAGACAACATAGAAAACCACATAGTATATCTAGTTCATAATAGTTCTTCTGACACAGACTTATAATATTTTAACACAAGGTGGATCATTGCAGAGAGGGACAGATGACATAGGTGTAAGAATAAAGCTTCTTACCTTGTTGAAGCTCCTTATAATCTACCCATCACTGAATAGAAATCCTCTGCAGGTCTGGAAAAGATGAAAACAGCATTTGTGTCCCAGGTTTCTCGGCACTAATTTCTGTTAGCGCATTGCGCTGTTCGATATACTGTGGATGCTAAATCAGGTGTGGTTGGTACAAGCTCAGAAAAAAATACTCTACACTTGTGTTATCAAGAGATTCTCCGATTTATTGTATATTCACACAGCTTTTTATAAATCAAGTAGGTAGGTCTCAAGTAGAAACAGAAAGGAGTGTTACAAAGCCAAACAGAGTTACATCATTCATTTGGTTCAGACTGGTTTTCCTTTGAAGTGTAAAGAATGATCATGCACTGACAAGTCATCTCTCTGCTGGCTCCATTGCATTGATGGTAATCTTTTGGTCACTCTTCGTCTTTCTCGGGTAATGCCGAACAAAATAAAATTTACATTAACAAAGTTTAAGGAATTTACTCTGCAGAACATTCCACCTGCGGACATAGCCAAAATTAGACTAAAATACAAACTAAATCATACAAGGTATAATTTTCCTCACATATTCAAGCTAGAGGGCTACAACAGGGTACTAGAGCCTCCATACCCACTTGTATCACATCTTGTATTCAAGCTAGAGGTGGTCTAACAGGATACTAGAGCCTTTATGTCCACCTATATCGCATCATTTGTCCAAGCTAGAGGTGGCCCAACGGGGTATTAGAGATCATTACAGATTATTGCAAGGACTGGAAAGAAGATCATGGGAAAAAGCGAATGATATAATTTTTAATGTTTACATAAAAGGAACAGCGAATATGTTTAACATGTGTATACTGTAAACTGAAGGTCTGATCTTTGATGAATATTTGGATACAGCCATGTATAAAGAAATATCAGAGCAATGAGACTCAGAGTGTCGGAGACTGACACTTGGAGAATAGGATGATAACTTGACACTTGGGGTAATACCAAGTCTGGCCATTGCAATAAGTACTGAACTGTCTGTTTCCTACAGAAATCAGCTCAGTGCAGGAGTCCCAGGTGATGGACCCCCACCAATCTACAATTGATGACCTATACTAAGGATGGACAACCCATTTAAACCAGTTGACTGGTCTAGCATCAAAATTTGCTGGGCACTGTCACCTGTATGGGTGGCAATTTATTCCTTGGTCTGTCCGATTAGGGCATCAGGTCCTACCAAGTCACACTTGAATTACTGAAGTATCATCAAGTTTTAGCCTTATTCATAGTTAGAATTGGTAGAATCCTGAGACTTTTACACTAGGATATTGACAATCAAACTAAAGTCTGACATGAAAATTAAGGAACAGACATTGAATAGGACACAGAGGGTTAACTTGCACGTATCTTAGGCTTAACTGCCAGACACACGTATGTGAAGTGCTGTCAGCGCTGCTGCAGTGGTGACATATTGAAAACATGTCAAATATTATACTGTCAGTAATATCCTCCTTGGCTCCCAGCTGATGTTTTGATCAATACAATCACAGAGTCAGACTTCCCTTCTATTATTTATTGCGATGCTGCCCCTGGGCGCGGCTTCGGACTCAGCGATGGAAGCGATTCCTGGATAAAAACGTATAATGAGAGATGTGTCAATGATCTGACTAATGCGCCATCTTCACTGCTGCGGGCCAGCTTGTCTATCTATAGAACTTCCCCAATGCATTGATCCACATGGTATTAGACACAAGATCAATGAAAGACTGTCCAGAGAGTAGAACAGTGTGTTCCAGTCACTTTTAGATTAATTACGCTACGTGGATTGATGTGGAGTCCAAGGGAACATTGACGCGTACAAAATACAACCAAGATGCGTTTAGCATAAGACCTTGATGTTTCCGATAGATACAAAGCCAAGTTAGTTTCAACAAGATGAGTTTAAACGTAGACCTTTAGAGATCCACCATACGTATAAAAGGGGTTCAGTGGAAGACCAAGAAAGTTTAACCATAAGACCAAAATAGGTTAATCATGAAACTTTAAAGGGATTGTCTGCTTGCAAGCTATGGCTGGCCTATCCTCAGAATAAGTCAGCAACAGTAGATTGGCAGGGGACTGCTGCCTGGGACCCACACTGATCAGCTACTTGCCAGGCCAGCATGCTTGTGCACTGAGCTGCTTTCAGCAGGAAGCAGACAGCTCCATTTCCACTGCAGTGGCCAGGCTTACCCCACTATTCGTAGTATGTAAGCTCGTTGGAGCAGGACCCGCACCACTATTGTTTCCATCAATTGATTACTATGTAACCGTGGTTCTGTAATGTTTGTACTTTTGTCTTTCTGTATCCCCCCTGTCTATGTAAGCGCTGCGGAATATGTTGGCGCTATACAAATAAAGTTTATTATTATTACTATTGCAGGCAAAGTTCCCATTCATTACATGCCTGCAATACTAGGCCTGGCCACTACAGTAACAACAAAGCTGTCTGCTTCCTGCAGAATTTATTTCCATACACAACTGCACCCCCCTGGTGAATAACTAATCAGCAGGGGGTCTGGGCAACAAACCTGTTATGGTGGTTCTGGCATCGCTTTCTTTCAGGTAGTCTGGTACAGGACTTGCATGTGTTTCTCCATCTTTTGGCTCTGGTGAGAGTAGTATTGGGTGAGATGTGATTGGTCTCACCTGTGGGTAATTTGTCAGGACTATTTGGCCTGACCTTATACTTGGCTCAAGTGCTGTTTGGTTTCAGTCTTTCTCTGGCTGTGGAGGAAGCCAGAGTTGGAACTGGAGAAACACGTGCAAGACCTGTACCATCAATGGTTTACAGATGGCAACCCCTTTAAGCAATACACTATCAAACCACGATAATTTTAACCCAAAAACCTAATCTGATGTGTTTAAGATAAGGACTTAATGGATCTACCATAAGAACAAGATGGATTCAGTATAAAACCAAGACCGATGTAGGCTGATAAATAATTAGATTTACCCTAATGCGAAGATAAATATGATATAAAAACTTGGGTGTTCCCACCATAAATCCAGGATGGAGTCAACATACATTTAATGATCCTTTATCACAGTTTCTGGACCCTTTATTAGAGTCCCCAAGCCATTAGAGCTCCCTGCTCTTTATTATAGCTCTACCCCTTTATTATAGCCCACCCCTTTATGAGAGCTCCCAGTCCTCTCACAATTGAGGCTTCCCAGTATGGAAATTATCCCAGTGACCCTGGAGGGTAGCTTTAAATCAAATTACAAGTTTTCAGTGGATCAGTTTCAGGGTGAAGTCACACGAACGTATATCGGCTCGGTTTTTACGCCGAGCCGATATACGTTGTCCTCGTGTGCAGGGGGGGGGGATGGAAGAGCCAGGAGCAGGAACTGAGCTCCCGCCCCCCTCTCTGCCTCCTCTCTGCCCCTCTGCACTATTTGCAATGGGGAGAGGTGGGACAGGGGCGGGGCTAATTCTCAGAACTTAGCCCTGCCCCCGCCCTGCCTCTTCCCATTGCAAATAGTGCAGAGGGGTGGAGAGGGGGACAGGAGCTCAGTTCCTTCTCCTGGCTCTTCCATCCACCCCCCCCCCCCTGCACACGAGGACAACTTATAACGGCTCGGCGTAAAAACTGAGCCGATATACGTTCGTGTGACTTCACCCTCAGTGTGAATTGACATTAGATGGGAATATCCAGTGATCTGAGCGACTTCCAACGAGGACTGATCATCAGTGCTAGGCTAGCCAGGGCCTTACTGCCAACCGCAGTTTTTTTTTAATGTAACGGCGTGGAGAGTATACCAAGAATGGTGTGATCGAGGACAGAAACAACTCATGACTGAAAGGGATCAGAGGATGATGCCAGGAATTGTTCTGATCTACAGGCACTGCAGAGTCAACTACATACAATGCTGGTGTTCCAACTAAAGTGTCCAAATGCATAACTCGCCATTCCTTAGCATGGATGGGCTATAACAGTATACAACCAATTTCAGCGCTATTGTGTCTAAGAGAAACAGAAAGACAAAATTCCAGCTGGCAAAAGAGTGCAAAACCTGTATCACTGTAGCAGAGGAAAAACATTGCCTGTTCAGATGGATCCAGATTTCTGTTGCACTATGCTGATGAGAAGTCGGAATTTGGTGCAAGCATCATGAATCGATGAGCCCTTCCTGTCAGGCTGGTGGAGGTGTAGTAATATATACATAGTATGTTAGGCTGAAGGGAGACAATGTCCATCTAGTTCAACCTGTTTCCAACCCCCTTGCTGATCCAGAGGAAGGCAAAAAAAAACAACAATGCGCCAAGGCCAATTAGCCCTCTTGGGGAAAAAAAATTCAGAAGCCAGAATAATCCCTGGATCAACGTTTGATAGTTCCTACCTGACTCCAGGACCAGGATCAACATGGTGGGGGAAGGTTTTCTTGGCACTCTCTGTGTCCTCTAATACCTGCAGATGGACACCACAAGGAGTTCTAAAGGCCAAAGGTGGTTCAAGGCACTACTAGATAGGGGCTCTACTCAAGAGACCATTCACAGTATAATAAGGAGGAGTTCCACTCCAACCTCTTTGTTATTGCGGTGCAGATAGTTTGCGCCCACTCAGTTGATCAGGCAGGGTCCCAAGCAACAGACCCCAGCTGATTAATTACTGATGACCTGATCTGATGATAGGTCATCAATAGTATTTCCCTGGAAAACCCTTTTAATGAATGCACATGATAATATGCAATGAGCATATCAAAATAGGGCCAACATAATACAAAGATGAGTTCAAGATCTTAATCAAGTCACAATAAAGCCAATATAGGTTTATTATTGTGACCAAGATAGGTTTAACCCTACTACAACATGATGTTATAGTAGGCCCAACAAGATACCAATATTAGCTCAACATAACAAGTCCAGTTGAAGATTAGCGTGATTATATAAATATAACATATTTTGCTCAAACTCCTAGGAGGTCAAACTTTCAAGAGACCTGGAAGAGCAGAATTGAGTTCTTCTAGAGAAAGAACATAACTAGAGATGAGCGAGCACCAAAATGCTCGGGTGCTCGTTACTCGGGACGAAATTATCGCGATGCTCGAGGGTTCGTTTCGAATAACGAACCCCATTGAAGTCAATGGGCGACCCGAGCATTTTTGTATATCGCCGATGCTCGCTAAGGTTTTCATTTGTGAAAATGTGGGCAATTCAAGAAAGTGATGGGAACGACACAGAAACAGATAAGGCAGGCGAGGGGCTACATGTTGGGCTGCATCTCAAGTTCCCAGGTCCCACTATTAAGCCACAATAGCGGCAAGAGTGCCCCCCCCTCCCAACAACTTTTACTTCTGAAAAGCCCTCATTAGCAATGCATACCTTAGCTAAGCACCACACTACCTCCAACAAAGCACAATCACTGCCTGCATGACACTCCGCTGCCACTTCTCCTGGGTTACATGCTGCCCAACCCCCCCGCACGACCCAGTGTCCACAGCGCACACCAAAGTGTCCCTGCGCAGCCTTCAGCTGCCCTCATGCCACACCACCCTCATGTCTATTTATAAGTGCGTCTGCCATGAGGAGGAACCGCAGGCACACACTGCAGAGGGTTGGCACGGCTAGGCAGCGACCCTCTTTAAAAGGGGCGGGACGATAGCCCACAATGCTGTACAGAAGCAATGAGAAATCCAATCCTGTGCCACCTCCATCAGGAGCTGCACACGTGGGCATAGCAATGGGGAACCTATGTGCCACACACTATTCATTCTGTCAAGGTGTCTGCATGCCCCAGTCAGACCGCGGTTTTTTATAAATAGTCACAGGCAGGTACAACTCCGTAATGGGAATTCCGTGTGCACCCACAGCATGGGTGGCTCCCTGGAACCCACCGGCTGTACATAAATGTATCCCATTGCAGTGCCCATCACAGCTGAGGTAACGTCCGATTAAATGCAGGTGGGCTTCGGCCCATACGGCATGCCCCAGTCAGACTGGGGTTCTTTAGAAGTAGACACATGCAGTTACAACTCCCTGTGGACCCACAGCATGGGTGGCTCCCTGGAACCCACCGGCGGTACATAAATATATCCCATTGCAGTGCCCAACACAGCTGATGTAACATCAGCTTTAATGCAGGTGGGCACAAAATTAATTGGATTACACTGTAGGCGAGGGCCCCAAAAAATTGGTGTACCAGCAGTACTAACGTACGTCAGAAAAATTGCCCATGCCCAACCAAGAGGGCAGGTGAAACCCATTAATCGCTTTGGTTAATGTGGCTTAATTTGTAACTAGGCCTGGAGGCAGCCCAGTTAAAATAAAAATTGGTTCAGGTGAAAGTTTCAACGCTTTAATGAGCATTGAAACGTATAAAAATTGTTTACAAAAATTATATGACTGAGCCTTGTGGCCCTAAGAAAAATTGCCCGTTCGGCGTGATTACGTCAGGTTTCAGGAGGAGGAGCAGGAGGAGGAGGATGAATATTATACACAGATTGATGAAGCTAAAAGGTCCACGTTTTTGATGGTGATAGAGAACAATCCTTCCATCCGCGGGTGCAGCCTACGTATTGTTTAGGTATCGCTGCTGTCCGCTGGTAGAGAAGAGAAGTCTGGGGAAATCCAGGCTTTGCTCATCTTGATGAGTGTAAGCCTGTCGGCACTGTCGGTTGACAGGCGGGTACGCTTATCTGTGATGATTCCCCCAGCCGCACTAAACACCCTCTCTGACAAGACGCTAGCCGCAGGACAAGCAAGCACCTCCAGGGCATACAGCGCGAGTTCAGGCCACGTGTCCAGCTTCGACACCCAGTAGGTGTAGGGGGCAGAGGCGTCACGGAGGACGGTCGTGCGATCGGCTACGTACTCCCTCACCATCCTTTTACAGTGCTCCCGCCAACTCAGCCTTGACTGGGGAGCGATGATACAGTCTTGCTGGAGAGCCAGAAAGCTGTAAAGGCCTTAGAGAGTGTTCCCCTGCCTGTGCTGTACATGCTGCCTGAGCTCTGCACCTGCCCTGCTACCTGGCCCTCGGAACTGCGCCTTCGGCCACTAGCGCTGTCGGATGGGAAGTTTACCATCAGTTTGTCCGCCAGGGTCCTGTGGTATAGCATCACTCTCGAACCCCTTTCCTCTTCGGGTATGAGAGTAGAAAGGTTCTCCTTATACCGTGGGTCGAGCAGTGTGTACACCCAGTAATCCGTAGTGGCCAGAATGCGTGTAACGCGAGGGTCACGAGAAAGGCATCCTAACATGAAGTCAGCCATGTGTGCCAGGGTACCTGTACACAACACATGGCTGTCCTCACTAGGAAGATCACTTTCAGGATCCTCCTCCTCAGGCCATACACGCTGAAAGGATGACAGGCAAGCAGCATGGGTACCCTCAGCAGTGGGCCAAGCTGTCTCTTCCCCCTCCTTCTCATCTTCCTCATGCTCCTCCTCCTCCTCCTCAACATGCTGAGAGATAGACAGGAGGGTGCTCTGACTATCCAGCAACATACTGTCTTCCCCCGCCTCTGTTTCCGAGCGCAAAGCATCTGTCTTTATGCTTTGCAGGGAACTTCTCAAGAGGCATAGCAGAGGAATGGTGACGCTAATGATTGCAGCATCGCCGCTCACCATCTGGGTAGACTCCTCAAAGTTTCCAAGGACCTGGCAGATGTCTGCCAACCAGGCCCACTCTTCTGTAAAGAATTGAGGAGGCTGACTCCCACTGCGCCGCCCATGTTGGAGTTGGTATTCCACTATAGCTCTACGCTGCTCATAGAGCCTGGCCAACATGTGGAGCGTAGAGTTCCACCGTGTGGGCACGTCGCACAGCAGCTGGTGCACTGGCAGATGAAACCGATGTTGCAGGGTGCGCAGGGTGGCAGCGTCTGTGTGGGACTTGCGGAAATGTGCGCAGAGCCAGCGCACCTTTCCGAGCAGGTCTGACAAGCGTGGGTAGCTTTTCAGAAAGCGCTGAACCACCAAATTAAAGACGTGGGCCAGGCATGGCACGTGCGTGAGGCTGCCGAGCTGCAGAGCCGCCACCAGGTTACGGCTGTTGTCACACACGACCTTGCCCGGTTGGAGGCTCAGCGGCGCAAGCCAGCGGTCGGTCTGCTATGTCAGACCCTGCAGCAGTTCGCGGGCCGTGTGCCTCTTATCTCCTAAGCTGAGTAGTTTCAGCACGGCCTGCTGACGCTTGCCCACCGCTGTGCTTCCACGCCGCGCGACACTGACTGCTGCCGACGTGCTGCTGCTGACACATCTTTATTGCGAGACAGAGGTTGTGGAGGAGGAGGAGGGTGGTTTAGTGGAGGAAGCATACACCGCCGCAGATACCACCACCGAGCTGGGGCCCGCAATTCTGGGGGTGGGTAGGACGTGAGCGGTCCCAGGCTCTGACTCTGTCCCAGCCTCCACTAAATTCACCCAATGTGCCGTCAGGGAGATATAGTGGCCCTGCCCGCCTGTGCTTGTCCACGTGTCCGTTGTTAAGTGGACCTTGGCAGTAACCGCGTTGGTGAGGGCGCGTACAATGTTGCCGGAGACGTGGTCGTGCAGGGCTGGGACGGCACATCGGGAAAAGTAGTGGCGACTGGGAACTGAGTAGCGCGGGGCCGCCGCCGCCATCATACTTTTGAAAGCCTCCGTTTCCACAACCCTATACGGCAGCATCTCCAGGCTGATAAATTTGGCTATGTGCACGTTTAACGCTCGAGCGTGCGGGTGCGTGGCGGCGTACTTGCGCTTGCGCTCCAACACTTGCGCTAGCGACGGCTGGACGGTGCGCTGACAGACATTGGTGGATGGGGCCGAGGACAGCGGAGGTGAGGGTGTGGGTGCAGGCCAGTATACGGTAGTGCCTGTGTCCTGAGAGGGGGGTTGGATCTCAGTGGCAGGTTGGGGCACAGCGGGAGAGACAGTGGTGCAAACCGGAGGCGGTGAACGGCCTTCGTCCCACCTTGTGGGGTGCTTGGCCATCATATGTCTGCGCATGCTGGTGGTGGTGAGGCTGGTGGTGGTGGCTTCCCGGCTGATCTTGGCACGACACAGGTTGCACACCACTGTTCGTCGGTCATCTGCACTCTCAGTGAAAAACTGCCAGACCTTTGAGCACCTCAGCCTCTGCAGGGTGGCATGGCGCGAGGGGGCGCTTTGGGAAACAGTTGGTGGATTATTCGGTCTGGCCCTGCCTCTACCCCTGGACACCGCACTGGCTCTTGCAACCTGCCCTGCTGCTGCCCTTGCCTCCCCCTCTGAAGACCTGTCCTCAGTAGGCGTAGCAAACCAGGTGGGGTCAGTCACCTCATCGTCCTGCTGCTCTTCCTCCGAATCCTCTGTGCGCTCCTCCCTCAGACTCCAATTACTACTACCTGAGTGATAGACAACTGTGTCTCATCGTCATCGTCCTCCTCACCCACTAAAAGGTCTTGAGACAGTTGCCGGAAGTCCCCAGACTCATCCCCCGGACCCCGGGAACTTTCCAAAAGTTGGGCATCGGTCACGACAAACTCCTCCAGTGGGAGATGATTCGGAACCCTTGCTGCCCATTGTGGGCAGGGGCCCGGGAACAGTTCCTGGGAGTCTGCCTGCTCCTCAGAATGTGTCATTGTAATGGAGTGAGGAGGCTGGGACGAAGGAGGAGGAGCAGCCAGAGGATTCAAAGTTGCAGCAGTGGACGGCGCAGAACTCTGGGTGTTCGATAGATTGCTGGATGCACTTTCTGCCATCCACGACAGGACCTGCTCACACTGCTCATTTTCTAATAAAGGTCTACCGCGTGGACCCATTAATTGTGAGATGAATGTGGGGACGCCAGAAACGTGCCTCTCTCCTAATCCCGCAGCAGTCGGCTGTGATACACCTGGATCAGGAGCTCGGCCTGTGCCCACACCCTGACTTGGGCCTCCGCATCCTCGCCCGCGTCCACGTCCTCTAGGCCTACCCCTACCCCTCAGCATGGTGTATTACCAGTAGTGCAGAAACAGAACGCTGTAATTAAATGTGCCGCTTATTGGCCTGTGGTTGGAGGCTGACTTTGCTAACGGAACGCACAGCAGAGCCAGGAAATAATTTTGCGCAAGCCTGCTGTAACACTTAGCTGGCTGCGTATGAATTAGGACAACTACCCCCAGCACAGACCCAGTACACTGAGGACAGTCACAGGCAGCCCAAATAGATTTTTTTCCCCAAATGTTTTTGGAAAGGCCCACTGCCTATATACACTGTATATGTCTTCTCTCTCTGCGTCACCACTACTGGCCCTGGAGTATGTAAAATAACTGCAGACTGTTGCACTGTGGACTGGAATACAGCGGTGATGTAACAGCCAACACAGAGGCAGGAAATAATTTTGCGCAAGCCTGCTGTAACACTTAGCTGGCTGCGTATGAATTAGGACAACTACCCCCAGCACAGACCCAGTACACTGAGGACAGTCACAGGCAGCCCAAATAGATTTTTTTTCCCAAATGTTTTTGGAAAGGCCCACTGCCTATATTCAATAAATATGTCTTCTGTCCCTGCCTCACCACCACTACTGGCCCTGGACTATGTATAATTACTGCAGGGCGCAATGCTCTGCACGGCCGATATACAAAAAAAAAAAAAAGTGCAACACTGCAAAAAGCAGCCTCCACACTACTGCACACGGTTAGATGTGGCCCTAAGAAGGACCGTTGGGGTTCTTGAAGCCTAAAATACTCCTAACACTCTCCCTATAGCAACTCCAGCAAGACAGCACTTTCCCTGATCTCTGTCAGAACGCATCTGTGGCGAGCCGCGGGAGGGGCCGATTTATATACTCGGGTGACACCTGATCTCGCCAGCCACTCACTGCAGGGGGGTGGTATAGGGCTTGAACGTCGCAGGGGAAGTTGTAATGCCTTCCCTGTCTTTCTATTGGCCAGAAAAGCGCGTTAACGTCTCAGAGATGAAAGTGAAAGTAACCCGAACATCGCGTGGTGCTCGTCTCGAGTAACGAGCATCTCGAACACGCTAATACTCGAACGAGTATCAAGGTCGGACGAGTACGTTCGCTCATCTCTAAACATAACCAAAACCTACTGTGTATTTGTCTTGGTTTAATGTTTTAGCAGTTTATGAAATTGCTACTTGGGCATGATGAATGCACCCATTGATTTTAACCCTTTAGTAACATGCCTATTTTGTGCATTATAACCAAGCGATTTTCGTTGTCACATTGCAACAGCCATAACTCGTTGAAAGCAGCATGAGGGCTTTTGTTTTACAGCGTTCACCATTGAGTAAAAATAACCTGATAACTTTCTTATCTGATCAGCACAATTACTGCGATACCAAGTTTATGTAGATTTTATTTTTTACTGCTTTAGCACAATAAAAACGCATTTTTAAAGAAACACAATTGACTCTGCATCATCACATTATAAGACCCAGAACATTGTTATTTTACAGCAGCGGAGCTCTGTGAGGACTTGATTTTTGTGGGAGGATTTGTAGTTTTTATTGGTAAAATTTTGAGGTACATGTGACTTCTGGATTGCTTTTTATTATATTTTCGGAAGATGAAAAATAGCAATTGCAGCATTATGTTTTTACATTATTTTTACAGCATTCACCATGTGAGTTTTTTTTGTGGGGAAAATACTTTGTTAAACCCTTTTTACACTATTTGTTTAGTCCCTGAAGAGGACTTGAAGGTGCAGTCGTTTGATCGCTAGGATAGTACACTGCATTACTTAGGCTGCTGTCATAGAGTGCACTACATATCAGATTCTGCCGGAGGTGAGCCTAATAGGCTGAGCTACATAGCATACAGGGAAGCCTTTGTCATGCTTCCAGCTGATCTGGGAACCCACTGATACCTTGTGATCACACTGCGTGGTGCCAATGGGTACCAGATAGAGCCTCCTTCCCTTGTCATCTTCTCACATGCTGCAGTTGCTATTGACTGTCCCATGAGCAGCGGCCGGATGGTCCAACTCTTTGGCCAGGGAAGGCAGCGAGGATATTAGATAGTACACCGTCTTCTCCCGGTAGCGGCAAAAACACATGATCCATCCCAGCTGCACGCAGGGGATAAACTTGGCAATGATACTATAGACCTTTCAGTATTTATCTGTTCACGCGACGCCAGTGCCTCAGAGTGATGAAACACCTGAGACTATTAAATGAGTCCACAGTCAAAGATATAGTTGTAAAACCAGAGGGACACGGTTTTCTTTGCTCATATTTTCAACTTTGATTTTCCAAGTACAACATACTCTAGGCCAGTGGTGGCGAACCTATGGCACGCGTGCCAGAGGCGGCACGCAGAGCCCTCCCTACTGGCACGCGCCACATCGGCCGCTCACCACTTGTGAATACCAGCAGGGGCCACGGCTCCCCTGCCGGCATTCACAAACGGCACTGCTAGCCACGCTGATCCCGGCACACACTTATTCAGTGTGCAGCTGGAATCCCTCTCCCCCCTGCCCCGTCGTCTCCTACCACTTGGTTCCGCCGGGAGGGGGGAGGCGTCCAGCAGCGTGTGTGTCAGAGTGTGTGCCGGGAGCATATTAACACTTTCTTCCCCACTTCTGCAGCAATCAGCAATTCCCAGCAACCTGATTGGTTGTTTGGGTTGGCTGATTCACCAAACAACCAATCAGGTTGCTGGGAATTACCTATTGAGGCAGAAGTGGGGAAGAAAAAGTTAATATGCATGCCGGGACCATCGCTGACCAGAAGAGGAGCTGAGCTTACAGGAGGAGGTAAGTATGTGGGTCTCGGGAGGGGCACTGTGGGGTGTCACTACTGCACTGGGGGGTGTCACTACTGCACTGGGGGGCCGCTGGGGGTGTCCCTAATACACTGGGGGCCACTGGGGGGTGTCCCTAATACACTGGGGGCCACTGGGGGGTATCCCTAATGCACTGGGAGCTGCTGGGGGGGTCACTATTATCGCTGTGGGGTGGGGGACACTATTACCGCTAGGGCCGCTGTGGGGTGGGGGTCACTATCACCGCTGGAGCCGCTGTGGGGGTCACTATTATCGCTGTGGGGTGGGGGACACTATTACCGCTAGGGCCACTGTGGGGTGGGGGTCACTATCACCGCTGGAGCCGCTATGGGGTGGGGGTCACTATCACCGCTGGAGCCGCTATGGGGTGGGGGTCACCATCACCGCTGGAGCCGCTGTGGGGTGGGGGTCACTATCACCGCTGGGGCCGCTGTGATGTGGGGGTCACTATTATTGCTGCAGCGTGGGGGTCAATATTACTGCTGGGTGGGGGGTCACTATTATCGCTGGGGGTGCTGGGGGGGTGTCACTATTACCGCTGAGGGTGGGGGTCACTATTACCGCTAGGGCTGCTGTGTGGTGGGGGTCACTATTATCGCTCTGGGGGGTCACTATTACCGCTGTGGCCGCTGTGGGGTGGGGGCCACTATTACCTCTGGGGCTGCTGTGTGGTGGGGTATGTTTACATGTGGCGGACATGGGCAGGGCTGTTTCAAAATAGACAGGGTGCAGATTTTGACTACTTTTTGGATGCAGAAATGCTGCAGAATTTTCCACAGAAATTTCTGCTGAGGACATTCTGCAGTATTTCCGCATCCAAAAAGCAGTCAAAATCTGCACCCTGTCTATTTTGAAGTGGCCCTGTCCTTTTTAGAACGACGGAGGTACAATCATACGTCGTGATAAGCCCGGCCCCCTGATGTATTGGCACTTTGCGATAAATAAGTGGGTTTTAGGTTGCAGTTTGGGCACTCGGTCTCTAAAAGGTTCGCCATCACTGCTCTAGGCAGTCTAAGTTATATGACAGTAGACTTCTTGAACAAACATTCCAGACACGAAGGGAAAAAGACAAACATTCTCCATCCATTACTCGCTGTGTCCCTGAACTCACTTCTCTCCAATATATAGTTAAGCAGGGGATTGTGTGATTCCATCCGCCAAATCCGTAAACAGGTTCCAGCCTCTGCGCTACAGTCCCCGGAATGGGATACTACCCATAGAAATTGGGAAAAGGCCAAGGACTCTGCCCATGCAGAAGCAGCTGAGCAACATGCTCACATGTCCTCCTCTGCCGACTACATCTCATTTCTCTCAACTTTACTAACTCCACCCCCAACCTCTCTACCGAGCAATCACGTCACAACATTCAGGTTAGGAAGACAGACACGCCGACGTCACAAAGAATAGTAACACCAACACAAAACATAGATTAAGATACACATACCCAGGCGCAAGAACGATCTCACTGAGGTAGACAGACATAAACCAGAGACACCCTAACTCTGGGCTACTACACATGTAAGGGGTTTCTCCGACCCTGACAGTTAAAGCAGGAGTCTAGCTGTCAGTAAAGCTTTTGCCTTAAAAAGGTGTATGTGCAGGATTAAAGCCATTTAGTGAGGTCAGTAAAAAGGTAAATGGCGATTACTAAAGGGATAATATCCATTCTTTGGTCATGAGTGGGATTTTTGGATTCCTCGTGGCTTAATTATGCAGAAGACTTTCCAACCTTTGCAGGCAGCTTTGTATTTATTACATCTTATTTGCAGGTCTCTCCATCCTCAGTTGTCACTTACAGACAATTTACTCCATTTAATGTTCCTCTATTCCTTCAGGTCGAAAAATAAACTCAACATGAGCTGTAATTTTCGGTTAATTCACCATTTCAGGTCACGAAGCAGAAGACATCTACTTTACACACTGTTTTCCCTCTTTTACCTGAGAGCTTAGAGCTTGCAATATTTGGTAATGCTTATTTTCCCAACCAGTCGGCCAATCTCCCCGGAGTTCAGCAGCCATTCCATAGATCGTTGCCATTTTAATTAGACTGACATACTGTAAACACTGAGTGCGCGCCTTTCTTCTCTTTACACAGAGACTTTGACATCAGCTATATAAATAATGCAGTGAAGAGACTGTTAAATTGAAATTATCTCCAAGCTGGCAGCGTGCGGACAAGCAAGGAAGCCTGATGATTCGATTGTATTGATCAACATAGAAAGGACAATGGTACACAGTGTTACAGGGAGTCAAAAGGTGAGCGATCATAGAGACAAACTGGACCATTCGGGGCATCAATACAATGCCTCAGAGGGACCGAAAACACAAATGTGAATAAAGCTTCACACAATATTATATTCTGCATTTCTTGGTATTTCTTGGTATTACATGAGAGACTGAAAATTAACCACCATGGGTGAAGGATGCTTTAAGAAAATCTTCTTCTTTCAAGACTGTTGTTTTAGGTGAAAACATTTTTGTTTGAACCTCCTCAGATCCTCCAAAATGGCCTCATACAGTTATATAGGATACTGTGTGGCCAGTGCACGCTAAAGGAACCCTCTACAAAGCCTGTGGAACAGAAATCTTTGGGGAGCATCTGAATATGAGGGATCCTAAAGGAGGTAGTCATTGGTGAGAGCCTTATTTTCTACAAATAAGTTACTAAGGGTCTTCTGCTTGCCATGTCCACTACTACCACCCACCAGAGAATGGCTCTATGAGACTATGCTGTCCATGTACACTGAATGACCCCTTTATTAGAGTCTCCAGACCCTTTAATGTAAGCCCTAGCCATTTTATGATTGGCGCTTCCGGTATAGGAATTTTTTCCATGTCCAGCATAAGATCATGTGACAAGTTTTCCATGGATCAGTTTCAGCGTGAATCCACATTAGATGGGAAAATCCAATGATCTGCTATCCATGTGGGGTTTTCTTGTGTAAAGGTGTGGAAAGTATACCAAGAATGGCGTGATCAAAGAAAACCATCCAACAAAAGGGGATCCTGTGAACGTAAACAACTCATTACTGTAAGGGGTCAGAGGAAAATGTCAGGAATCCCTGTGACCATATGGCACTCTACATCAGCTGATTACAACGCTCCTAACGTGTCCGAACTCACAACTCATCGTTCTTTACCACGGATGGGCTCTAATAGCAGACGACCAGTTCCAGCGGCATTGTTTTAAGAAAAACTGGAAGGTGAAACTCAAGCACAAAACTTGTATCACTGAGCAGCGGAATAACATTGCTTGGTCAGATGAATCCAGATTTCTGTTGCACCGTGCTGATGGGAAGGTCAGAATTGGCACAAGCAGCATGAATCGATGACACCTTCCTGTCAGCTGGTCAGAACAAGTCAGAAGCTCCATGAAATTTGCAGCAACTACAAGAAGCTTCCTGTCCGCAGGGGCCGATATTCCTGCAAAATATCAAGATTTAGGATATTGAATATAGGAGATTTCATCACCTAGTAGAATCTATGCCATGACAAATTGCTGCCGTTCTGAAGACCAAAGTAGGTCCAACGTACTACTAGATGAGGGCCTTAAAGACAGGCCATTCTGCACAGAAGACACATCCACCATTTCACCGACCTCATCCTCAAAAGCTTTGACACATCTCACGTTTCTTACTGCTTAACACTGCCAGTATAAAACTGCCAGCGACGTCAGCTATTTATTAAGTGTCTGCCGCAGCCTGGATAAATCGTCCTGTTACAATGATCGCCATTCCCTTTGATGAATAACCCCACATGCATTCCTCTGTTTAACTCATTAACGGGCTATTCTCAGCCAGAAGAGCTCGAGACGTCTACAAGAAAGCACAAGACAAATCTCTTATTTCTGGGCTCGTTGAGTGAGAGGCATTAGACGCCTTTCATCCTTAATTCTGAGGAGTCAGCTCTTTAGCTGCCCATTGCTAAGAGTTTTGTACTTCTTGTAGTCTTTTGTAATTCCTGCTTCTGCTGTTACATCTCGGGGTCCCGGGTGAGGCGGCAGCAGCTTAGCAAAAATAATAAGGGATGATAAAGGAATTACAATAGACTTTAGCTGATGTGAGAACAAGGCGACGCCGCTGCCTCCAGGTGTTAAGCTGAATCACTGATAACTTATTAACTTATTAATGGGTTGAGAGAGGATGAGCTAATTTTTGTTAGCGAATCCCGTGGGTCCTCGGCTGTCCTGTATGCCTTGATCTTCTGTTTAATTTTCTCCAAGCACAATGCGCACATACAGAGAATGTTCTGCAGAGAAGCTGTCATGATGGAAGATCTCAGCGGGTCACCGTAAGTCAGCATATTAGAAACAGAGTCTCTGGAAGTGGATGAGAGGATTTCAGCGATAAAAGAAACGTAAGGACAATATTAAATATGCAGAAGAAGAAAAAGCTGCAAGTGACCGGCCTGTCTGTACATGTCTGAGGCTTCACTACAATAAGCCCTCCTGCTGTGATTAATCTGCCACAAAAATGTCCTGACCTGTAGAGCGCCACAAATCCATAATGGGCGGTATTTTAGTAGTTATATAACTGTACATAGGAGTAGTATTATATTAGCTATATTTTTGTACATAGGAGGCAGTATTATAGCAGTTATATTCTTGTACATAGGGTGCAGTATTATAGTAGTTATATTCTTGTACATAGAGAGCAGTATTATAGTAGTTATATTCTTGTATATAGGAGGCAGTATTATAGTAGTTATATTCTTGTATATAGGGAGCAGTATTATAGTAGTTATATTCTTGTACATAGGGGCCAGTATTATAGTAATTATATTCTTGCATATAGGGAGCAGTATTATAGTAGTTATATTCTTGTATATAGGAGGCAGTATTATAGCAGTTATATTCTTGTACATAGAGGGCAGTATTATAGTAGTTATATTCTTGTATATAGGGAGCAGTATTATAGTAGTTATATTCTTGTATATAGGAGGCAGTATTATAGTAGTTGTATAACTGTACATGGGAGTAGTATTATATTAGCTATATTTTTGTACATGGGGCAGTATTATAGTAGTTATATTCTTGTACATAGGAGGCAGTGTTATAGTAGTTATATTATTGTACATAGGGGGCAGTATTATAGTACTTATATTCTTGTACATAGGCAGCAGTATTATAGTAGTTATATTCTTGTACATAGGGGGCAGTATTATAGTAGTTCTATTCTTGTACATAGGGAGCGGTATTATAGTACTTATATTCCTGTACACAGGAGGCAGTATTATAGTAGTTATATTCTTGTACATAGGAGGCAGTATTATAGTAGTTATAATCTTGTACATAGGAGGCAGTATTATAGTAGTTATATTTTTGTACATAGGAGGCAGTATTATAGTAGTTATATTCTTGTACATAGGAGGCAGCATTATAGGAGTTATATTCTTGTACATAGGGGGCAGCATTATAGTAGTTATATTCTTGTACATAGGGGGCAGTATTATAGTAGTTCTATTCTTGTACATAGGAGGCAGTGTTATAGTAGTTATATTATTGTACATAGGGGGCAGTATTATAGTACTTATATTCTTGTACATAGGCAGCAGTATTATAGTAGTTATATTCTTGTACATAGGGGGCAGTATTATAGTAGTTCTATTCTTGTACATAGGGAGCGGTATTATAGTACTTATATTCCTGTACACAGGAGGCAGTATTATAGTAGTTATATTCTTGTACATAGGAGGCAGTATTATAGTAGTTATAATCTTGTACATAGGAGGCAGTATTATAGTAGTTATATTTTTGTACATAGGAGGCAGTATTATAGTAGTTATATTCTTGTACATAGGAGGCAGCATTATAGGAGTTATATTCTTGTACATAGGGGGCAGCATTATAGCAGTTATATTCTTGTATATAGGGAGCAGTATTATAGTAGTTATATTCTTGTACATAGGGGCCAGTATTATAGTAATTATATTCTTGTATATAGGGAGCAGTATTATAGTAGTTATATTCTTGTATATAGGAGGCAGTATTATAGCAGTTATATTCTTGTACATAGAGGGCAGTATTATAGTAGTTATATTCTTGTATATAGGGAGCAGTATTATAGTAGTTATATTCTTGTATATAGGAGGCAGTATTATAGTAGTTGTATAACTGTACATGGGAGTAGTATTATATTAGCTATATTTTTGTACATGGGGGCAGTATTATAGTAGTTATATTCTTGTACATAGGAGGCAGTATTATAGTAGTTATATGCTTGTACATAGGGGGCAGTGTTATAGTAGTTATATTATTGTACATAGGGGCCAGTATTATAGTAATTATATTCTTGTATATAGGGAGCAGTATTATAGTAGTTATATTCTTGTATATAGGAGGCAGTATTATAGCAGTTATATTCTTGTACATAGAGGGCAGTATTATAGTAGTTATATTCTTGTATATAGGGAGCAGTATTATAGTAGTTATATTCTTGTATATAGGAGGCAGTATTATAGTAGTTGTATAACTGTACATGGGAGTAGTATTATATTAGCTATATTTTTGTACATGGGGGCAGTATTATAGTAGTTATATTCTTGTACATAGGAGGCAGTATTATAGTAGTTATATTCTTGTACATAGGGGGCAGTGTTATAGTAGTTATATTATTGTACATAGGGTGCAGTATTATAGTACTTATATTCTTGTACATAGGCAGCAGTATTATAGTAGTTATATTCTTGTACATAGGAGGCAGTATTATAGTAGTTATATTCCTGTACATAGGGGACAGTATTATAGTAGTTATATTCTTGTACATAGGGAGCGGTATTATAATACTTATATTCTTGTACACAGGAGGCAGTATTATAGTAGTTATATTTTTGTACATAGGAGGCAGTATTATAGTAGTTATAATCTTGTACATAGGAGGCAGTATTATAGTAGTTATATTTTTGTACATAGGAGGCAGTATTATAGTAGTTATATTCTTGTACATAGGAGGCAGCATTATAGGAGTTATATTCTTGTACATAGGGACAGTATTATAGTAGTTATATTCTTATACATAGGGACAGTATTATAGTAGTTATATTCTTGTACATAGGGGGCAGTATTATAGTACTTATATTCTTGTACATATGAGTAGTATTATAGTAGTTATATTCTTGTTCATAGGGAGCAGTATTATAGTAGTTATATTCTTGTACATAGGGGCAGTATTATAGTAGTTATATTCTTGTACATAGGGGACAGTATTATAGTAGTTATATTCTTGTACATAGGGAGCAGTATTATAGTAGTTATATTCTTGTACATAGGGGGGGCAGTATTTTAGTAGTTATATTCTGGTGCATAGGGGGCAGTATTATAGTAGTTATATTCCTGTACATAGGGGGCAGTATTATAGTAGTTATATTCTTGTACATAGGGGGCAGTATTATAGTAGTTATATTCTTGTACACAGGAGGCAGTATTATAGTAGTTATATTCTTGTACATAGGGGGACAGTATTATAGTAGTTATCTTCTTGTACATAGGGGGGCAGTATTTTAGTAGTTATATTCTGGTGCATAGGGGGCAACATTACAGTAGTTATATTCTTGTACATAGTGTGCAGTATTATAGTAAATATATTCTTGTACATAGGAGGCAGTACTATAGTAGTTACATTCTTGTACATAGAGGCGGTATTATAGTAGTTATATTCTTGTATATAGGGGCAGTATAATAGTAGTTATATTCTTGTACATAGGCGACAGTATTATAGTAGTTATATTCTTGTACACAGAAGCAGTATTAAAGTAGTTTTATTCTTGTACATAGGAGTAGTATTATAGTAGTTATATTCTTGTACATAGGAAGCAGTATTATAGTAGTTTTATTCTTGTACATAGGAAGCATTATTATAGTAGGTATATTTCTGTACATAGCAGCAGTGTTATAACAGTTATATTCTTATCACATCATCTGAATAGGCAACAACTCTCAGAGGCAGACAGTGGGGGACCGGTACCACCTGAAAATCACAGTCCTGCAGTCACCTCAGGAGTGGGTCGATCTTGAAAACCTACAGTAGTGGACTCAAAGGGCAACCCTGTCTCACCCTCTCCTCAGCCCTAAACGTGTCACCTTGCCAATCGTTGACCAGAGGAAAGCTCTCTGACTTATGATATAAAGTTTTCAGACAATCAACAAATTGTCTCAGAGTACCTTACTTTGACCAAATGGCCATAGATACTCATGATCTATTCTGTTGAATGCTTTAGCCTTGTCAAAACTCACAACATGTCTCCCACCCCAAGAGCTTTACATTTCTCAATCATTTCCCTTAAAGGGGTTGTCTCGCGAAATCAAGTGGGGTTATACACTTCTGTATGGCCATATTAATGCACTTTGTAATATACATCGTGCATTAAATATGAGCCATACAGAAGTTATTCACTTACCTGCTCCGTTGCTAGCATCCTCGTCTCCATGGTTCCGTCTAATTTCGCTGGCGGCTTGCTTTTTTAGACGCGCTTGCGCAGTCCGGTCTTCTGCTCTGAGCACGAGCCGCTTCAGTGTGCTCGCCACTACAGCTCTTCTGCGCATGCGCAGACGAGCTGTATCTTCTCGGGAGCGCACTGGAGCGGCCATTCTGCTACCATCCTCTGTTAGAGGAAGGTGCAGAAACTTGAGCCGCCCAGCCCAGCAGCCCAGCCCAGCAGCCGAGAAGCCGCCCAGCAGTGCCTAGAAGCCGCCCAGGTAAGTGATGGGTGACGGACTGACGAGGGTGACGAGTGATGGACTGCCGCTGTGGCCCTGGAGCCTACCGCTGGGCCCCGGAGCCTACCGCTGGGCCCCGGAGCCTACCGATGGGTCCCGGAGCCTACTGCTGGGCCCCGGGGCCTACCGCTGTGGCCCCGGAGCCTACCGCTGTGGCCCTGGAGCCTACCGCTGGGCCCCGGAGCCTACCGCTGGGCCCCGGGGCCTACAGCTGGGGAGCCGGGGCCTACCGCTGGGGAGCCGGGGCCTAGCGCGGGGGAGCCGGGGCTTAGCGCCGGTTACCTGCTGCCTGGTGGTGGGTGACTGTGGCCCAAGAGCGTGTGCCGTGGTCGGCGGCCGCGGTGGGTCCGGTCGGCGGCTGCGGTGGGTCCGGTCGGCGGCTGCGGGGCGTCTGGTTGTCAGGGAGACACAGCTGGTAGCATCTTGGGAGCGCGCACGTCGGGCTACAGCAAGCGACGGGAAAAGAGCCGGCGGCCATCTTGGGGAAACTTTTTATAAGTTGCTGAAACGCTGGAACTGTAAGTAGAAACTGGCTAGAAAAGTCATTTACAGGGGGGCTTAGTAATGTATGCTTAATAAGGGGGACTGGGCAAAAAAAAAAATTCACTGCTTCCTCGAGACAACCCCTTTAAGGAGAAAGCTGCTCCAGAGATGTTTCACTCTTTTACTGTGCCGAACTGATAGCCTGTCAACAGTGCCAGGGACAAACACACTAATCTTTAAAACAGAATCTTTGACAGAATCTTCCTCTCGACGTTCAAGAGGGCAATAGGTCTCCAGTTCTTGATGCCATTAGGTTCCTTATCTTTAGACAGCAGAACCAACGAGGACACTCTGATGGATGGCGGCAACAGGTGATTTTCTAGAAATGTTTTGCACACATCCATGATGATTGGAGCCAAGAGGTCTCTAAACTTCTTGTAAAATTTTGCTGGTATACCATCTAGACCAGGTGCCTTCTTCAGATGTAACTTATAAATAACCTCCTTAACCTTCTCCACCATTAGTATCAGGAAATAGAGTTGCCTCCAAGAATTGAGTCATCTTTACTTTAGCCAAAACCTTCTTTTGAAATAAGTCAGCATAGTAAGATCTCACCTTAACCAGGATATCCTCCCGAGTCTCCTGCAAAATGCCCTAGGAGTCAGCAAGACCTGCAACAAAATTGTTTGCCACTCCCTCTCGGCAATTCTCAAAGGGATCAGGTGCCCCTAAGGACCCATAATCCCGTTCAAGAACCAGGGATGTATACCAGTTGTACTAATACTGCCTTTTCTCAGATTTCAGTCTGTTGATTATTTGCTGGTCATATGCACCCACCGAATAGAGTGCCTCTAATTCTTTTTGCAGTTTCAAATACTGGCTTTACTTACCCTTCACTTTCTTTACTGACAATCTGCATAAGAGGGATCTGAGCTCCCCCTTAATGTCCTCCCACCAGTTAGCAATGTTGTCATAAAAGTTCACTTTCCCTAGTTATTTCAGAATAAGGGCATAAACAGCTTTCTGAACATAAATCTTGTCTATTAATTTTCCATAATACCTAACCAACATGAGGACACTCAGTGACTCCTAATCAGAAACATAAGGCCCTGTGATTTGAGTAAGGGACAATTTTTTCACTTCTCTTGCTAACCGCTTCAGTAGAATTCATAAACGCAAAAATTTATCTTACTGCTCCTGACAGCACAAGAAGTCATGAATTGCGGCCTCCGACCACCTTGTGTGAACACATCACTCAAGCCAGCCTGCAGGATCATTTTATTTAAGACCTTGGAGTGTCTGGTCACTGTTTGGCCTGAGGATCTGTCACCTGATGTCCTGGCAACATTGAAATCCCAAGTCATCACCACAGTTACAGAGTTAAACAGATATTGATTCACCTGATCAAACAGCTGGATCCTATCTATCACTGTCAGTGGGCCATAGATGTTAATGAACCAGAGCCGTCTACCATGGATAGTGACTTCCAGAGCCAAACAACTTCCCATTGTTATCTCAGTTAATATATGTACCATCACATCATTGCTATTAAACAGTATCGCCACCCCAGCATAAGGCTCCACAGCCAATGACCAGAAGGAAGGACCAGACCACCATTCTCTCTGTACCTCAGGTATAAATCCTAACATGGTTAGACGTGTCTCCTGTAAGATGACATCTACATCCAGATATATGAAATGGTCATAAACTGCATGTCTCGTCCTCCTCACTTTAATGCTATTCAGATTGCTTGATGTTGCTTTTAATGTGAAGCCCGCTATCAGAATGCAACACAAAAAGAGCAGAGAAATGGACGCCATCTTCACATGTCAGTTTTTGAGCCGCTCTACGCACCATCTGTCTCCATATCAAACTCTAAATTACAGATTTTCCTTTTTGGTAGGGGATGGTACTCCACATCTCATCATACTCATTTTCTATTCTTTTTAGCTGTTGCTCATAATCACCATCTGATTCTGATAGGACATCATATCTATTAGATAACATCATTACTAACTTTTTGGGGGGTCGTTTGGTCACTGTTATAGTCTCCCTCAGGCTTACAGGAGGACCTTTTCCCTCCTCCCTGCTCTTTATATTGACATTCCTTAGATATAGATTGTGATATAGAGGAAGCCACCTCTGGCTGTTACTGGCCCCGAGGGCAACCTCTATGCCGCCCTGTGCAATCTGAAGACTGAGATTCCAGTGCTGCATTACTTGACTCCTGCTGGACCTATTGTCTTGTCAGTATTGCCCCTGACATCAAAGCCTCCTCCTCGTCAGTATCTGCACCTGCCACAAGCTCCTCATCGGGAAGCTCCTTATAGATATTGTAACGGGTGCCTGGACAATCCCTGTGAGGGCGGCCAATCCTTCCACATAGATTGCAGCTGGTATTATAGCATTCTGCACCTCATAGCGCAGGTTACACTACACCACTGTGCATATACTTGCTACATGACTTACTTTGCCACACTTAAAACACTTACAAAGTTGATCAAGATAAAAACAGACACCTCTTTCCCAGTTAATGTAGAGAGAGTTGGGCAAATGCAGCATAATGTTATTATGTTGACACAATTTTACCAGAACCTTCTACCCACCAGGTAAGATACCATCAGAGTCACCTTTCTTGGTCAGGTCAGACACTAGATCACAGTGCCTCCAGAGCCACACCAAAATGTCCAGGGGGAGAACAGATCCATTCCAGAAGATGACATTAAGGATGACTGTATCTAGCTTGGAAATTGGAATGAACAACTTTTTCCAGCCATCTGTGTCCCTGAACTTGGGGAAGTTGGCCCAGAATTTATTCAGGCTGGACATAAGTTTAAAGCTGATATTGTGGTACGAGGATTGAAGACTGAAGAATATTATATATTGTTCTGTTTATTACATATGTATGTACCAAATGAAATGTAGCTACTGTATACTAATTTGAGCCTTATTAGCTTCCCTTCCCCTTGAAACGAGTTGTCTGTACATGTAGTCTGCTTTGCTATGTATCTAATCTCCTGTGTGCTACTAGCTGTAGCTAAGAAACACTGTGTAATCAGATACCAGGAACCTAACACTGGAATTCACCAACTAACCCCCCTCCATTTAGTCACACTGTCTACCCCTCCCTTTCCTAAACTTGCTAAACTGAAAGTAGCTAAGTGAAAGTAGAAACATATTTCTGAGTCTTTGTGTAAAGATGAACCAATAAGGGTTAGCTTTTAATAAGCCTGCCTCCATATATAAACTGTTGTATGCGATGTAATAACTAGAGATGAGCGAATATACTCGTTTTGAGTAATTACTCGATCGAGCACTGCGATTTTCGAGTACTTCCGTACTCGGGTGAAAAGATTCGGGGGGCGGGGGGAGGCTTGGCGGAGCGGGGGTTGGCAGCGGGGAACAGGGGGGGAGCCCTCTCTCTAACCCTCTCCCCCCCACTCCCCGCTGCAACCCCCCACTCACCCACGGCGCCCCCCGAATCTTTCGCCCGAGTACGGAAGGTCTCGAAAATCGCGGCGCTCGGGCGAAAAAGGGGCGTGGCCGAGTAGGTTTGCTCATCTCTAGTAATAACTCAGTCAGAGAAATGTGAACACATGGTTCCCTCTGACTAAATTGTGTTGACACAAATTAATCTTTGTTTGCTTCCTACGTCCCGTGTATCTCATCAGGTGTCGCATCGTACATTGAATGGGGGCTCATCAGCTGGGAAATCTGATGAAGATTGCATTTAAGCATCCGCTCTTGTCTGCAAGTCAGAACAGAGAGGTTGTGGATACTCGACCAAGGTGCCCATCCCAGTAGTTTTCTCTGAGAGAAATGGAAAGCTCTCCAGAGCCTGCTGTGTCTAAACTTTCAGACCAAGTGAAAAAAAAGGGATTTAGGAACTGGACAGTATATGGGAAAGTTTTGAATTCAGCTGAAAAGGTAAGGACCTGAGTTCTGAAATATATTCTGAAGTTGTGACGTAATATGCTTTGTGATTGTGATATATGCCCTGTCGAGTAAATGTTGGCAATTAGTCTGAGACAATTACAGGTAAATGACCTATCCCGTAGGGATAGATGGGGATCTTGATCACGTCCTAGACAAGCCTTAGTACTTTCATTGGATTTTGGAAGGGAAGAAGCTTCGTTGTTAAGTATAGTATGGTTAAAGTCCAACTGGAAAAAAAACATAGTATGCCATGGTAACAGTCCAGCGGAAAAAAAAATGTAAAACTCGACTATTGCATTCAGTGTATAGGGAAAATAATACCAACCAAGTATAGGCAGTGCGATCTCACGATTACCACTTTAATTCATGCTAAAAAAAAAAAAAACTTCAGTAAACTGTATTGTAAAGTTAGTAATGTAAAATTAGACAACAAAAAGGTCAAAATATTAGTGTGAAATAGAATAGCTGAAACTATTACCAACCTGGCCACCAGAGTGCAGTTTTGATTTTAAAATGCTTGAAAAGCTACTAAAAGTAATTGACATGGATGGAAGTTACTAGTATATGCGTCTGTATGTACGTGTATGTGTTCGATAACTGTTGTTAGAAACCAAAAACCATGTATTAAAGTGTTATATGTAGAGATGAGCGAGCACCAAAATGCTCGGGTGCTCGTTATTCGGGACGAACTTTTCGCGATGCTCGAGGGTTCGTTTCGAGTAACGAACCCCATTGAAGTCAATGGGCGACCCGAGCATTTTTGTATTTTGCCGATGCTCGCTAAGGTTTCCTTGTGTGAAAATCTGGGCAATTCAAGAAAGTGATGGGAACGACACAGCAACGGATAGGGCAGGCGAGGGGCTACATGTTGGGCTGCATCTCAAGTTCACAGGTCCCACTATTAAGCCACAATACCGGCAAGAGTGTCCCCCCCCCCCCCCTCCCAACAACTTTTACTTCTGAAAAGCCCTCATTAGCAATGCACACCTTAGCTAAGCACCACACTACCTCCAACAAAGCACAATCACTGCCTGCATGACACTCCGCTGCCACTTCTCCTGGGTTACATGCTGCCCAACCCCCCCCCCCCCCGCACGACCCAGTGTCCACAGCGCACACCAAACTGTCCCTGCCCAGCCTTCAGCTGCCCTCATGCCACACCACCCTCATGTCTATGTATAAGTGCGTCTGCCACAGGAAAAGCAGGCACACACTGCAGAGGGTTGGCATGGCTAGGCAGCGACCCCTCCATAAAAGGGGCGGGCTGATAGTCCACAATGCTGTACAGAAGCAATGAGAAATCCAATCCTGTGCCACCTCCATCTGGAGCTGCACACGTGGGCATAGCAATGGGGAACCTATGTGCCACACACTATTCATTCTGTCAAGGTGTCTGCACGCCCCAGTCAGACCGCGGTTTTTTATAAATAGTCACAGGCAGGTACAACTCCGCAATAGGAATTCCGTGTGCACCCACAGCATGGGTGGGTGCCAGGAAGCCACCGGCGGTACATAGAAATATCCCATTGCATTGCCCAACACAGCTGAGGTAGTAATGTCGTGCTTAATGCAGGTGGGCTTCGGCCCACACTGCATGCCCCAGTCTGACTGGGGTTCTTTTCAAGTGTACAGATGTAGTAAAAACTCCGTGTGCACCTACAGCATGGGTGGCTCCCTGGAACCCACCGGCGGTACATAGAAATATCCCATTGCATTGCCCAACACAGCTGAGGTAGTAATGTCGTGCTTAATGCAGGTGGGCTTCGGCCCACACTGCATGCCCCAGTCTGACTGGGGTTCTTTTCAAGTGTACAGATGTAGTAAAAACTCCGTGTGCACCTACAGCATGGGTGGCTCCCTGGAACCCACCGGCGGTACATAGAAATATCCCATTGCATTGCCCAACACAGCTGAGGTAGTAATGTCGTGCTTAATGCAGGTGGGCTTCGGCCCACACTGCATGCCCCAGTCTGACTGGGGTTCTTTTCAAGTGTACAGATGTAGTAAAAACTCCGTGTGCACCTACAGCATGGGTGGCTCCCTGGAACCCACCGGCGGTACATAGAAATATCCCATTGCATTGCCCAACACAGCTGAGGTAGTAATGTCGTGCTTAATGCAGGTGGGCTAAAAATTTATTTGATTACACTGTAGGCGAGGGCCCACAAAAATTGCTGTATCAACAGTACTAATGTACCTGAAAAAAATTGGCCATGGCCAACCAAGAGGGCAGGTGAAACCCATTAATCGCTTTGGTTAATGTGGCTTAAGTGGTAACTAGGCCTGGAGGCAGCCCAGTTTAACGAAAAATTGGTTCAAGTTAAAGTTCCAACGCTTTTCAGAGCATTGAAACATCTAAAAATTGTTTAGAAAAATTATGAGTGAGCCTTGTGGCCCTAAGAAAAATTGCCCGTTCAGCGTGATTACGTGAGGTTTCAGGAGGAGGAGCAGGAGGAGGAGGAGGAATATTAGACACAGATTGATGAAGCAGAAATGTCCCCGTTTTGGATGGTGAGAGAGAACGTAGCTTCCATCCGCGGGTGCAGCCTACGTATTGCTTACGTATCGCTGCTGTCCGCTGGTGGAGAAGAGAAGTCTGGGGAAATCCAGGCTTTGTTCATCTTGATGAGTGTTAGCCTCTCGGCACTGTCGGTTGACAGGCGGGTACGCTTATCTGTGATGATTCCTCCAGCCGCACTAAACACCCTCTCCGACAAGACGCTTGCCGCAGGACAAGCAAGCACCTCCAGGGCATACAGCGCTAGTTCAGGCCACGTGTCCAGCTTCGACACCCAGTAGTTGTAGGGGGCAGAGGCGTCACCGAGGATGGTCGTGCGATCGGCTACGTACTCCCTCACCATCCTTTTACAGTGCTCCCACCGACTCAGCCTTGACTGGAGAGCGGTGACACAGTCTTGCTGGGGAGCCATAAAGCTGGCCAGGCCCTTAAAGACTGTTGCACTGTCTGGGCTGTACATGCTGCTCGATCTACGCACCTCCCCTGCTACATGGCCCTCGGAACTGCGCCTTCTGCCACTAGCGCTGTCGGATGGGAATTTTACCATCAGCTTGTCCGCCAGGGTCCTGTGGTATAGCAACACTCTCGAACCCCTTTCCTCTTCGGGAATGAGACTGGGAAGGTTCTCCTTATAGCGTGGGTCGAGCAGTGTGTACACCCAGTAATCCATAGTGGCCAGAATGCGTTGAATGCGAGGGTCACGAGAAAGGCATCCTAACATGAAGTCAGCCATGTGTGCCAGGGTACCTGTACGCAACACATGGCTGTCCGCACTAGGAAGATCACTTTCAGGATCCTCCTCCTCCTCCTCCTCCTCAGGCCATACACGCTGAAATGATGACAGGCAAGCAGCATGGGTACCGTCAGCAGTGGGTCAAGCTGTCTCTTCCCCCTCCTCCTCATCCTCCTCATCCTCCTCCTCCTCCTCCTGAACGCGCTGAGATATAGACAGGAGGGTGCTCTGACTATCCAGCGACATACTGTCTTCCCCCGGCTCTGTTTCCGAGCGCAAAGCGGCTGCCTTTATGGTTTGCAGGGAACTTCTCAAGATGCATAGCAGAGGAATGGTGACGCTAATGATTGCAGCATCGCCGCTCACCACCTGGGTAGACTGATCAAAGTTTCGAAGGACCTGGCAGATGTCTGCCAACCAGGCCCACTCTTCTGAAAAGAATTGAGGAGGCTGACTCCCACTGCGCCGCCCATGTTGGAGTTGGTATTCCACTATAGCTCTACGCTGCTCATAGAGCCTAGCCAACATGTGGAGCGTAGAGTTCCACTGTGTGGGCACGTCGCACAGCAGTCGGTGCACTGGCAGATTAAAGCGATGTTGCAGGGTGCGCAGGGTGGCAGCATCCGTGTGGGACTTGCGGAAATGTGCGCAGAGCCGGCGCACCTTTACGAGCAAGTCTGACAAGCGTGGGTAGCTTTTCAGAAAGCGCTGAACCACCAAATTAAAGACGTGGGCCAGGCATGGCACGTGCGTGAGGCTGCCGAGCTGCAGAGCCGCCACCAGGTTACGGCCGTTGTCACACACGACCATGCCCGGTTGGAGGCTCGGCGGCGCAAGCCAACGGTCGGTCTGCTCTGTCAGACCCTGCAGCAGTTCGTGGGCCGTGTGCCTCCTATCTCCTAAGCTGAGTATTTTCAGCACGGCCTGCTGACGCTTGCCCACCGCTGTGCTGCCACGCCGCGCGACACCGACTGCTGGCGACGTCCTGCTGCTGCTGACACATCTAGATTGCGAGACAGAGGTTGAGGAGGAGGAGGAGGAGGGTGCTTTAGTGGAAGAAGCATACACCGCCGCAGATACCACCACCGAGCTGGGGCCCGTAATTCTGGGGGTGGGTAGGACGTGAGCGGTCCCAGGCTCTGACTCTGTCCCAGCCTCCACTAAATTCACCCAATGTGCCGTCAGGGAGATGTAGTGGCCCTGCCCGCCTGTGCTTGTCCACGTGTCCGTAGTTAAGTGGACCTTGCCACTAACCGCATTGGTGAGGGCGCGTACAATGTTGTGGGAGACGTGGTCGTGCAGGGCTGGGACGGCACATCGGGAAAAGTAGTGGCGACTGGGAACTGAGTAGCGCGGGGCCGCCGCCGCCATCATAGCTTTGAAGGACTCCGTTTCCACAACCGTATACGGCAGCATCTCCAGGCTGATGAATTTGGCTATTTGCACGTTTAACGCTTGCGCACGCGGGTGCGTGGCGGCGTACTTGCGCTTGCGCTCCAACACTTGCGCTAGCGACGGCTGGACTGTGCGGTGCGAGACATTGGTGGATGGGGCCGAGGACAGTGGAGGTGAGGCTGTGGGTGCAGGCCATGAGACGGTTGTGCCTGTGTCCTGAGAGGGAGGTTGGATCTCAGTGGCAGGTTGGGGCACAGGGGGAGAGGCAGCGGTGCAAACCGGAGGCGGTGAACGGCCTTCGTCCCACCTTGTGGGGTGCTTGGCCATCATATGTCTGCGCATGCTGGTGGTGGTGAGGCTGTTGGTGGTGGCTCCCCGGCTGATCTTGGCGCGACAAAGGTTGCACACCACTGTTCGTCGGTCGTCAGGCGTCTCTGTGAAAAACTGCCAGACCTTAGAGCACCTCGGCCTCTGCAGGGTGGCATGGCGCGAGGGTGTGCTTTGGGAAACACTTGGTGGATTATTCGGTCTGGCCCTGCCTCTACCCCTGGCCACCGCACTGCCTCTTGCAACCTGCCCTGCTGATGCCCTTGCCTCCCCCTCTGAAGACCTGTCCTGAGTAGGCGTTGCACACCAGGTGGGGTCAGTCACCTCATCGTCCTGCTGCTCTTCCTCCGAATCCTCTGTGCGCTGCTCCCTTGGACTTACTGCCCTTACTACGACCTCACTGCAAGACAACTGTGTCTCATCGTCATCGTCCTCCTCACCCACAGAAAGTTCTTGAGACAGTTGGCGGAAGTCCCCAGCCTCTTCCCCCGGACCCCGGGAACTTTCGAATGGTTGGGCATCAGTGACGATAAACTCCTCTGGTGGGAGAGGAACCACTGCTGCCCAATCTAAGCGGGGGCCTGAGAACAGTTCCTGGGAGTGTTCCCGCTCCTGAGCAGGTGTCATTGTAGTGGAGTGAGGAGGCTGGGAGGAAGGAGGAGCAGCAGACAGAGGATTCGGATTTGCAGCACAGGACGGCGCAGAACTGTGGGTGGATGATAGCTTGCTCGAAGCACTTTCTGCCATCCAGGACAGGACCTGCTCACACTGCTCATTTTCTAATAAAGGTCTCCCGCGTGGACCCATTAATTGGGCGATGAATGTGGGGACGCCAGAAACGTGCCTCTCTCCTAATCGCGCAGCAGTCGGCTGCGACACACCTGGATCAGGAGCTCGGCCTGTGCCCACACCCTCACTTGGCCCTCCGCGTCCTCGGCCACGTCCACGTCCACGTCCTCTAGGCTTACCCCTACCCCTCAGCATGCTGTATTACCAGTGATTTGATTTCCCAGGCAGGAAATAAATTGGCGCAAGCCTGCAGGCCAAATATAATGTTTTTGCTTTTTTGCAAAGGGAAGACCCCACTGCGTATATTCAATGAACAAGAAGTTTAATATCTGTGGTGTGGCCCTCAAAAAGTGTCACACAACTATAGTGTAGCAGAGTTATTAACTCTAGCAGAGCAGGTATTTGCCAGTCAGGAAAGACAATGGCGCTAGGCTGCAGTAAAGCGTAGCTGGTTGCGTCTGATTTTTGTACGTTGTACACGCAGCACACACGTACACGGAGACCTTAGGACTGACACAGGCAGGCAAAATATATTTTTTTTCCTTTTTAGCAAAGGGAAGACCCCACTGCGTGTATTCAATGAATAATAAATGTCTTCTGGCCCTGCCTACACAATTCTATCCCTGTAGTATTAATGCCGGGTGCAATGCTCTGCACAGCCGGTTTTGAGAAAAAAAAAAAATATGCAACACTGCTAACAGCAGCCTGGACAGTACTGCACACGGATAGAAGTGGCCCTAGAAAGGGTTGGGGTTCTTGAAGCCTACACTAACTCCTAACACTCTCCCTGCCTAACCCCCACTTCTGTCCCTATTGCAGGGCGCAATGCTCTGCAGATCCAATTTTGGACCAAAAAAAAAAAAAATACTGTGCTAACACAGTACTGCACACTAGTAGATGTGGCCCTGAGAAGGGCCGTTGGGGTTCTTGAAGCCTACACTGACTCCTAACGCTCTCCCTACAGCAGCACCAGCAGCAGCACTTTCCCTCAGCTAAGTCACAAGGCATGTGTGGCGAGCCGCGGGAGGGGCCGATTTTTATACTCGGTGACATCTGATCGCCCCAGCCACTCACAGCAGGGGGGTGGTATAGGGCTTGAACGTCACAGGGGGAAGTTGTAATGCCTTCCCTGTCTTTCAATTGGCCAGAAAAGCGCGCTAACGTCTCAGAGAGGAAACTGAAAGTAACCGGAACACCGCGTGGTGCTCATTACGAGTAACGAGCATCCCGAACACCCTAATATTCGCACGAATATCAAGCTCGGACGAGTACGTTCGCTCATCTCTAGTTATATGCAAAGGAATGTTGCAAAATGATGGTAAAGAATAGTGGAATTCGGCCACACCCAATAAAAAAGAAAAAAATCTCTTAGACAAAGAGAAGAGGAAATAGGGCAGAAATTGCATTGCCGCCCAGTGGAGTTCTGTATAGAACGGCATGACCACCCGCCCTCGTCATTGCCCCCTTGATAGATGCTTCACCCACTTCTTAGGTAAAACAAGGAAAGAGGGAGGACAAGGTGGTAGAAAGGGAGGTCTACAGACATAGATGCAGAGAAGAAGAGGTGTTAGGCTGTATTGCTGGGATTTCTGGTTCTATAAGGTTCCAGGAGAAAAAAAAGCCACAAGTGGGGGATAATTGAGCTGTCTGGTTATATCAGACCCTGGTGTATGCTGTAAGCATGCTATTTGTGTGTATTTGTGTTCTGGGGGTCTGGGCAGGTGGTCAGACATTTGGTATATGAATAGCCCTGTTCTGTATGTTATGCATTCCCTTGTGTGTTGGTGTGCACTGTGTCCTGTCCTGCTGGGATCTGCTTAACACCTAGGGCAAGCTGGATCCTTAGGTTCCAGCATGGAATCGTTCCTATTGAGACGATTGCCCCGCATGCAGGCAGGTTTCATGTTAAAGCTATCTTTTGAGTACCTGTGACTATGTATCTGTTTCATCTTGCTTTTTTGTGTTAGTCCTTTATCTCACATAGGATCAGCTAGTGGCCGAGGTACATGGTCAGGTTCATCTTTGTCAGAATGACTAACCTGCTGCTGTATAGGCAGGTCCCCTCCCTGGCTAAAGTTCATTAGGGAAAGATTGTTTGCTTGTTGTGGTTATCTTTTTTATTTTGTACTGTTTGGTGTGTAGTAGCATAGTGTTTCAGGTTACTGACCCAGCAGACGTGATGGGAGAGTTCACACAACTGGAAGTATGCCCCCTTAAGATCCTCTAACAAGATCTAAGAATGCCAAGCCCATAATGTCCCTCCAGGAAACTATTATGGCAGATAGATATATTGTTTTTCTGTATATCCCCTTATACCAATTCCAACCTTTTGAATTGGAAAATCAGCACTCCCTCATTCTCTGAAAAACTGCAGAAAAGGGCAAAATTGTTGGAAAGTATCAGGAGCACTCACAAACTCACTGTTTAGTATTGAAGAATGTTGCTGTATTGACACAAGTTTTGGGGAGTACTAGACAGAGCATAATCCCATATGATACAGAGGATGCAGCTACTCATGTAACTACCGTATCTGATGATGGAAGACACAGTCTAATGGTACATAAGGAATGCTATAATGCAAGGTGGTCGAAAATCTAGGAAGAAACGTATAAATTTGTCTAAACTGGCAGAGGTGAGACAAGGTGCAGATGAAAGTCCTGCTGCTTATTTTGAAAGATATTGTGAAGTGTATAGAATGTATTAAAGGGGTTGTCCCGCGCCGAAACGGGTTTTTTTTTTTTTCAACCCCCCCCCCTGTTCGGCGCGAGACAACCCCGATGCAGGGGTTAAAAAAGAACACCGCACAGCGCTTACCTGAATCCCCGCGCTCCGGTGACTTCTTA
This sequence comes from Eleutherodactylus coqui, assembly GCF_035609145.1. Taxonomy (NCBI): domain Eukaryota; kingdom Metazoa; phylum Chordata; class Amphibia; order Anura; family Eleutherodactylidae; genus Eleutherodactylus; species Eleutherodactylus coqui. Next base: position 227,767,826 of record NC_089839.1, read on the forward strand.
CTTACCGGTTGAAGATGGCCGCCGGGATCTTCTACCTCCGTGGACCGCAGCTCTTCTGTGCGGTCCATTGCCGATTCCAGCCTCCTGATTGGCTGGAATCAGCACGTGACGGGGCGGAGCTACACGGAGCCCCATTGAGAAGAGAAGAAGACCCGGACTGCGCAAGCGCGTCTAATTTGGCCATTAGACGGCGAAAATTAGACGGCAACCATGGAGACGAGGACGCCAGCAACGGAACAGGTAAGTGAATAACTTTTGATAACTTCTGTATGGCTCATAATTAATGCACAATGTACATTACAAAGTGCATTAATATGGCCATACAGAAGTGTATAGACCCACTTGCTTTCGCGGGATAACCCCTTTAACTCCTTTGACCACTCCCAAGCTGAAAACCAACATATGCTTAACTCATCGTTTGTGGCACAGGCAGCTAGTAACATTAGAAGAAAGTTACAGAAGCAAAAAGGTTTTGCTGGAATGCATGACACACAATTGCTAAAGAGACAAAGAACTGTTAAAAATGAAAATAGAAGGCGGACTTACTGGCTGCAGCAATCTAGTCAAGACAGCCCCCACCTCCGTACGACACCTGAAACGACCCACCTCCTTCATACGTGCAGAAGGGTGGGCCCCAATACCACCCTCTTGATGGAGACCAATGCAGAAGGTGCAAAAAGCAATGTCACTAGAGTAGAGACTGCCTGCTCACTTCCTCTGCTCATACAGGAAGAGAAGGAGAAAGGGGCCAAGCCCAAAATGGCCTCTACCAGAGGTGAGCACATGGCAGTGCCACCCAGGCCCGCCCCCACAACCTCCATCTTGTTCTGCTCCTATTGTTCCACTGTATGAAGATAATTCTGAATAAGAGCAACCAGGTTCCTATTTGCTGGGCCCCCAGGAACGTATGACCAAAGTAAAGTTGTCACAGCAGCACTACCATGTAAACCACAACAGTGGGAGGTGAAGTAATGAAATACCCAAAGCTCATGGTAGGGAGCCAGACTCACTTGGTCCTTCCACATTTCACCAGCAAAAAGGTAAAGATGAGCAGCGTTACGAGATTCTTCCTTGAAATGTTGTATATTTTAACCTGACATGTAGTAAATAAAAAAGCATTTGCTGATGCAATTTTAAGGAAGAATCTCGTGACGCGGCCCCAGGAACCTATGGTCAGAGTAAATGTGTGGGTTTATTCTGTGAACTTTATGGTTGATACCGGAGCTGAACATTCAGTTATAACCCAACAACCAGCACCTCTTTCGCGCAGGACAGCCCAGATTGTGGGTGCTACTGGACAAGGCGGAAAGCGTCACTTTATTGTATCATGGCAATGTGCCTTGGAAGACAGAGAAGTCATTCATCAATTCCTGTATCTACCGGACTGTCCAATACCACTTTTGGGACAGGATATGTTGAGAAAACAGGCCCAAGTGTCCTTCAAACCAGATGGACAGATGACTTTACAACTTGGAGAAGACGTTCCAACACCAGCCCATATCCTCTCGCTCACAGCACCTCAAGAGGAAGAATAGAAATTGTTTTCTGTAATTCATGAGCCAGATCCCTCAGGCCCTACCATGGACCTAGTAATGAAACTACTGGGAGTATGGGTGGAAGATAATCCACCAGGACTCGCTCAGCATATACCCCCAGTCGCAGTATAGCTGAAACCAGGGACACAACCTGTGTCCATCAAGCAATACCGCTTACCATCTGCTGCTTATCATGGCATTGCACTGTATCTGGAGACGTTTGTGAAGTACAGTATCTTAAGGAGATGCCAATCACCCTGGAACACCCCCTCTTGCCTGTAAAGAAGACTGGAACAACAGAGTACCACCCTGTCCAGGATCTCAGAGCAGTAAATCAAGCTGTGGTTACTTTGCATCAGACAGTGCCCAACCCGTACACGTTGCTCGGACTGATACCGGGGGAAGCAACTCACTTTACTGTGCTGAATTTGAAAGATGCTTTCTTTACCGTCAGGCTGACAGAGGACGGTCAGCTTATTTTTGCCTTCCAATGGGAAGACCCAAGAACTGGAGAAAACTGCCAGCTTATCTGGACCCATTCGCCCCAAGGGTTCAAGAACTCACCCACACTCTTTGGAAAACTAACCTAAGAAGACTTTCTCTTCTTAGCCTAGTACTGTATTGCTAAAATATATGGAGGACGTTCTCATAACCAGATCTACCTCTGAACGATATCTGCAGAACACTGAGACAGTGCTTCGTCATCTCTATGAAGCCGGATACAAAATCTCAAGGAAGAAGGCACAGATCTGCCAAGCAACTGTGAAGTACCTGGGATTTCACATCTCACAAAGGAAGAGACAACTGGAAGTTGAAAGAAAGCAGGCCATCTTGAATATCCCTGTACCAACCACTAGAAGAAGAAGTCAGAGAATTCCTTGGAGCTGCCAGAGAGAGAGAGAGGTGAAGATGCCCCTTCTGCTGGGAACAGGAACATACAAGGGCCTATGACAAGCTCTCCTAAAAGCACCTACACAGGCCTTGCCTGATCTGGAGAAATCATTTATTCTGTATGTTTATGAGAAGAAGGGACTGACGATCCGTGTTCTCACCTAGATGATGGGATCATGGCATCAACCTGTTCCCTATCTCTCCAAACAACTTAACAATGTGGCCATGAGATGGTTTCCCTGCCTGAGAGCACTGGCAGCAACAGTGGCGTTGGTTACAGAGGCTGACAAACTTACCCTGGGTCAAGATCTTACAGTACGGGTTCCACATTCGGTCCTAACTCTGATGGATGCCAAAGGTCACCATTGGCTGACAAATGCTCGCATGACCAAGTACCAAGGCCTCCTATGAGAAACCCAAGACTGAAGTTGAAAGTGTGCACCACTCTAAGTCCAGTGACCCTGTTACCCACTAGAGCTGGAACCCCCAACCATAACTGCTGTGAGGTGATGGCTGAAGTATTCAGCAGCCATACTGATCTATAGGATATGCCTCTTGAAGCCCCTGATGTTAACTATTACACAGATGGTAACTGCAAAATGGATGAAGGTATACGTTATGGTGGATATGCAGTGATCACCCTACAGACTACTATAGAAGCAGAACTGTTGCCCAAAGGAACTGCAGCTCAAAAGGCAGAACTTATTACACTTATCAGAGCCCTACAGCTGGCAGCTGGGGTGAAAGTCAATATCTTCACTGACTCAAAGTATGCCTTCCTCACTCTCCATGTTCATGGGGCTCTGTACCAAGAAATTGGTCTGATCACTTCAGCGGGGCAAGAAGTGAAGCACGCTCCTCTCATTCTGGAACTGTCAGAAGAGGCGTGGGTCATTCACTGTAAAGGCAATCAGAAAGGAGACTCACTCATTGCACAGGGAAACAGAGAAGCAGATGCTGGTGCCAAGTGAGCTGCCACTTTCGTAAATGCTGAAAGTACTGTCAAGCTACGAGCCCTTTACCTGGTTTCCCTCAGCAACTGGAACCCCTGCTACAATTGAGATGAGCAGAAATGGCTAAAGATGGAAGATGGAAAATACATACCTGAGGGCTGGTTCATCCTCTCGGATGTAAGAAGCATGATCCCAACAGCACTAGCAATGGAAAAAGTCAAAAAACTGCATGAGGACATAGCTATGGGTCCACCACTATGGAAAATCTAATCCAAGATGTGCTGTACATCCCAAGACTTACAAGTCGATCACCAGAAAATGTGTAATTTGTGCTAAAAATAATCCCAGACAAAGTCCTCTGAAGATTCCAGGGATACAATATTATGGAGCAGCTCTCTTTTAGGATGTACTAGTGGATTTTACTCAAATGCCTGCAGCTGATGGATGGAAGTATCTCCTGGTTTTTGTCTGCTTATACATGGAGTGGGTGAAAGGCCTACCCCACTAGGACTGAAAAATCAACCAAAGTGGCTAGAGCACTACTGAGAGACATAACTCCAAGACACGACCTACCGGTGCGGATTTGGTCAGACAATGGACCAGCCTTTGCAGCAAAGATCATACAAGAGCTAGCCAGCTGTTTCAAGATCAGATGGAAATTGTACTCTGCCTACATACCTTGGAGGTCAGGAAAGGTTGAACGCATGAACAGGACTTTAAAACCTGCTTCTGGGAAGTTCTGTTAGGAGATTCATCTATAATGACCACAAGTCCTACCCATTTTTTTTGCTCAGAAATAGATCTGCACCCACCAAAAGAACTGGTTATTCTCTGTTTGAGATGATGTAGGGTAGGCCTAGCCAAGTAGTGTTGGGAATTAGAGAAGACAACAAAATAGTGGGAGAGATGATAAATCACTAGCAGATGCTTGCCCTGGGTAAAACCATTGCAACCATCACTAAAAGAGCAGGAGAAAGGTTACCTATTTGTTTGAATATTGCTGTGCAAAAGTTACCTATATGTCTGTATACTGCTGTGTACTTTTTTTTTTTATTCCAAGAAAAAAAGTCTGGGTGAAAGACTGGCACCAGAAACCTCTCAAACCAAGGTGGAAGGGTCCATATACTTTTACTCTATCTACCCCGACTGTTGTTAAAGTTGCTGAGATGGGACCTTAAATCCACCATACCAGAGTCAAAGTGGCCTACACTGACTGTGCCTGCTTACCACACCTGACTGATCCCCTGAAGCTCACCCTAAAGACCTCCAGAAGTGCCTTGGACCAGACAGGGACCCTGCCTCCTACAACAAAGCACAATCATTGCCTGCATGACACTCTGCTGCCACTTCTCCTGGGTTACATGCTGCCCAACCCCCCCCCCCACACACACACGACCCAGTGTCCACAGCGCACACCAAAGTGTCCCTGCGCAGCCTTCAGCTTCCCTCATGCCACATCACCCTCATGTCTATTTATAAGTGAGTCTGCCATGAGGAGGAACCGCAGGCACACACTGCAGAGGGTTGGCACGGCTAGGCAGCGACCCTCTTTAAAAGGGGCGGGGCGATAGCCCACAATGCTGTACAGAAGCAATGAGAAATATAATCCTGTGCCACCGCCATCAGGAGCTGCACACGTGGGCATAGCAATTGGGAATCTATGTGCCACACACTATTCATTCTGTCAAGGTGTCTGCATGCCCCAGTCAGACCGCGTTTTTTTATAAATAGTCACAGGCAGGTACAACTCCGCAATGGGAATTCCGTGTGCACCCACAGCATGGGTGGCTCCCTGGAACCCACTGGCTGTACATAAATGTATCCCATTGCAGTGCCCTGGACAGCAGAGCTAACGTCAGATTAAATGCAGGTGGGCTTCGGCCCACACTGCATGCCCCAACCTGACCGGGGTTTTTAATTCATAGACACAGGCAGGTACAACTCCCTATTGTGAAGTCCCTGTGGACCGACAGCATGGGTGGGTGCCAGGAAGCCACCGGCGGTACATAAATATATCCCATTGCATTGCCCATCACAGCTGAGGTAATGTCATGTTTAATGCAGGTGGGCTTTGGCTCACACTGCATGCCCCAGTCAGACTGGGGTTCTTTAGAAGTGGACACATGCAGTTACAACTCCGTGTGGACCGACAGCATGGGTGGCTCCCAGGAATCCACCGACGGTACATAAATATATCCCATTGCAGTACCCATCACAGCTGAGGTAATGTCATGTTTAATGCATGTGGGCTTCGGCCCACACTGCATGCCCCAGTCAGACTGGGGTTCTTTAGAAGTGGACACATGCAGTTACAACTCCGTGTGGAACGACAGCATGGGTGGGTGCCAGGAAGCCACCGGCGGTACATAAATATATCCCATTGCAGTGCCCAGCACAGCTGAGGTAACGTCAGCTTTAATGCAGGTGGGCAAAAAATTAATTGGATTACACTGTAGGCGAGGGCCCCAAAAAATTGATGCACCAACAGTACTAATGTAGGTCAGAAAAATTGCCCATGCCCAACCAAGAGGGCAGGTGAAACCCATTAATCGCTTTGGTTAATGTGGCTTAAGTGGTAACTAGGCCTGGAGGCAGCCCAGTTAAAATAAAAATTGGTTCAGGTGCAAGTTTCAACGCTTTAATGAGCATTGAAACGTATAAAAATTGTTTACAAAAATTATATGACTGAGCCTTGTGGGCCTAAGAAAAATTGCCCGTTCGGCGTGATTACATCAGGTTTCAGGAGGAGGAGCAGGAGGAGGATGAATATTATACACAGATTGATGAAGCTAAAAGGTCCACGTTTTTGATGGTGATAGAGAACAATGCTTCCATCCGCGGGTGCAGCCTACGTATTGTTTAGGTATCGCTGCTGTCCGCTGGTGGAGAAGAGAAGTCTGGGGAAATCCAGGCTTTGTTCATCTTGATGAGTGTAAGCCTGTCGGCACTGTCGGTTGACAGGCGGGTACGCTTATCTGTGATGATTCCCCCAGCCGCACTAAACACCCTCTCTGACAAGACGCTAGCCGCAGGACAAGCAAGCACCTCCAGGGCATACAGCGCGAGTTCAGGCCACGTGTCCAGCTTCGACACCCAGTAGTTGTAGGGAGCAGGGGCGTCACAGAGGACGGTCATGTGATCGGCTACGTACTCCCTCACCATCCTTTTACAGTGCTCCCGCCGACTCAGCCTTGACTGGGGAGCGGTGACACAGTCTTGCTGGGGAGCCAGAAAGCTGTCAAAGCCCTTAGAGAGTGATCCCCTGCCTGTGCTGTACATGCTGCCTGATCTCCGCGCCTCCCCTGCTACCTGGCCCTCGGAACTGCGCCTTCGGCCACTAGCGCTGTCGGATGGGAATTTTACCATCAGTTTGTCCTCCAGGGTCCTGTGGTATAGCATCACTCTCGAACCCCTTTCCTCTTCGGGTATAAGAGTGGAAAGGTTCTCCTTATACCGTGGGTTGAGCAGTGTGTACACCCAGTAATCTGTAGTGGCCAGAATGCGTGTAACACGAGGGTCACGAGATAGGCATCCTAACATGTTAGCCATGTGTGCCAAGGTACCTGTACGCAACACATGGCTGTCCTCACTAGGAAGATCACTTTCAGGATCCTCCTCCTCCCCCTCCTCCTCCTCCTCAGGCCATACACGCTGAAAGGATGACAGGCAAGCAGCATGGGTACCCTCAGCAGTGGGCCAAGCTGTCTCTTCCCCCTCTTCATCCTCCTCCCCCTCCTCCTCCTCCTCCTCAACGTGCTGAGATATAGACAGGAGGGTGCTCTGACTATCCAGCGACATACTGTCTTCCCCCGCCTCTGTTTCCGAGCGCAAAGCGTCTGCCTTTATGCTTTGCAGGGAACTTCTCAAGAGGCATAGCAGAGGAATGGTGACGCTAATGATTGCAGCATCCCCGCTCAGCATCTGGGTAGACTCCTCAAAGTTTCCAAGGACCTGGCAGATGTCTGCCAACCAGGCCCACTCTTCTGTAAAGAATTGAGGAGGCTGACTCCCACTGCGCCACCCATGTTGGAGTTGGTATTCCACCATAGCTCTACGCTGCTCATAGAGCCTGGCCAACATGTGGAGCGTAGAGTTCCACCGTGTGGGCACGTTGCACAGCAGTCGGTCCACTGGCAGATGAAACCGATGTTGCAGGGTACGCAGGGTGGCAGCATCCGTGTGGGACTTGCGGAAATGTGCGCAGAGTCAGCGCACCTTTCCGAGCAGGTCTGACAAGCGTGGGTAGCTTTTCAGAAAGCGCTGAACCACCAAATTAAAGACGTGGGCCAGGCATGGCACATGCGTGAGGCTGCCGAGCTGCAGAGCCGCCACCAGGTTATGGCCGTTGTCACACATGACCATGCCCGGTTGGAGGCTCAGCGGCGCAAGCCAGCGGTCGGTCTGCTCTGTCAGACCCTGCAGCAGTTCGTGGGCCGTGTGCCTCTTCTCTCCTAAGCTGAGTAGTTTCAGCACGGCCTGCTGACGCTTGCCCACCGCTGTGCTGCCGTGCCGCGCGACATCGACTGCTGGCGACGTGCTGCTGCTAACACATCTTGATTGCGAGACAGAGGTTGCGTAGGAGGAGGAGGAGGAGGAGGGTGGTTTAGTGGAGGAAGCATACACCGCCGCAGATACCACCACCAAGCTGGGGCCCGCAATTCTGGGGGTGGGTAGGACGTGAGCGGTCCCAGGCTCTGACTCTGTCCCAGCCTCCACTAAATTCACCCAATGTGCCATCAGGGAGATATAGTGGCCCTGCCCGCCTGTGCTTGTCCACGTGTCCGTTGTTAAGTGGACCTTGGCAGTAACCGCGTTAGTGAGGGCGCGTACAATGTTGCGGGAGACGTGGTCGTGCAGGGCTGGGACGGCACATCCGGAAAAGCAGTCGCGACTGGGAACTGAGTAGCGCGGGGCCGCGGCCGCCATCATACCTTTGAAAGACTCCGTCTCCACAACAGTATACGGCAGCATCTCCAGGCTGATAAATTTGGCTATGTGCACGTTTAACGCTTGAGCGTGCGGGTGTGTGGCGGCGCACTTGCACTTGCGCTCCAACACTTGCGCTCCAACACTTGCGCTAGCGACGGCTGGACGGTGCGCTGAGAGATATTGGTGGATGGGGCTGAGGACAGCAGAGGTGAGGGTGTGGGTGCAGGCCAGGAGATGGTAGTGCCTGTGTCCTGAGAGGAGGGTTGGATCTCAGTGGCAGATTGGGGCACAGGGGGAGAGGCAGCGGTGCAAACCGGAGGCGGTGAACGGCCTTCGTCCCACCTTGTGGGGTGCTTGGCCATCATATGTCTGCGCATGCTGGTGATGGTGAGGCTGGTGGTGGTGGCTCCCCGGCTGATCTTGGCGCGACAAAGGTTGCACATCACTGTTCGGCGGTCGTCTGCACTCTCAGTGAAAAACTGCCAGACCTTTGAGCACCTCGGCCTCTGCAGGGTGGCATGGCACGAGAGGGCGCTTTGGGAAACAGTTGGTGGATTATTCGGTCTGGCCCTGCCTCTACCCCTGGCCACCGCACTGGCTCTTCCAACCTGCCCTGCTGCTGCACTTGCCTCCCCCTCTGAAGACCTGTCCTCAGTAGGCGTAGCAAACCAGGTGGGGTCAGTCACCTCATCGTCCTGCTGCTCTTCCTCCGAATCCTCTGTGCGCTCCTCCCTCGGACTTACTCCAATTACTACTACCTGAGTGATAGACAACTGTGTCTCATCGTCATCGTCCTCCTCACCCACTGAAAGCTCTTGAGACAGTTGCCGGAAGTCCCCAGCCTCATCCCCCGGACCCCGGGAACTTTCCAAAGGTTGGGCATCGGTCATGACAAACTCCTCCGGTGGGAGAGGAACCATTGCTGGCCATTCTGGGCAGGGCCCCGGGAACAGTTCCTGGGAGTCTGCCTGCTCCTCAGAATGTGTCATTGTAATGGAGTGAGGAGGCTGGGAGGAAGGAGGAGCAGCCGCCAGAGGATTCAGAGTTGCAGCAGTGGACGGCGCAGAATTCTGGGTGGTCGATAGATTGCTGGATGCACTTTCTGCCATCCACGACAGGACCTGCTCACACTGCTCATTTTCTAATAAAGGTCTACCGCGTGGACCCATTAATTGTGAGATGAATGTGGGGACGCCAGAAACGTGCCTCTCTCCTAATCCCGCAGCAGTCGGCTGCGATACACCTGGATCAGGAGCTCGGCCTGTGCCCACACCCTGACTTGGGCCTCCGCGTCCTCACCCGCATCCACGTCCTCTAGGCCTACCCCTACCCCTCAGCATGCTGTATTACCAGTAGTGCAGAAACAGAACGCTGTGATTAAATGTGCCGCTTATTGGCCTGTGGTTGGAGGCTGACTTCCCTTACGGAACACACAGCAGAGCCAGGAAACAATTTTGCGCACGCCTGTAGTGAGACGTAGGTGCGTATGACTAAGCTAGTGGAATTCACAGCGCAGAAGCAGTCAAGTGGCCAAAGGCCAGTAGTAGGCCTTAAGTATTTTGCTTCTATTTTTTTAAAATGCTGAGCTGATACAGCAGACAGATACTGTAGGCAGCGTATAATATTATGTATACTGTTTCCCTCTGGCGGGATGACGGCGGTGATGTAACGGAGACAGCAGAGCCAGGAAACAATTTTGCGCAAGCCTGCTGAAACGCTTAGCTGCGTATTAATTCGGACTACTACCTCCAGCAGACAGATACTGTAGGCAGCGTATAATATTATGTATACTGTTTCCCTCTGCCGGGATGACGGCGGTGATGTAACGGAGACAGCAGAGCCAGGAAACAATTTTGCGCAAGCCTGGTGAAACGCTTAGCTGCGTATTAATTAGGACTACTACCCCCAGCAGATAGATACTGTAGGCAGCGTATAATATTATGTATACTGTTTCCCTCTGGCGGGATGACGGCGGTGATGTAACGGAGACAGCAGAGCCAGGAAACAATTTTGCGCAAGCCTGCTGAAACGCTTAGCTGCGTATTAATTAGGACTACTACCCCCAGCAGATAGATACTGTAGGCAGCGTATAATATTATGTATACTGTTTCCCTCTGGCGGGATGACGGCGGTGATGTAACGGAGACAGCAGAGCCAGGAAACAATTTTGCGCAAGCCTGCTGAAACGCTTAGCTGCGTATTAATTAGGACTACTACCCCCAGCAGACAGATACTGTAGGCAGCGTATAATATTATGTATACTGTTTCCCTCTGGCGGGATGACGGCGGTGATGTAACAGAGACAGCAGAGCCAGGAAACAATTTTGCCAAGCCTGCTGTAACGCTTAGCTGCGTATTAATTAGGACTACTACCCCCAGCAGATAGATACTGTAGGCAGCGTATAATATTATGTATACTGTTTCCCTCTGGCGGGATGACGGCGGTGATGTAACGGAGACAGCAGAGCCAGGAAACAATTTTGCGCAAGCCTGCTGTAACGCTTAGCTGCGTATTAATTAGGACTACTACCCCCAGCAGACACGCAGTAAACTGAAGACGGTCACAAGCAGCCCAAATATAGTATTGTTCCCCAATTTTTTTGAAAAAGCCCACTGCCTATATAGCCTGTATATCTCTTTCCCTGCCTCACCAGTACTGGCCCTATACTCTGTACAATGACTGCAGACTGAGGACGCAATGCTCTGCACGCCTGATATACAAAAAAAAATTGTGCAACACTGCTAAAAGCAGCCTCAACAGTACTGCACATGGTCAGATGTGGCCCTAAGAAGGACCGTTGGGGTTCTTGAAGCCTAAAATCACTCCTAACGCTCTCTCTATAGCAGCTCCGGCATCAGCAGCACTTTCCCTGATCTCTGTCAGAATGCATCTGTGGCGAGCCGCGGGAGGGGCCGATTTATATACTCGGGTGACACCTGATCTCGCCAGCCACTCACTGCAGGGGGGTGGTATAGGGCTTGAACGTCGCAGGGGGAAGTTGTAATGCCTTCCCTGTCTTTCTATTGGCCAGAAAAGCGCGCTAACGTCTCAGAGATGAAAGTGAAAGTAACTCGAACACCGCGTGGTGCTCGCCTCTAGTAACGAGCATCTCGAACACGCTAATACTCGAACGAGTATCAAGCTCAGACGAGTACGTTCGCTCATCTCTAATTCTGGTACATAGAAGCTGTATTATAGCAGTTATATTCTTGTACATAGAAGGTCGTATTATAATAGTTATATTCTTGTACATAGGGGCCAGTATTATAGTAGTTATATTCTTGTACATAGGGGGTAGATTTATAGTAGTTATATTCTTGTACATAGATATTGGCAGTATTATAGTAGTTATAATCTTGTACATAGGAGCCAGTATTATAGTAGTTATATTCTTGTACATAGGAGCAGTATTATAGTAGCTATCTTCTTGTACATAGGGGGCAGTATTATAGTAGTTATATTCCTTTACATAGGGGGCAGTATTATAGTAGTTATAATCTTGTACATAGGGGAGCAATATTAGAGTAGTTATATTCTGGTACATAGGAGCAGTATTATAGTAGTTATATTCTTGTACATTGGGGCAGTATTATAGTAGTTATATTCTTGTAGATATGGGCAGTATTATAGTAGTTATATTCTGGTAGATAGTGGCAGCATTATAGTAGTTATATTCTTGTACATAGGGAGGCAGTATTATAGTAGTTATATTCTTGTAAATACAGGGCAGTATTATGGGAGTTATATTCTTGTACATAAGAGCAGTATTATAGTAGTTATATTCATGTACATAGGAGGCAGTATTATAGTAGTTATATTCTTGTACATATGGGGCAGTATTATAGTAGTTATATTTTTTTACATAGGGGCAGTATTATAGTAGTTATATTCTTGTGCATAGGGACAATATTATAGTAGTTATTTTCTTGTAGACGGGGAAGTATTATAGTAGTTCTATTCTTGTAGGAGGGGTAGTATTATAGTAGTTATATTCTTGTACATATGAGGCAGTATTATAGTAGTTCTATTCTTGTACATAGGGGGCAGTATTATAGTAGTTATATTTTTGTACATAGTAGGCAGTATTATAGTAGTTATATTCTTGTACATAGGACACAGTATAATAGTAGGTATATTCTTGTACTTAGGGGGCAGTATTATAGTAGTTATATTCTTGTAGACGGGGAAGTATTATAGTAGTTATATTCTTGTTAGAGGGGTAGTATTATAGTAATTATATTCTTGTACATAGGGGCAATATTATAGTAGTTATATTCTTATACATAGGACACAGTATAATAGTAGGTATATTCTTGTACATAGGGGGCAGTATTATAGTAGTTATATTCTTGTACATGGGGAGTAGTATTATCGTAGTTATATTCTTGTACATAGGGCACAGTATAATAGTAGGTATATTCTTGTACATAGGGGGCAGTATTATAGTAGTTATATTCTTGTACATAGGAGGCAATATTATAGTAGTTATATCCTTGTACATATGGGACAGTATTGTAGTGGTTATGTTCTTTAACACAGAGGACAGTATTGTAGTGATTATATTTTTTGCTAGCTCAGATAATTTTTATTAATGATAGGGAAGCAGTTGAGGATGATTGAGGCACAGTACTGAGGTCTACACAGCGTCTTGAATGCTTTAGTAAACTACACTATTTCTTCTCATTACTTATGATTCATTGCGTTTTCAGTATTATTTTTGTGGATTGCAATTCCTCTTTGTATTTGTACTGTATATTTCACTGTTGAAGTCTTATCCATAGAGGGCTTTGAGCAAGAAGATGGAGGACACCAGTTTAAGCTGCGTCTCCTTCAGGTCCTTAAAAATAAAAGTACAAAATATACAAAGAGAATTGTTTTAATATAAATTGCATACTTTGTATAACTTGCACATTTTTTGCACCTTGTGATTGCCCCTTCTAGATTTATTAGTTTGGCGTTAACTTCATTGACTACTTATGTAAAATATGATTAATTACTGCACAAAACAAATAATCAGAGCCACAGATCAATGAGCTGATTAATGCCTCTGCCATTTTGGATAACTCTATGCCCCTGAAAAAACGACAACTGTATTTACACTCTTGCTGGCCTTTGGATGTAAGCTCAGAGCGTGAGACAGGATTCACCCAGCCGCGTCCACCTGTTCATTATAAGGCAATTCAAGTAGATTGTGATCGACTCGTAATTCTCGTGTAGCAGAATAACCAGAGGTTGAGGTCAGAAAAGAGCAAAGATGTGGTAGTGATGTGAAACCCACTCAGTTAAAGGGATATGATGTTGACAGGCTCCTGTATTAAAGGGGTTATCCAGTTGTAATCCACTGATTGTTTTCTGCTCAGGATAGGTCACTCATCAATGATACATTAATGAAGATCCATCGCTACTGAACCCTGCCAATCAGCTGGTCTCTGAGCTTGTGTTCTTGGGCAAGGAGGTGATTTGTGTAGGAAGCAGACAGCTCCATTCCCACTGTCACTGCTACCCATTTTCTGTGGATGAAGTGGACTCTGGGATCGGATCGTTTTGGTGACTGGGCATCATAAACCTGTCCTACCATATTATGGTGAGGAAGCTGTGCTGCTAGCAAACTTCTGTTTATTGACCCTTCCCACTGTAGTGGCCAAATGTGGTATTGCAGGTATTGAAATGAATGAGAACTTGGCCTGTAATACCAACTCTGACCACTGCAGTAAGAATAAAGCTGTCAGCTTTCTGCAGAAATCAGCTTAATGCACAAGCACATCAGCCCCCAGAACAGCTGATCAGCATGTTTTCCGGATTGAAAGACCCTAACCAATTTACTATTGATGAACTGAACTGAGGATAAGCCATCAATAGTTTACTACAAGACAACTCCTTTTAGTGAGCAGGTCTCCTGGTCTCACATGATCTTATCAATGAACCTCTATAATTACATAGGAATTTGACAGCACTACCCTATATAAGCTATACAGGTACAAATATAATTCTGGGAGTCTGAGTAAGCAAGTGTAGCATCTCTTCTTATTCAGAGGATAGGCACCAGGGCAGAGCTTGCATATTCATTTATAAATTTGACATCATGGATGCTTGCCCAGGCAATAATAGGCAAATGCCAAAGGTCTCAGCACTGGAACCACCCACTAACAACTCACATCAGTGGATGTGGGTGCTGAACAAGGGTTTTCCCAAATGGACAACCCCTTGAAATTGTAGCATCAATTACTGAGACAGCCTGAATGTTTAGCAATGACATCAGGTGAAATTGCCGGGAAGGAAATGCACACTGGATACTCTTACTCTATTCTAAAAATATTCAACACTCAAAGATTGATATTAGTCAGCAGGGATCAGATATCATTTTCACGATAGGGACAGGCCTTCAGGCTTTTTTCAACAGCATTCAACACTTGTTATTAAAAGTTTCCCATTTATTGTTTGTACTTGTCTTTGAAGACATTGTGCCTGTCAATATGGTTTAGGGCATCACTAAGCTGATCAAACTTGGCCTTCCTAAAGTTTAGTATTTTTGTTGCTCCCCTATAAAAGTTCTCTTGAGGACAAGTTGAAATTTCTTATATTATAGTCACTATTTCCCAGTTACCCCCAACCTGCACCCCTGTTATTCTGTCAGGTCTGTTGATTAATATTAAGTCCAAAATGGCCATCCCTCTAGTCGGGTCCTGTACAAGTTGGGTAAAAAAATTATCTTTAGTAATTGACAGAAAGTTCTAACCTTTATGAGATCCGCAGGTTTCGGCTTCCCAGTTTATATCCGGTTAGTTAAATTCCCCCATAATAATTAACTCATTGTGATTTGTTGCTTCATCTATTTGTTTCAATAATAGATTTTCAGTAGCTTTGGTTATGTTTGGTGGTCTATAGGAAACCCCTATGAGGATATTATTGTTGTTTTTTTCCCACCATGTATTTCCACCCACAGAGACTCCACAGTGTCCAAGATACACTCAGAAAACCCCATACCAGGGAATGTGTGACCGGACACACTTCAGCCGTCAAGGCACTCCTGACTCTCTGACCTCAGCGCCTACGGAAGACCAGTACTAGTGGCACCCTGACTTGAGCCACATCTAGACACCGGTAAGCTGATCTACGAAATTGCAACCGTACTCTTTGTTCTTATTCCATAACCCGTGGCCCCAGTCAAGCTGGCCAGTAGGGACCTTACACATGCCCCCACAATTGCCAACCACTGGCATAGCTCCAGTGGCAATGAAAGATGCTATCTACAAGAACATTTATGCCAATTGAGTCAACCTTCTGTCTTCAATCTAATACTAATCAGACTTCTATAAAAGTCTCTGAAGACCACCTGGGAAAAGTTAGTGTAGTGGCCTAAGCAACTTTTTTGAAAGGTAAGATAATTAGAATTGTTCAAAAAAGTCAAGCTACAGTCCATGAGTAATATTTTCAGTCCCACCCCCCACACCCACATGTTTATCTGCACCACTGAAAAATAATATTTCCATAGGGAAATTAAAAAGAAACACATTACACCCATGAGTCTATCACGTGATACAGGGACAAGAATGACCATCCCAGAGACATTATGATACTTGTGGAGGCCCCTAAAGGTGCTAACATTGGCCCCTTTGACCCTGCTCTTGGAACACCCCATGAATGAACTAATCTGTTCTAAAATAGTGTTTTCCCCTTTAAGACTGTTTGCTTATCCTGCCAGTGGCACATTATAATGTTATTAAGCTGAGCCGGATCTTCAGACGTCTTCTGCTAACACGATGATAAATATTCCAATTGAAATGATTGTCTGTCCCCGAGCAGATTACAGTATTTCACTAATATTATTTGCTTGTGTTGACATTGTGGTTTTTATTATCTCATTGATTGACAAATGTGAAATGAGAGGGAGAAGTCTATTTTTTCTGTCTTATATCTCCCGTCTAATGTCTCTGCTTCTTCTTAACAAGAATCCATTGCTGGAGTATAAGAAAAGGCAGTTATTGATGTAAGGGAGTGGAGCACGCTGGAGATTTTCACGTATCATTGCAACCAATTTTGTAATACAGGAAGTGAATTTTTGGGGTGTAAAAAGTTCTGTGTGCCCGGGACTGCCCTGCCTTTTGCCCACTGCTGATGTAGACATCCCCCCCCCCCCTCCATACACATAAAGGAATAGCATCACCCTGCCACGCCAACCAATCACCAAGCTTCAACTAGACTGATTGACTCTGTAATGGATTAAACTAACTGATATGTGAGCCCATATATTAGTCGATGAACGAAAGCCGACGACGTGGCACCTCCAAAAGCCTATTGAACAAAGTGATCAACGGATAACAAAAGGAGGTAAACGTATGAGGATAGCGCCTCAAGGAAAAGTCATGCTGCAAGACCAGAGGGTGAACCAAGAACCTCCCACTCTTCCTTCGAGGCTCTTCCTCCAGGATCTCTCCAAATCTGCGAGAATAGCCAAGCTGTAAGAACATTCTTTTCATCAGAAGACATGCTCAAAAGACCAAAAACTCTCACTAGAATGGTTTCCGAGCGGTCATGTAACCCTTGTATGGGGGTTTTCTGTGGGTTGAGGCAGTTCTGACATCATTTAGGCCTACTTGCTTTTATTTATTTATTTTTTGCGGATACGTATTCAAATGCGTAGCAATACACAGACTGTAAATACACTGCATACTTCTGCGGCCAAATAAGTATACACCTGTGTGAATGAGGCCTAAGGCTGAAATGTATGTATCACCCTGCAATGACCTTTGAGAGAAGGTCACATGTCCCTGCCAGGACCTGAAGTTTGTGCTAATTGGTAGCGAGGGAGGCCTCAGAACCTTCCAGACAGTAACACATCAGCTAAGAGAAGAGCAGGCAACATGATCTGAAATTTACGTGGCGGAGGCAACTATTAACCCCTTAATGACACGTGTCTTAATAGGTAGAAGTACATAGCAGCCCTAGGAACCTTCAGCAAGTCTCTGGCTGCAATGACACCTGGACAGCACCTTAAGATCTCATCATAGGGGAGTTGTTTGCAACCTCCGATTGCTGATCAAGGGTAATTAAATGCTGCTGTCAGAATTCACAACTGCATTTAAATGTTACAAGCTGTGATTGGCATCAAAAACAGGTAGCATGGTTAGTGTAGGGATGGGCAAGATAAGGAGGACCCTTGATGCGGGGTGCAAGCATATTTTGGCCAAACTATGAGGGCTAATGCCCACGGCTGGATTTCTGCCACGTTTTAAGCGGTGGAAAGCCGCAGCGTTGTCCCGCAGCTATTAGGTTCTACAGAATCTAATAGCTCAATGTTCATGCTGCAGGATTCCACTGCGCAATTCCGCAGTGTGAAAAAAAGCGCGGTATGTTCTATTTGCCGTGGGAATACACGTGGCCAGCTTCCATTGTAGTCAATAGAAGACGGCCGTCACGCTATACTTCCAGTACTGCCAGCGTGTCACGCACTGTACTACGCATGCGCGCCGACCCTTCATGCGGGACGCGTACAGTGGTGAGTATGGGGGTTTTGGGGGGCGCCGTGGCAGACTCTGCTGCGATATTCCACTGGCTGAGTCCATCACGGCCGTAGGAATGAGGCCTAGACGAATACCTCATTTTTAATATTAAACCCTTCCTGCCCCAGGGTGTAAGTTTACGCCCTAACTGAAAAGGGGGTTCCCACATATAGACATAAACTTATGTCCTAGGAATGGCGCAGACTCATAAGCTGAGCCTGTGCCATCCAGAGTGGGAGCTGGCTGGGACGGACATCTGCCCTCTCATTGCAACAGCACTAGGTTGATAGGTTGCAATGGTCTATGATCGATATTATTAGCAATAATACATTGTAGCACAAAAGTACTAGCATCGCAGGTTCAAATCCCCTAGAGGGACATAAGAAATTAAAAGAAACAAAAATGAAAGAAAAAGAGTAAAAAAGGAGAAAAAACTTTTTTGGTATCATTGCATCCATAATGACACGTACAATAAATTGAACACACTTTTTATTCTGCATGGCAAACACTTAAAAAATTTTGAAAAACTGGGCCAGAATGCTTTTTTGTTCATTTTACATCACAAAAAAAACACAATAAAAGTGATCAACAAAGCTATATGTACCCCAAAATGGTGCCAATAAAATCTATAGCTCATAACATAAAGGTTGACACACAGACCTCCGTCCATGGAAAAATAAAAAAGTTATAGGACTTTGAATACAGCAATGCAAAAAAATATACATATATTTTACGCCCAAAAAATGGATTTTTATTGTGCAGAAATAGAAAAACCTAACAAAATATGTATTATATGGGTATTGTTGTAATTCTATCAAACTTCCGAAAAAAAACTTTTCATGTCATTTAGGGCTCAGTCACACGGGCGCCGATCCGCCCGTGTTTCTGGACGATAAGATGGCCGCACCGCATGCGGACGATTCTCCGCATGACTGGCTCCATTGCCGGCCATGTGTTCTTTTTTGCGACCGGTGTGGAGAGTCGTCCGCATCTGCAGTGCAGCTGTCTTATCGTCCAGAAACACTGGTGGATCGGCGCCCGTGTGACTGAGCCCTTATGCTGTATAATTAGGGCAGGGCTCAAACAAGCGTATCTTGCAGCATATAGGCTGCGAGGTATACGCGCGCTGCACACAGCTAGTACATAATGATACTTTGCCCATCGCCATGTACTATCTAGGCGTGTATGCATGCATCCAAGATAGAACATGCTGGGATTTCTCTTGCACGCGTAATTTACTCAATTCGTGTGATCGGCAATATGGCTGTCTATGGGATATTGGTACAGTGAATTACGCACGAAAACCCGCGAGCATAATACACTATTACCATACGCTCGTGTGACACACCCCTTACACTGTAAGCAAGAAACCCAAAAAACAGTGGCAGAATTGACGGGTGTTTTTTCTCCATCCCCTCCAGAAAATATTACTAACAGTTGTACACTATGTGTATTGTATAACATAGTATCAATGAAAACTACAGCTCGCCACGCAAGGACGTAGCAGGACAGTAGTCCCAGTGTGACATCATATCCTCATAATGTTATTACATCCATCAATACACAGTGGACGACAACCTATACCTCTCTAGCTGTTGTCAGAAAATGCTGGGAGTTGTAGTACTAAACCAGGTAAAGAGTTACAGGTTGCTGTGATGCCTCATAAAATTGGATTTCCACTTCTGCAGACATTGATATTACCAGATGAGCTGCCGCTGTCGAGGTGATTAATAATGAGTTCGAAAAAAGGTGTGATGGCCCTACAACAAGACCCGGCGTTAATGGCGCCATCAGACGGTGCCGACACATTTACATCTGACGAATCTCCAGGAGTTTGGGGAAACACTTTTCTAGAAACAAAACCGTCTAATTTAACGTTAACACAACAGGCAGCTCTTAATGAGCCGCAATTCAATGAGGAAATTACTACCTATCTCTGTGATAAAGTGGGGAGGACGAGCGATGGCAGGAGCGGCCTGGTCTGCAGCGACTTAGTTACATGATTTGTAGTGTTATCAGCGGGTAAACCTGCCGCTTCTGCCACCAAATAGCAAAGCACTGCATGTCATGATGCCAGCACTATGCCCGCACGGGTCCATCTATAGCTGATATACCGTGAAAAATGCAATCCAACCAATCCAACCACAACCTTTGCCATAAGCTGAAACCCTCAGTTGGGTCCGCTTAAAAAGTACCTTTATTGATATGTAATAAAATATATTAAAGTAGCAATGAAATAAAAAGATCAGAGTCTCATTATGGTGTGAGTGAATGTAATACAATAGACAAAACCGGTCTAAGAGAAACAGTATCCTTTCTTGCTGATTATGCACAAATATCAAGATCACGACTAAGGGCGCCCACCCACTGGCGTTTGCGATTTTCGTGCGTGAAAAACGCAGCGTTTTCGGCGCGTTTTTTGCAGCTTTTTCGTGGCATTTTCGCGGCTTTTTCCGTTAATTTACATTGACATTCATGGGTGCATTAAGAGAAAAATAAGGACACATATGCAACTGACAGTTCCTATGTTAAAAATTGCAACGGACTGAAAAAAAAAACGCCAGTGGACAGGAGTACATTCAAAACTAATTGCTCTTGAGAAAAAACGCAAAACGCAAAGGGAAAAAAAACGCCAGTGGGTGGGCGCCCTTACACTTGCTGCAAATGGTGCGCTACCATGCATCAGTACACTGCTATGTGCTAAAGATATGGCAACTGATTGGGTCCATGTATGAACTGCCAGTATGTGTGATAAATGCTGCCAGATAAACTGAGTCATAGGCCTCATGCCCACGGACGGAGCGTGATACGTCCGCAGTTTTCCGCCGCGGGAGTACCGCATTTAAAAACGCGAGTGCCCATGAGCAGTCGCGTAATTCCACCATGGAAAACCCGAGGTCTCCATTAATACTATATTACTAGAGACCTCCCTCGACAGAAAAACGCGGTGAATTAGAACATGACGCGTTTTTTTCCTGCGGCAGAATCACGCATGTGAGCATTGAGCTATTAGTTTCAATAGAACCTAATAGCAGCAGAATTCCGCCGCGTGAACCGCGGTAAAAATCCGTTTGTGGGCATTAGCCCTAAGATGAGCATTTACAGGATTGACTACATGAGGCTCTGTGCTAAAAGACCAGCTCTCCCAACATGTTTCACCAGAACTCTGGCATCATCAGGGGTATAGGAGCTATAGCTGAAGCCCGGCTTCTGGCAAGAAATAATAAAGGTGGAAGGCGGGTTCAATATCAAGCATGTGGCCAATGAAATGGCATAAAGTCATAGTGACTCCGACTCTGACATACTGTTATCACAGCCAATCAGAACAAATGTTTGCGATAGCCAATGGGACGGTATCTAAGAAAAGCCATCACAACAGTCGCACATGTGCAGTTGCAGAAAAGTGACTGATAGACCCCAAAGTCTGCAGAAACCCCCCTGGAAATATGCTGCAGATACCTGCGCAAAAATGTCAGTGTTATATTCCCATATGCACAGCAAATGCATTCAGTATTTTAGAGAGTTTGGAATGCGCAATAATTAAACGGCAACTAAATATACCGCAGAGGCGATAGAAACACACTGAAAATATGCTCCAATTGCTTGCATGTAATTATGAATGTCATAATTATTTACCAAATCCTGTCAATATTCCCAACATATAGGTTCAGAGTGATGGCAGGTTGTAGAGAATAGAGATAACTCCTCTCTTGAGATTGAATATTTCAATATGGTAATTTAAGGGCATAGAAAAAGGGAAAAAAATGATTTTGCATATGCATGAAATGACAGGCTGACCATAAGAGCCAATTACACCGCACATCCAGAACATCACTGTAAACATTGTCCACCAAAGATGATAATAACGATTAATTTACTGTTAAACAACTGGAACAGTGTAAATGAAATAAATGGATATATTGAGAATTAAATAAACGTGAATGAATTATTCTTGTAAAGCGACTTCCTTTATTATATATCAGAATTTGGGATGTCCTGCGCTAGATAAAGACACCAAAGGTAAAATCCTCATTCAGTCCCAGAGGGTTTTACTTTTAAGGTGGAAAATCCACCTAGCTTCCTTTTTTAATAATTTGGTATCTAAATTTCCCTTTCATGGACCAAAACCGATCTGTGAGATTACACAAAATTTTAGGTATCCGATATTGCCATTGTACTAGTCATTAACATGTCCAGCCAGTGGTGTGTCCACTTTGGTTCCTATGGTGCTATGATGTTTGGAAATTCTATGTTGAAGCTCTTGGATTGTTTTACCAACATAGAATTTGGGGCAGGGACAGATTGCGACATAGACTAACTACTGCCCTGCTCCTGCAGTTGATCATTGCTTTGATTATATAGGTTTTTCCGCCTATGGGATTATGAAAGGATGTTGTTTTCAAAAGTGCAGGGCAAAAGGAGCAATTACAAGGATAGCACCCCACTATAGATCTTCCAGCTGTGAGGGGTCGATCAGTGAAGGGGGTAGAGTAATGGCTGTAACCTAACATGTTTCTGATGTTGCGACCATGGCAAAACGTGATAGTGGGATTAATTGTAATAATGCCTGAGACATCTGGATCAGATCGAAGAATAAGCCAATATTTTCAAAGGATCATATATTTGTGATCAGTGTACCAGTCATAGATACTGATGCATCTTATCATATTCTTTTGTATCATATTTGGATCGTTAATCTTTGACCTCAGATGGGTATTACGATTGATTTTCTGGGCTCTATTAAAAGCTGTGTGTAGGTGGGTGGAAGGATATCTTCTCCTTCTGAATTTATGACACAATGTATCACACTCAGCTTTAAATGAATCAGGGTCTGAGCAATTTCTTTTTGCCCTTAGATATTGTCCAATGGGTATACCCTTGCTTAGTGCTGGTGGATGCCAACTCTGCCAATGTCAAAACGTATTTGTGGCAGTTTCCTTATCTGTCTGAATCCTACCTTCATCATCCAGCCTAATATTAAGATCAAGGAATTGGATCACAGATTCATGATATTGGTATGTGAATTCCATCACTATATCGTCGGCATTCAATACTTCAACAAACTGTACAAATGAATCACCATCTCCCTTCCAAAAAATTAATATGTCGTCTATGTACCGATCCCAGAAAAGGACACAGTCAGACGGACTTCCAGGCTCGTTGGTGAAAACAACAATGGGCTCCCACCATTCCCCCCCAAAAAAGATTAGCGTAAGTAGGTGCACAGGGTGTACCCATTGCGGTACCGCGTGACTGAAGAACAAGAGTGCCATCAAATAAAAACTAATTAATAGCTCCAAAATGACTGTGTTATATGACTGAAATGGACTGCCTCCAGATTGTAGAAAATATTTAATTGCCTTGAGACCCAATTCATGATGGATGTTCGTGTAGAGACCCTTAATGTCTATTGTGGCCAGTAAAATTCCATCAGTAACTATCACATCCTGAATCCTTCTAATTGTGTCCTTTGTATCTTGTAAATATGATGAAAGTGACATCCCGAAAGGACGGAGAACTGAGTCTATATATGTGCTTCCATGTGGTGTGAGTTTTTCGTTGCCAGAAACGATAGGAAGTCCTGAAATAGGAAACACTATTTTATGCAACTTGGGTGAGGCACAAAGAGTGACAATGGTAGAAGTAGGATTAAAGATGAATTTGAATTCATCTTGAGATAACAAATCATTTTCCTTGGCCTAGAGTAAATATATGGGAGCATGACATTCATATTCAGGCAATTGTGGCATATTTTCTGTGTTTCTATCGCCTCTGTGGTATATTTAGGTCCCATTTTATTACTGCGCATTCCAAACGCTTCAAAATACTAAATGCATTTGGTGTGCATATGGGAATATAGCACTAACATTTTTGCGCAGGTATCTGTGGTCCATCAGTCACTTTTCTGCTACTGCACATGTGCGACTGTTGTGATGGTGTTTCTTAGATACCGTCCCATTGGCTGTCGCAAAATTTGCTCTGATTGGCTGTGATAACAGTATGTCAGAGAAATAATTCTGAGTCACTATGACTTTATGTCATTTCATTGGCCACATGCTTGCGATTATATCCGCCTTCCACCTTTATTATTTCCTGTCAGAAGCCAGGTTTCAACCATAGCTCCTATACCCCTGATGATGCCAGGGTTCTGGTGAAACATGTTGGGAGAGCTGGTCTTTTAGGGCAGAGCCTCATTAAGTCTATCCTGCAAAAGCTCATCTCAGGCTTAGTTTATCTGGTAGCATTTATCACACATGCTGGCAGTTCATACAGGGATCCAATCAGTTGCCATATCTTTAGCACATAGCAGTGTACTGATGCATGGTAGCGCACCATTTGCAGCAAGTGTTAGTCGTGATCTTGATATTTGTGCATAATCAGCGAGAAAGGATACTATTTCTCTTAGACCAGTTTTGTCTATCATATTCCATTCATTCACACTGTATTGAGGCTCTGATCTTTTTAATTCATTGCTACTCTAACATATTTTATTACATATCAATAAAAGTTACTTTTTAAGTGGACCCAAATGAGGGTTTCAGCTTATAGCCAAAGGTTATGGTGGGATTGGTTACAATTTAAGCCTAGTGAGCCCTTGAGACCACCAAATTTTAGTTCATAATAATCCAATACAAACAGCAGCGAGACTGAGAAATAATCAGTAAAAGAATAGTGAGTGCAGCTGTGGAGAAGGAGGTTGTGTGCTGAAGAGCTGAAGAGCCAGTGTGTGGTCTGCTTCTCAGGTGAAGTTCTTGCTGAGAGCCCAGGAACAGTGCATGTTCCTAACTTTCTTTGGTAATGAGTTCCGCACCTTCTCCCACAGATCCCGGTTGGAGGAAGAAAGGATGGACAGGTAATAATAATCTTTATTTGTATAGCACCAACATATTCCGCAGCGCTTACATAGACAGGGGGAATACAGAAAGACAAAATCCAAAAATCACAGAACCACGGTTACATAGTAATCAGTTGATGGAAACAATAGGGGTGAGGGTCCTGCTCTAACGAGCTTACATACTACAAGTAATGGGGTGATACAGAAGGTAAAAGGCTGGAGATGTGCACGGTATGGCGAGGTGGAGAGTGAGGGGTGCTATACGCATAGACAATAGTCAGACATTTAGCCGTGTGATGGCAGAAACAGTATGACTGCAGGAGCGGTTTATGATGGCTAGCAGGGATTGCAGTCACTAGGTCAGGGAGCATGTTATCAGGCGGAGTACAGAGGGGTTTGTTTAGGGAATGCGGTATGCCTCCCTGAAGAGGTGCGTTTTTAGAGCACGCCTGAAGTTCTGCGAGTCCTGGATTGCCCGGGCATCCTTTGGTAGTGCGTTCCAGAGGACTAGTGCTGCTCTGGAAATATTTTGGAGGCGGGAATGAGAACTTCGAATTAAAGGGGCGCTCAGTCTGGTTTCGTTAGCAGAGCAGAGAGCCCGGGCTGGGTGATGGATTGAGATGAGGGAGGCGATATAGGGGGGCTCTGCGCTGTGGAGGGCTTTGTGGATGAAGGTAGTGAGTTTAAATTGAATTCTGTATTTAAAGGGCAGCCAGTGCAATGACTGGCACAGGACAGAGGCGTCCGAGTAGCGGCTGGACAGGAAGATGAGCCTGGTTGCCGCATTCAGGATGGATTGTAGAGGGTAGAGTCTGGTGCAGGGGAAGCTGATCAGCAACAAGTTGCAATAATCGAGCCGAGAGTGGATGAGGGCAACAGTAAGCGTTTTTAACGTGTCTACAGTGAGAAAAGAGCGGATTCTTGAATTGCTCTTAAGGTGCAACTGACATGTTCGGGACAGAGATTGGATGTAGGGGGTAAATGATAGATCAGAGTCGAATATGACCCCAAGGCAGCGGGTATGTTGTCTGGGAGTTATGGTGGCACCACACACTGAGATGGAGATGTCAGGATGAGGTCGGTTAGTGGAGGGTGGAAATACCAGTAAGTCAGTTTTAGAGAGGTTTAGTTTTAGGTAGAGAGAGGACATAGTGTTAGAGACAGCGGACAAACAGTCGGTGATGTTTTCGAGGATGTCACGGGAAGAGGTGTAGAGCTTGGTGTCGTCAGCATAAAGGTGGTATTGGAGGCCAAATCTTCTGATGGTTTGTCCAAAAGGGGCTGTGTAGATAGAGAAAAGGAGGGGGCCGAGGACCGAGCCCTGGGGGACCCCAACAGCAAGGGGAAGAGGAGGAGAGGTAGAGCCAGCAATGGAGATGCTGAAAGAGCGGTCAGATAGGTAGGAGGAGAACCAGGAGAGAGCAGTGTCCTTTAGGCCAATGGAGCGTAGCATACTGAGGAGGAGTTTGTGGTCAACAGTGTCAAATGCTGCGGAGAGGTCGAGGGGGATCAGTAGGGAGTAATCGCCCCTCGATTTGGCTGTCAGTAGGTCATTGGATACTCTTGTAAGGGCAGTTTCTGTCCAGTGTTGGAGTCGGAAACCAGACGGTAGGGGGTCTAGGAGATATGGCGGCAGCGGCATTAGCAGCAGTGCCAGTGACTTCTGCGGCTTCAAGTCGTTTAGCAGTAGCAAAATCCGAGAAGCCAGGAGCCAATAAAAAGAGTGGGTCCAGGTTGTGGTGTTGTAGGATCCAAAGACACTGAGGCAGATTCTTTAAGAATTATAGCTTCTTTAATATATAACAACATATTGGAATTGTTTCCCAAGACTGAACCAAGGACAAAAGGTGACATACTCTCTTATACAAGCCACACAAAGACATTCCTTCATTATCTAAAAGCAAACTGATTGGTTACATTTCAGTACAGTATTACACAGGTGCAGTAAATCTTTAACCCTTCAATTGTTCCAGATTACTCGAAAGCTTTGGAAACCCCCCTCGCCCCCCCCCCCCCACACACACACACACAAAAATAATGTAACTGGAAACCCCAGACCACATAATTCATATGGAAGATTCACTGCAAATGATGAAATATCCATCATCTTACTTGCAATCCCAGCTACCACATTGGTGAGTAACGTATGTACACAGTGACTCCACCAGCAGAATAGTGAGTGCAGCTCTGGAGTATAACATAGGCCTCATGCACACGGGTGCATTAACGCCTTAATGACATGGCCTATTTTGGCGTTGAGGACCAAGCGATTTTTGGTATTTTTCCATCTCCATTTTTCAAAAGCCATAACTTTTTTATTTTTCTGTTGACGCGGCCGTATAAGGGCTTGTTTTTTGCGTGGCGAACTGTAGTTTTTATTGGTGCCACTTTTGGGTACATAGACTATATCGTAAAACTTTTATTATTTTTTTATGATAACAGGGAGAGAAAACGCATCAATTCTGCCATAGATTTTTTTTTTTTTTACAGCGTTAATCATGCAGCATAAATGACATACTAAATTTTTTCTGCGGGTCGGTAGGGTTACAGCGATACCAAAATTCTTATATTTTTTTAGGTTTTCACACTTTTTTGCAATAAAAACCCTTTTTTTGTAAATCTTTTTTTTTTCTTTATAGCTGCATTCAAAGTCTTGTAACTTTTTTATTTTACGGAGCTCTATAAGGGCTTATTTTTTGCGAGACGAGCTGTAGTTTTTGTTGGTTCCATTTTGGGGAATGTACGGCTTTTTTGATCACTTTTATTGCATTTTTTGGGAGGGAAATGCTAAAAATTAGCATTTTGCCTCTGTTTTTTAGTGTTTTTTGTTACGCTTTTTGCCGTACAAAATAAAAAGCATGTTCGACTTTTTGCACACGTCATTACGGACGCGTCAATACCCAATATGTGGGGTTTTCATTTTTTTTTACCTTTTTTTATGCTAATATTAGAAAAAGCATAAAAAAGGGGGGTTTTTTACATTTTTTTTTTACATTTTTCTTTTTTTTTACACTATTTGAGTCCCTCTGAGGGACTTGCAGCACTGTGCCTATGATCGCTGTCATAAGGCACGGCAGAGCTACTGCTCTGCCATGCCTTATCGCTTATACAGCGATTATAGGCACAGGCAATACAGGACGCCAGTGTCTGGCGTCCTGTTGCCATGGTGACAGGCCGGGCTCTCGCGATGATATCGCGAGAGCCGGCCGGAGACACAGAGGGAGCGCGGTCCCTCTGTGAACTCTTTCCCTGCCGCGATCTACTTAGATCGCGGCAGGGAAGGGGTTAACAGCGGGGGGCGCATCTCCGATGCCCCCCCCGCTGTTGTAGCAGGATGCAAGCTATGACTGACAGCTGGCTCCCGCTGAGGGATAGCGCGGGATCATATGTGATCTTGCGCTATCCCCAGGACGTACCGGTACGTCCTGTTGCGGGAAGTACCAGGCTCCCAGGACGTACCGGTACGTCCTGGGGCAGGAAGGGGTTAATTTCCTCCCGTGCACGCTGCCATAGGATTGCATTAGATAATACAATCCTATGCAGACAGCCGCGATTTGACCGCGTGAAAACTCGCACAGTAAAGAAATCTCAGCATATCCTATTTCTGTGCGAGCCTTGCAGAGAAACATCACGTCTGACGAATTCTTGTGCGGGGTTCCGACCCGGCCGTCTGCAGGAGGCCTTAACCCTTTCTAATCCACTGTCTAACCTCTGAAGACATTATAATTTAAGGCTGTACAGCTCCAATGTTGGAAGACATCCGTCGGGGTTCTCTTACTGTATATTGCCAGCCTCTCTGCTATCGGAGCCTATCCAACGTGTCACCTCATGCAGTACTGGCTTTAGCCAGCATATAGCGCCGTTGTATAACGGCAGAAAAAGAGTAAGCCCCCTAGGAAAACCAGGATACAAATTAGATTGGAAAGGCTTAAGATATAAGTCAGGATCAGTACAGGATGCGTAATGTATGTACATAGTGAATTCACCAGCAGAATAGTGAGTGCAGCCCTGGAGTAGGTGTGGTGTGCTTGAGCTCCTCAGAGAACCAGGGTGTGGTTGTAGTCCCAGCTGGAAGCTTGTTTTGGATCCCAGGACCAGTGCACCTAGCTGGGCTTCTTGTTCTATGGCATCCCGCAACTCCCCCCCCCCCCGGCTTCGGTCGGAGGGGGGAAGTGCTGAGAAGGCAGCGACAACACCATCAGCGGCGCTGGTAGCATATCTGGTCTTAGCAGCAACACTTAAGAAAGCTGGAGCAGCTGGGAAAGCTGCGAAGAGAGAGGGTCAGGGCCGCAGACGCAGTGACATGGCCCAGCAGGTTGGTGCAGCCCCATCTGACAGCGCTGGAAGTGAGATGATGACCGGCAGTCAAACTCGCAGCCAAATGTTCGGCAAAGGAGGTAAGCTGCAATGGAGTGACCAGCGGAAAGTAGTGTCTGTGGTAGAGCTGGCCTCCCATCTGGCCACCAGCATGGCGTATTATGAGCGTGCGGGGAGAGAAATCCTCCTGCAGAAGGAGAAGCTGCGGTCAGCCAGGTCACTGAAGGACCAGACCGCC
Source organism: Eleutherodactylus coqui (assembly GCF_035609145.1). NCBI lineage: Eukaryota > Metazoa > Chordata > Amphibia > Anura > Eleutherodactylidae > Eleutherodactylus > Eleutherodactylus coqui. The sequence continues at coordinate 227,797,025 of NC_089839.1, forward strand.
GCTAAAGGGGAAAAAAGATGCAATCAGCAGGACCATACAGGATTGTAAGGACTGCATACAAAGGTGCAAGGAAGAGAGGGACAGGATTCTAGAGCAAAGTGGTCCCTTTAGGGAAAAATTACTTAACAATGATAGATTCTCCAAAATGGTGTCAGGACGCAGTGGTCACAAGGAGGCTGATCACTCCAGTGATGGGGACAGCGGAGGTGACAGTTCTGATGAGGACACCTACCAGGATAGTCTGAGGGAGCAGCCTGTCTGCTTAGGAGAGCAGACCCAGAGTGGCGCTACAACCACCAGCAGCCTCCGTCCGGAGCAGGTAGCGCTGCCTTCAACCTCCGGGGATTCAGATCCGGAGGAAGATAAAAGCGATGGGGACACTTTGATAATGCAGCAGATACGGCTGTTGGAATTCCCCCCCCCCCCCCCCCTACCTAATATAAGCAGCCTTCAGTTTGGTGGTGATTTACCAGAGGAGGATGTGAAGATCAAGGCGAAAAAAGGGGAAAAAAAGAACCTGGTACAGGAAAAATATGTGTATGTGACGGGGGGCGCTGGTTTGGCTGCAAAGTCGGATCAGGGCACCCCCACCCTGAGAACCCTGGTTTCTGACTCTGCAGTGGGTTTTGACCATGGGAACAGGGATAAAGGAGTTAAACTGGCCGGGTCCTCTGTCCCTGTTTCAGTTAGTGTAGTGACAGAAACAGTCAGCAAGGTGGCCAGCACAGGACAAGGCAAGGTGGCAAAAGATTATGGCAGTGGCGGAACTGCCAGCACCAGTAAGGCCAGTGATGCGGAGGGTGCTGTGGGGTCGGGGGTCCCCAGTGTGACATGTGGGTCTGCAGGGGTCCCTCAGTCTAGGTCCCAGTCTAGGTCCCAGGCACCAAGTGATGTGGAGGCTGCTGACAAAAGTAAAGGCAAAAATAAAAATATTAAAAGTGCCATAATACAGAGTGCTGACCATAGGGGAGTCATTACGGTGGTTGCAGATGCACAAGATGGGGCAGTGGTGGCACCCTACAGGTCTACCAAGGCCAAAACAAAACCCGCTTGTAACCCCAAGTCTGGTCCAGATGGTGTTGGTGTGAAAGGTGCGGATGTTTCTGGTGCAGCCCGTGTGTCTGATGCTCCAACGCACTCAGAGGCACGGACTACAGTTAGTGTTCCCAGCACGGGGGCACCTACTGTACATATATAGGCACAGGTTCTGCGGATAGTCAGGGTGTATCACAGGTTCGAGTCGCCCCTCCGGCGGTGACAACAGCTGGGAGGAGTTATGCCAGTGTCGCCACTGGAGGGGAGGGGTCCTCCTTGTCCCCAGGCTCTAGAGAGGGCATTTTGCAACAGCGCCTCCTGGGGGCTCTACGGAAAGGGGAGAGTTCAATCACAGTTGGAGGAAGAGAGGTGAACCTATCTCTTTGGACAGAGAGACACGGCTTAGGGGCCTTCCGAAAGCAAAGGGGGGAGACCGTATGGTCGCTACAGACACCCGAGCAGGACCTAAGTCGTAGGAATGTGGTCCGTCTTTGCTGGAAAGGCAATGATACATACCCCCCTAGGGCGAGGGTAGTGGAGCTTCTACTAAAGATGGGCTTCAGTGCGGTTGACATCTTTGCCCTGATCCATCCCTATGGCACGTCTGAGTTTGACATCAGTTTTGTTCGCTCGGAGGGTCTAGAACTCTTCTGGGGGAATTACGAGCTGATAAAAAGCAAGCCCGGCTGGTGAGACCTTGCCATCCAGGTGGTGTCTCGCCAGAACGAAGTCAAGAAGGTGACCGTTTTGACTTGTAACGAGTCGCTTTCTTGTTTCAATATTATGACGTGGCTTGGTCGATATGGAGAGGTGACGGACATGCCCCAAAAGAACAGGGACGAGCACAGCATCTGGTCCGGGGTCTAGACGTTTATGGTCAAGCTGAATAATTCAGGTAACTCAATGGCTCACATTCCATCTGCAGCCTTCCTCGGCAGGGATCGTAACCTGTCCTTTTACCACGGGCAGCCGAAGCTCTGCCACAGGGTGCGGTGACCCCTCACACTTGAGCGCCGCTTGTAAGACCTTGAAGTGCGCTCTGCGTGGGGGTGTGGGTCATCTAGCCACCTCCTGTGCGGAGATTAGGTGTAACCTGTGTGATGACCTCGGTCACCCATTAAGTCGCTGTCCACGCTCCTTTGCCAATGCGGTCTCAGCCCCTACGGATGGGGACCATGGTGCGGCCTCCAGGGATGAGGGGACTAGCAGAGATGGGGGAGATCAGGAGCCAGGGAAGAACCAGCAAAAGATGCCTGCTGAGCAGAGGCGTTAGGACAAACGCAGACGGAGCAGGGTGCTGACAGGAGCCCACGTGGCAGGTGGATCAATGCTGGCCCCTTTTCCTGAAGCAAATTTTGCGACTGAGGCCTTGATGGACAGCAAAGTGGATGAAGAGGACAGGAGGATCCAGAGGGAGGAGGGAAAGACCAACTCTTCAGATTCCTCCCACAATGAGAGTGTGGATGAGGAAGGAAAGAGGTGGTTAGAGAAACGGCGAAAGCTAGGTGCCACTAGGAGAAAGTGAAGGGTGGATTCAAGATCTTCTCCCACCCCGGGCCAAGTACTGGAAGGAGAAGCCTGCTCGCCTCCAGTTGGACTCTCCAATAGGTACTGGGCCCTTCAAGACATTTCTTCCTCCTCTGAGGGGGAAGCGAAGGGCAAGGTTCCTGGGGCAAAGAAAGGGTCAATGGGGGGGCTGAGTCTCCTCGTCATGGAGGCATAGTTCCTTCCGGGGAGGGAGCTACTCTGAAGCCTGGAAACAAGGACGATGGGGTCGGGGGATCCCCTGCTTTGGACACATCCGTGTCAAAAAAAAGAAGCAAGGGGCTTTCCTCCGACCCCGAAGAAGAGGGTGTGAGAAAGAAAGCCATCTAATTTAATCACTCATGATGGCGGCACCCACTCCGCTGATGTTGGCATCGATTAATGTTGCCAGCATTAACTCAGATACAGCTAGATTTGCAGCCTTTGATCTTCTCAGCCGCATTGAAGTCGACATTTTATTTTTGCAGGAGACCAGGCTGTCCGATGTGGCAGCCTTACATAAAGCAAAAAGGGAGTGGAGGTCAGGCCCTTTCTACTGGTCTCTTGCGGCCGAGCCGTATAGCGGAGTGGCGGTACTTTTTACCATAGTGGTTGAATGCCGGCGAGTAATTGAATTAGAAATAGGAAGGTGCCTGATCTTAGATGTCCTCTTGAAGGGACAAGAATTAAGACTTGAAAACATCTATGGTCCGCAATCAAAAAAGGAAAGGAAGAGTGTCTTTATGAGGATCAAGCCCTACCTTTTTACCAGCCACCAAATTGTCTTTGGAGGTGACTTTAATACAGTCAGAAGAGCCCGTGATAGGGGAGGCTCTTGAGACAGGCGGTTGGCTTTTGATGGCATCGCACTTAATAGTGTAGCTAGCGAGGCTCGCCTGGTGGATGTCCACATCCGGCACACCCCAGGCCATGAGGGATTTACCTTTTATAGGGGTCAGAGCAGGTCTATAATAGACAGGTTTTATTTGAAGGAGGAAGCCATTTCTTCACCAGTGTCCATTGTTGAGGTGGAATTCTCCGACCACTGTCTGATTTTGCTTTCTCTGAATGTTGCAGAGACCCCCGGATGGGCAGAGGTTTGTGGAGACTGAATTCGTCACTCCTGGAGGAAGCAAAGATAAGACAGTCCTTTGAGGATTTTCTGCAGAGCCAGGTACCATTACTGGATCTCTGTAGCAGTAAGTCAGAGTGGTGGGAGATGTTCAAGAGGAGGGCTGCAAGGTTCTTCCATGAGCTCTCCAACCTCAGATGCCTGGACAGGTACCGCCTGTACAACGGCCTGAGGAGAAAACTCGAATATCTCGTTTCGACTGGAGGTAGCCACGAGGAGATCTCCAGAGTGAAATCTTTACTCAAGACGTGCCAGTATGACAGACACGCATCCTTGGTTTTTGAGAGGGATTTCGGGAAGTACCGCTCACCCGACCCTTACAGAAACTGTAGGATGTCAGTAAATAGTAAAGTGGTCACTGGACTGATTGACAGTGCGGGGTCCCTAAATCAATCTAGATCAGAGATTCTGGAGGTCGTCAGATCTTACTACTCGCAACTCTTGGGAAAGAGGGATCTAGATTCGGAAGTGATGTCGGGTTTCCTGGCTGAAACTGTCCCTGAGCCGGGGGTAGACACCTCTCTTGGTGTTTTGACAGAAGAGATCAGAGTAGAGGAAGTTAGACTGGTGATTGATGGGCACCAGCTCAAAAAGTCGCCAGGTCCAGATGGATTAACATCCTAGTATTATAAGACCTTCAAGGACCCCTTAAGTCCTCTCTTGACTGAGGTATTCAATGAGTGTCCTTCCTCGGGCACTCTGCCAAAGTCAATGAGGAGGTCAGCTTTGATCATTCTGTCAAAGGGTAAAGATTCGAGCCGTATTGAGAACTGGCATCCTATAGCGCTTCTCAATACGGACAGGAAGGTTCTGGCAAAAGTGCTGTTTAATCGGCTGGTGAAGTTTGCACCCTGGCTCCTCTTGGGGGCCCAGCATTGCTCTGTTCCAGGCCATAAGCAGTGGAGCAGGGTAGGGCTGGTCACTGGGAGGGGTGCTTGCTGTCCTTGGATCAGGCCAAAGTGTTTGATCAGGTTAATCATGAGTACCTCTGGTCAGTCCTTGTAAGATATGGCCTGCCAGTGTTTTTTGTTGATTGGCTGCGAACATTATATGCAGGGGCTGAGACATTCCCGCTGGTGAACGGTTGGCCTGGCCACCCTTTTGAGGTGGGGTCCGGCGTCCGTTAGGGCTGTCTTCTAAGTCCCCTGTTTGTATGCGCTTGCGATAGATCCCTTCCTTAGGAGGGTTGATTGTGGACCTATAGCAGGGGTTGGGATGGACCAGGTGGTGCCGGAGGCTACTTTGAGGGAAGTGGCATATGCCGATGATGTCACGCTCTTCATGTCCTCGAGAGAGAGAGAGAGAGGAGGCAGAGTTTGTGGTGTCGGAGGTGGACCGCTACTTGGAAGCTTCCGGGTTTATGGTCAACTGGGATAAGTGTGAAAGTCTCTGGTTAGGAAAGGGGAATCCTGCGTTTGATCTTCTGGACACCCTTCCGGTGCCCCAAACTTCAGCAAAAGTACTTGGCATCAAATTCGGCCAGGGGGATTACCCCATGCAAAATTAGGTGGACAGGCTGGATGGTGCAACTCACAAGGTTAATCAGTGGAAGGGTTGGTCTTTGACCCTTCTGGAAAGAATTAGCCTGATCAAAACGTACCTGCTCCCTTTATTCATCTACCTGGGCAGTGTATGCATTTTGCCAGAGCCTCTCTGGACCCGGGTCTATAACCTGTTCTTCCTAATGTTGTGGGGGAATAGGTTGAACCTGATCAGGAGAGATGTTATGTACCGCACGAGGAGACTAGGGGGGTTGTCTATGGTCAACCCCGTGGTGTTTCTTGTAAACACCTTTTTAAGATCAACATAGGCAACCTCTGGCAAGAGAGGGCTCCTCCGTGGGTCTACTCCTGCCGGGGATGGCTTCAGCCTTTCTTCCAGGAATGGGAGACAGAAGGGCGAGTGAAGGACCTTCGCACGCAGCACGGATATCTCCCGGCTTACACTACCTTGGTTCTGAAGGTGATACGCCAGTGGGGTCTGGGGATGTGGGAAATCAGGACTCTGAGGAGGAGGCTCCTCGATGAAAGAGTCCTGTTGACCCATTTCCAGAAGCCCCTGGCGCTCAAGGACTGCCCAAGTCGGGAACTGGAGGGAGGGTTATGTTTACTTTGAAGTTTTGGGACTTGGCTTGGTGCTGCTTTCACGGGAGACTGTATGTAAGGGGTAACTTGAAGAGCAGGCCTCTGATTGACAGGGGTTGCCACAGTCAGGAGTGCAGCAACGTACTGGAAAGCATGGAGCATTTCCTGCTTCAGTACCCCTTTAATACAGAGGTATACCAACGGGTAGGGGTCTCCATAGGCTGCCGTCAGCTGGCACACCTCTCCTATGCGGAGTGGGCTTATGGAGCTTTCAGAGGTCTTGGTGGCAGGGACCGCTGCACTTTATTTCTAGTAGCTCTCATTACTCACCTTACCACAATCTGCAACCTCTCCCTAACCTCTGGCACTTTTCCCTCCTCATTCAAGCACTCCATTATATCCCCTCTGCTTAAAAAACCAACCCTGGACCCGACTAATGCTGCTAACTACCGACCTGTCTCAAACCTCCCCTTTATCTCCAAATTACTGGAACGCCTGGTCTACTCCCGGCTTACTCGCTTTCTCTCTGACAACTCACTCCTCGACCCCCTCCAGTCTGGCTTCCGCTCTCTACACTCGACCGAAACTGCCCTTACAAAAGTAACAAATGACCTGATGACTGCAAAGTCGAGAGGTGATTACTCTCTACTAATCCTCCTTGACCTGTCTGCTGCATTTGACACTGTCGACCATAATCTCCTTCTCACTATGCTCCACTCTATTGGTCTAAAGGATACTGCTCTCTCCTGGTTCTCCTCCTACCTCTCTGACCGCTCTTTCAGTGTTTCCTTTGCTGGTTCTATCTCTGCTCCACTTCCTCTCGCTGTCGGGGTACCCCAGGGCTCGGTCCTTGGTCCCCTTCTTTTCTCTATCTATACTGCCCCAATTGGACAAACCATCCACAGATTCGGCCTCCAATACCATCTCTATGCTGACGACACCCAACTATACACCTCCTCTCGTAAGATCTCTGGACCATTCCTCCAAAATATCACCGACTGTCTGTCCGCTGTCTCTAACACTATGTCCTCCCTTTTTCTCAAACTAAACCTCTCTAAAACTGACCTCCTTGTCTTTCCACCTTCTAACCGACCTCCCCTCAACATCTCCATTCCAGTGTCTGGCACCATCATAACCCCCAGACGGCATGCCCGATGCCTTGGGGTCACACTGGACTCTGACCTCTCCTTTGCCCCCCATATCCAATCTCTGGCCCAAACATGCCACATGCACCTCAGAAATATTGCTAAAATACGTCCGTTCCTAACCACGGACACGCTAAAGACGCTCGTGGTTGCGCTCATCCACTCCCGGCTTCACTACTGCAACTCGCTACTCATTGGCCTCCCCCGCACTAGACTCGCTCCACTCCAATCCATACTAAATGCTGCAGCTAGACTCATTTTTCTATCCAGTCGTTATTCAGACGCCTCTGCATTATGCCAGTCGCTGCATTGGCTGCCCATCCACTGCAGAACTAAATTTAAACTCCTCTACCTCACTCACAAAGCTCTGCATGGCGCTGCGCCACCGTACATCGCCTCCCTACTGTCAGTACACCACCCAGCGCGCTCACTCCGATCGGCTAACACCCTCAGACTAAACGCCCCTGTAATACGAACCTCTCATGCTCGCCTACAGGACTTCACTAGAGCAGCACCCATCCTCTGGAATGCTCTACCCCAAGGCATCCGGACAATTCCCGATGCACGAAATTTCAGACGTGCCTTAAAAACGCACCTCTTCAGGGAAGCATACCAAATCTCCTGACCTAGTCCCTCGCCCCTCCCTACGGTGCTCCACCCTGTTTGCCTTCTGATAAATGATCTGTACACAAAATTTCCTATTGCCTGTGTTCCCCACCCCCTGCACCTCCTGTACCACCCTCAACCCATTTGTGTCTAACCCAATGTACCTTATATTGTAATTGTTGTATTGTTTTGCATTTATCCATTCCTGATAGAGCTGCGGAATAAGTTGGCGCTATACAAATAAAGATTATTATTATTATTATTATTTATATTAGTTACACTCGTGGTCAGGTTCCACATCTGGAGTGCACGGTGTTTAATCTCGACGGAGCTTTAAGTCTTCCCCATGGATACGGTATGTAGGAACATCTTGGGTGACCTGGTGAAGGTACGTTCTGAGGAGTATGAGAGGCTGGGCACATCTAAGGCTTCTCTCCTGTGGAGAGGGTTTGTATTTCGTTAGGGACAGTCTTTTTTTCTTAATTTTCTAGGGGCAGAGTAGGGAGAGAGTAGGGACAGGATAGGGAAGAGGAGGAGGGATAGGGTAGGAGCAGTTTCTATGAAGGGTCAGACTGAGGGTCAGACTAAGGACTGTCTAGGGCAAATTAAGGAAAGAATAGGGAGACCTTTTTTAAAAAAAAATGCAAGGGATAGAACATTGTCATGTCTGTGCTCAGCTTATCACCTCCAATCCCGGTGGTGGGCTGTGAGTGCACCATGAAGCTTTTTGTTTTGGTTTGGGCAAGATGGAGTCAAGTAGGGCTGCAGGAAAGCTGACCTTAGGCTTTCAGGCTATGTTAATATATATCATATATGTCATGTGTATTGGTTAATACATGTTTATATGTATATATTCACATTCTGGGTGGTAGTTAGGTTGGGTGGGGGGTTGGGGGGAGTGGTTTCACGCCTTGAGCCATAGCCTGGCACGTCCCGAACATTGAACTCTGGGCACGGACTGGTGGAGCGGGCATGGCCCTCAGGCTGCGGCAGGCAGAGTGTTGTATAGTTTATAAATAAAAATAACCCCTGTGTGGCTTGGCACGTCCTGAACCTTTTGAACTCTGGGCACGGACTGGTAGAGCAGCCATGGCCCCTGAGCTGCACTGGGGACCCCCCCCCCCCCAAAAAAAAAAATAAATAAATAAATAAAAATTGTTAGTTATTTTTGTATACCAGATGGCTTGGTCTTTATTTTCATATTTAGTTAATTATCTTTCTTGGTATCTATGTTATGTTTATGTTATGTTATTGCTTAATTCAGTTTATGATGTGGCTTTAGTGCGGTATGGCTGGACCTGTAGTTTTAGTTTCTGTAGCTGCATGTTCTTCTTTTAGGTGTATTGTGTTATGTGTTGAATGTGTGTGGGAGTGTACGGCGGGAAGGGGGGGGGGATTCCAGACTTGGATATTTCTTTTGTTTGTGGACCATGGACTCTTGGTGAAGGGCCTTTCTCTGTATACGGTTGTATTATTATTTACTATTGTTACAGTTTGGTTTTATTGTTACGTTTTATACTTTTATAATAAAAGATCTACAGGATGTAACTCAGGATCAGTACAGGATAAGTAATGTATGTACACAGTGACTCCTTCAGCAGAATAGTGAGTGCAGCTCTGCAGTATATGATACAAGATGTAACTCAGGATCAGTACAGGATAAGTAATGTATGTACACAGTGACTCCTTCAACAGAATAGTGAGTGCAGCTCTGCAGTATATGATACAAGATGTAACTCAGGATCAGTACAGGATAAGTAATGTATGTACACAGTGACTCCACCAGCAGAATAGTGAGTGCAGCTCTGGAGTATAATACATGATGTAAATCAGGATTAGTACAGGATAAGTAATGTATGTACACAGTGACTCCACCAGCAGAATAGTGAGTGCAGCTCTGGAGTATAATGCAGGATGTAACTCAGGATCAGTACAGGAAAAGTAATGTATGTACACAGTGACTCCACCACCTGCAGAACATTGAGTGCAGCTCTGGAGTATAATACAGGATGTAACTCAGGATCAGTACAGGATAAGTAATGTATGTACACAGTGACTCCTTCAGCAGAATAGTGAGTGCAGCTCTGCAGTATATGATACAAGATGTAACTCAGGATCAGTACAGGATAAGTAATGTATGTACACAGTGACTCCTTCAACAGAATAGTGAGTGCAGCTCTGCAGTATATGATACAAGATGTAACTCAGGATCAGTACAGGATAAGTAATGTATGTACACAGTGACTCCACCAGCAGAATAGTGAGTGCAGCTCTGGAGTATAATACATGATGTAAATCAGGATTAGTACAGGATAAGTAATGTATGTACACAGTGACTCCACCAGCAGAATAGTGAGTGCAGCTCTGGAGTATAATGCAGGATGTAACTCAGGATCAGTACAGGAAAAGTAATGTATGTACACAGTGACTCCACCACCTGCAGAACATTGAGTGCAGCTCTGGAGTATAATACAGGATGTAACTCAGGATCAGTACAGGATAAGTAATGTAATGTTAAGTATGTATACAGTTGTTTCTATAGATTTAGCCTATAGGTGAGCTGTTCTGTTCTGCAGGGTGAATTTACAGATTTTGCGTATCTTTTATTGTTTTTTCAGCACATTCAGAGAAGATGAACAGAACGAATCTCTGTACAAAGTGAGTCCAGGGGGCGGATAAAACACAATTCCCTTCATAAAGCCGCAGCAGATATGGAAGAGCCAGAAGAGAGCTACAGAATTGATGTTTTCAATAAATAAGCCATGTTGGAAGTCAAATATACGGCAACGAAATGCAGGGAGTCGAGCAACGTGTGCAAAATACATGACGCCGAGGAGAAGGGTCAGGCGGAGGTCACGCTACATATAGATTATTAGAGGACTTAACGTATATAATGCAGAAGATCTGAGGGCCACCCAATCCCAATGATCAGGCCATCGCGTGGACGGCTCAAAGGAGATGGGTGTTAACCCTTTACTATCAAGTATAACATATAATATCGTAGAATAAATCAGAGGCCCATCCTATGGCAGTCGTTTCTTGTGACATCGCACTCAGATCCAAGGGCAACAGAGTGGGATTATAAGGAGGGCAAAGGGGTAATTGCCCATCCAGACACTACCAGCAACAAAACACTGGAACTCCGATGCTCATCAATCTGCACTGCAAACTAGATGAAACCTAGAGGTCTCTTGGGATTGGAAAAGCGTCTGACAGACAGTTCTGTCTCTACTTAATTCTTGGGTAAAACGACATCAGGACCACTACATCTTATACGTACTGGCCTGAGTTACAGTCTGTATTATAGTTCAGAGCTGCATTCACAATTCTGCTCATTGCAACTAGAAATATTTGACAAAATTGTCCACAGATATGCACAGGTAGTGTGTGCCTATTTTAAGGCAGGAGATGAGACAGCAATTATAGGTTTATTGTTTAATATACCTTTATTATTAAGATTTAGGGTTAGAAATAGAGATGAGTGAGCATACTCGCTAAGGGCAATTGCTCGAGTGAGCATTGCCCTTAGCGAGTACCTGCCCGCTCAAAAGACAAGGTTCGGGTGCCGGCGGTGGGGGAGCGGTGAGTTGCGGCAGTCAGCAGGGGGGAGCAAGGGGGAGAGAGGGAGAGAGAGATCCCCCCTCCGTTCCTCCCCGCTCTACCCCGCAGCTCCCTGCCCGCCGCCGGCACCCAAACCTTGTCTCTCGAGCGGGCAGGTACTCGCTAAGGGCAATGCTCGCTCGAGCAATTACCCTTAGTGAGTATGCTCGCTCATCACTAGTTAGAAAGAAAACATATTTTTATGAAGAATTACATGTTTAGCAGTACAATGAAAAATCATTAAACATAAATTCCTCCACTTGTTAATTCTAGTTTCAACTGAACTAGGGTTGAAAGCTAACAACCCCAATGCAGAGTATTGTAATGCATGTACTGTACACAGTGACTCCACCAGCAGAATAGTGAGTGCAGCTCTTTAGAATAATATAGGATGTAACTCCGGATCAGTACAGGATAAGTAATGTATGTACACAGTGACTCCACCAGCAGAATAGTGAGTGCAGCTCTGGAGTATAATACAGGATGTAACTCAGGATCAGTACAGGATAAGTAATGTATGTACACAGTGACTCCACCAGCAGAATAGTGAGTGCAGCTCTGGAGTATAATACAGGATGTAACTCAGGATCAGTACAGGATAAGTAATGTATGTACACAGTGACTCCACCAACAGCAGAATAGTGAGTGCAGCTCTGGAGTATAATACAAGATGTAACTCAGTATCAGTACAGGAGAAGTAATGTATGTACACAGTGACTCCACCAGCAGAACAGGGAGTGCAGCTCTGGAGTGTAATACTAGTTGCAATTCAGGATCAGTACAGGATAAGTAATGGATGTACATAGTGACTCTACCAGCTGAATAGTGAGTGCCGCTCTGGAGTATAATACAAGATAAGTAATGTATGTACACAGTTGAATCCCCTTTTAAGTTGATTCATTCTATATGTGTACTATTACATTGTGGTAAGAATTTGACATCCCATTTACTTGCTTTCTTCGCCTGTAGCTCGCACTATAACTATATCATTATTATAGATAATCCCTCAAACTTGACCTGCTGTTACTGATATCATCTTTCAAGCAGGATTTTCCCTCCTGGTAGGTCTGATCAAGTAACTGAGAGAACAATTAGGTATCTCATAGGGATGCTGCTTAATTATAGAGTAAGGAAGAAACCGTAACAAGCGGGAGCCCAAAGAGTGATTACTGCATATCCTTCCTCCCCCCTCTGACAGATCTTTCAGCCGGAGGCAGAAAGGCGCAGAATTAACATACTATGATACACTGATTTGTATACTCGCACAGCAGCAGAATACGGTTGTCATCACTGTTGGCCAATTTTTTTTATTTGTTTCTTCTTTTTTTTCTTTTTTTTTAACCTCCACCTGATTGGGGTTTCTTCTCCAAGGAAAATCATAACAAGGAGCCGTGGCAATCCATTCTCTTAAATAAGCCTGCGGTTTGTATTTCATGTGATTCAGCAACAACTTGTATACTGCACACTAAAACGACACACAATAAAGTAACAAGAATGTCTCCAAATAACTCAGTGTGGAAAATGCCTCAAACTGTTTAATCTTCGCCATATACTTTACTACAAGACACAGAGGGAAACAGCTGAGATAGATATGAGATAGATAGATAGATATTAGATATCAGATAGGCCGCCTGCAGACGGGCGGGTCGGATCCTGCTGCGAGGATTCTTGCCACGGGACCCAAGCCGAGCGCCTGCAGAGAGCAGCGCATACTCACCCGCGCCCGTGGCTCCGGCAGTTTGATGTGCCGGCTTGACGGACAGCCGACGCATGCGCAGACCGGAGCCCGCAGCCGGGCACTGACGTTTCTGAAATAGAGCATACTGTGGTTTTTTTGCCGCGCGAGATTTCGCGCGGCCATACCACGGCCGTCTGCATAGGGTTGCGTTTGTTAACGCAATCCTATGCAGGCTTCTAGCGGCGGAAATCCCGCCGCGGAATTTCCGCCCGTCTGCAGGCGGCCATAGATAGATAAATAGATGGATAAATAGTTATGCAATAGATGTGAGGTATGAGATATTTGCAATAGGAAGAGGCGGGACGGGGGTGGGACTAATTCTCGGAACTTAGCCCCGCCCCACCTCTTTTCATTGCAAATAGTGCAGAGGGGCGGAGAGGAGGCAGAGAGGGGGGCGGGAGCTCAGTTCCTGCTCCTGGCTCTTCCATCCCCCCCCCCCCTGCAGATGAGGATGACGTATATCGGCTCGGCGTGAAAACCGAGCTGATATACGTTCGCGTGAATGCAGCCTAAATGCCGTAAAAGTGAAAAATGGTTCCAATTAAAAAAAATGCATCACAGAAGGGGAAATCAAGAATTAAAAACAATCACAGAAAATGGCCGTTACTTACTGACTGAGGAGTGCATATAGATGCATCCTCCTCTCACCATGCAGGTAGCTGACTACCAAATGGACGAGCCAATAACACCTGTGCAGGACAGCGATAAAACACCCACTCACACTACCTCCTGATAATGAGGGGGGGTGGATGCTTGGCGTACACTCCCACACATAGTGGATACAGGATGCCAGACCATTCTGATATATGTAGTTCACCATGCAGACCAGCAACCTGTTAATGACGCCATGATAATTCGGCAGGTTGCCCTGCATTTCCTTCAGTGAACCACATTGGTACTGCCACCCTGGACTCCCCCATGAGTCTTAAAGCCACACTGCATGTGAATGATAGATAATAAATGCAAGGCATTGGTTGGATGTTGGCCAAGATACATGAGCCCACTAACCACTTCACGGTTCCTTGCGTTGTAGTGGGTCCCTACACTAATATAAATGCATCACAGAAGGGGAAATCAAGAATTAAAAACAATCACAGAGGCTTAGAGGCCGAGTCCACTCCATACCTGATGGTTGTCAGCTGTTTCTGATAGCTGACAGCCATCGGTAATTGCCATGATTAAAGTTAGCTCTGATTGCAACAGTTAACTGTTTAGATGTCACAGTCAAAGCTAACTGCAAGTTTCAATAGTCAGTAGGAAAGGAGACCTTTTCCTGCACCCCGTCGGCTACCCCAACAGCACGATCATGGGGTGTTGATGGGCTAGTATTGCAGCCTAGAGTGTACTGAAAGCCCCCAGGACTGCCATCCATAGAGGCAGACCCACTCACTTTTTTATATGTTGTGGCTTTGTGTTCTCTATCATTCTGCACTCAATACCCCATAGTGACAACAGAATGGGAGAAATCTTTGTATTCTTTTTAAATGGAAAACTTCCAATTTGCATTGACTTTAAGTATTCACACCTTTTGGTATGACACTTGACATTTATCTCTGGGGGTCTCCCATTACTCTTGATCCTCTCTGAAATGTTTCTACATCTTGATTGCAGCCACCTGTGATAAATTCAGCTGATTGGACATAAAAGCCCCCCCGCCCCAAGAACCCCACCCCCCTCGCCCGTCTTTATAAGGTCTCACAGCTCACGATGCTTATCCGGGCCAAAACCAGGACTTTTCCTAGAGCCGCCAACCCACCAAACTAAGGGTGAGAAGGACCTTGGTAAGAGAGGTGACCAAGAACCCAATGGTCAATGTGGCTGATGTGATGCTATGTGCAGATGGGAGAAACTTCCAGAAGGTCAACCATCACTGCAGCACTTCACCAATCTGGGTTTTATGGCAGACTGGCCAAGAAGAAGCCTCTTCTCAGTAAGACACATGAAAGGCACCTGGCATTTACAAAAAAGCAACTAAAGAACCCTCAGACTCTGATGACATCAAGATGGAACTTTTTTGCCACTGAGCTTTCTATCTGCAGGAAACCAGGCGCCGCTCATCATCTGCCCAATACCATCCCTACAGTGAAGACAGGTGGTGGCAGCATCATGCTGGGGGACAAGGAGACCTGTCAGGGTTGATGGGAAGCTGAATGGAGCAAAGGACAGAGATAATGAAAACCTGATCCAGAGCACAAGGGACCTCATACTAGGCAGAAGGGTCACCTTCCAACAAGACAATGACCCTGGGTCCATAGCCAGGGCAACACAGAAGGGGCTTAGGGACACCTCTGTGAATTTCCTTGTGTTGCCCAGCCAGAGTCCTGACTGGAATCCAATGGAACATCTCTAGAGAGACCTGAAAATAACTATCCACAGATGTCTCCCATTCAACCTGATAGAGGGCAGAAAATGCCCAAATCCAGGGTGCTTCTCCTAAGTACTGAGTTCTGGGTGTGAACACTTATGTCACTGCAAAAGTGTAGTTTTTTATTTATAAAAAAATGTACACATTTCTCCCATTCTATTTATCACCTTTGCAACAGTGCTGGGATCGCTGCTGGGTTGATGGAGTTGGGTTTAACCATTTCCAATCCATTTATTTTCTCTCATCCATTCTCCCCAACTCCAAATAAATTGGAGCTAGGGAGAATGGATGAGAAAAAATAAATTTTCCCTTCACCCTCCTGATCTGACAGAGTTCCAGAGGGTGCAGGTGCTCACTGCACCGTGGGGGGAATGCGGAAGTAATACTTCCGCATTCTCCCTTCTGCCTCCTGGCTCGGCAATCATGTGACCGCTGGGGTCAGGTGGCACCCAGTGGTCATATGATCGCCGATGCAGGCTTCCGGATCGGCGTTCATGTGACCGCTGGGGGTCAGGTAACACCGGCCGTCACATGATCGCCGGCCGGAATCTCTCTGCATTACATAGCGCTAATTGAGCACTATGTAATGTGTAAAGGAGAAGGCAGAAAGGGTTAAAAACCTCAGGAGTGCTTGATGAGGATCAGTGCAGGAGTGCATCTGCACCCGATGTGTCTGATGATCAGGTGCAGATGCACTCCTGTACTGCAGTGTCGGACCTGCCCCGACATCGGAGCTGTGGAGGGAAATGATGATGTCGGGGCAAGCCCGACATTGGATTGGAAAGGGTTAAGACATGGTTCTGCGCCTTCCAATTTAGTAGGTGTGACGTAATGTGCTCACATCTGTGGATGATTAGCTGGATATTTAGCTGGTTGTGATTGCATAATCTCATGGTAGATTGGGAGAAGGGAGACATTGTTAAGTGGAGTCCCTACTGTAAGGATTGTTGTATTTTGGTAGAAGTGTCTCCTGTGCAAGCCGAGTTACCTGATGATTGGTCTGTATCTGCTGAGGTGTTCTCACAAGAAGGTTTTGGTGACCAACTTTGCGAAGGGGTGTTTTCAGTTTTGTCGCATCCTGTGAAGTTTGTGCCAAGACTAAGTCACCTCGGAATTCCCCTGCTGGGAGATTGAGGCCTTTGCCTGAATTTGCGCTAAACAATAGACCGCTGGATTTTATGGTGACGTCGGCAAAAAATTTTAAGCTGGTGATGGATAACAGACGTTCAGAGAGGTCTAATTTCTTGGTGGGGGACCTGGTTTGGTTGTCTTCTAGGAACATAAAAATCAAACAGCGGTCATTCAGCTTGGGTCCACGATTCGTCGGTCCATTCAAAATCATGGAAATAATTGGTTTGGTGTCTTTTTGTTTAGAGATTCCTAGTTCTATGAAAATCCATAATGTGTTTCATAAATCTCTGTTGAAAAAATTTGTGGACTCTGGCAATGGTTCATCTCCGTCGGCCCCGGTTGTGGTGGATGGAGATGTTCATTTTGAGGTAGGTCGCATAGTGGACTCTTGCCTACTTAAAAGATCTCTCCAGTATTTGGTGCATTGGCGTGGCTATGGTCCTGAGGAGAGGACGTGGGTACCGGCAGCAGACGTCCATGCCGACCGATTAGTGAAAAATTTTCATGGCTGCATCCTAAGCGACCTCGTCCTAAGGGTCCTGGGGCCCCTTCTGGAAGGGGAGGTACTGTTTCAGCAGTGCTGGGATTGCTACTGGGTTGATGGAATTCGGTGCGGGTTTTAAGATGGTTCAGCACCTTCTAGCTTAGTAGATGTGATGTAATGTGCTCACATCTGTGGATGATTAGCTGGATTTTTAGCTGGGATGGATAGGAAGCTACAGTGCTGTCAATTGTCAGTTGCTCACTGTCTGAGCTGGCAGTGAGTGGCGCCCGTGGACAGCGTGGTGTCCACTGCTCCTTACTCCGGATGGCTCTTTGTGCTGTGGCTTATTCTACTAAAGCTAAGTGCTGTGCTTTATTTTGTTTTATCCTTTATCAGTTTGGCTAAGTAGGGTTACTTAGGTCCCAGGAACAAATGCAGGCCCGCATCTATTGACGTTACATATTTAAGGAAAGACTTCCCATTTATTATTTGCTAGTTTATTTTGGCTGCCGCACTGTGAGCAATTATTGTGCATGTCTGCAGGTGCTGGTCCAGCATGTCCTTTGCAGACATAACAATCACTTTATCATTATGAGGTATTGAGTGCAGAATGATGGGAAACACAAGGCAACAGCATAAAATGTGAAAAAGGAAGAGGGTCTGAAGATTTTCTGGACTCTCTGTAGATGCCCACGGCAACATCAAAAATGAATATACATACTGCAATGCTGAAGTATTGCAGTATATGGTACAAGTGATCAAATGATACCAAGTCTCCATATGCCCTGTGTAAAAAAAGATTCAATAACATTTTTTTAACAGTTTTAAATATATATATATATATATATATATATATATATATATATAAACTTTAAAAAACCCTTCTCTCATTTTTCCAAATTTTTTTTGAATCCCGGCCCCCCAAAAAATGTAAATAAAAAGTGATCCAAAAGATGTATGCACACCATAATGGTACTAATAAAACTCCAGCTTACCCCTCAGAAAAACTAGCCCTCAATAAAGCAAAATCAATGAAAAAATGTAAAAGCTTCGGATCTTAGAATACGGCGACGGAAAGTGATATTTATGAAATATTTTTTACTTTTTAAAAATAGAAAAATAAAAAACTCCATAAATTTCGTAGCACCGTAATCGTACTGAGCCTTAGAACAAAGTTTATATGTCATATTTATGGCAATGTGAACACTGTAAAAACTAAATCCACCGAGAATGGAGTAATTGCACTTTTTAGCCACTTAAAAATGTTTAAATGTTTTTCCATATATTATATGGTACATTAAACAGTGCCATTGAAAAGTGCAACGTGTCCTTCAAAGAACAAGCCCTTATACAACTATGTCAGGGGGAAAAATGAAAAAGGTATGGCTCTTGGCATGCGGGGACGAAAAAACAAAAAAGTGATAAATCTCAGATCCTGAAAGGGTAAAACTTCAGTACAAAAATTGTGCTCCTCGTGTAGCACCAAGGGCACCATTGTGGCCAGAGACAAAACTACTGAGATGCCTTTTGGAACACCGACCACCTCCCTCGGCCATGCCCACCTCCTCTCCCCCCAGCACCAGAGAGGTTAAGAAATCATCGTGTGGCAGCGTTGCCTCGGTGCTCTGCTCTCCCAGATTTTGTGATCTAGGTCGGTTACAGAGGGTGGTAGGTAACCATAGAAACGGTGTTATAAAACAGCATGCCATCTGACGTTTAATAAACTGCTGGCGCGGAGTTACACCTGAGATGAACTCGACATCTCCAGTAATTACTCCAAGCTTGTTACAAGTTTACGCCGTATTTTGTTGCGCTCCCTTCGGGAAGAAATCAAAGCTTCTGGTAGTCATAAACATTTTAATACCGGGCTGCACTCGCCACAGGAGGGCCACGATTTTAATTGTCATCTGCTTGGTAGCTCTTATACATTTTACATAGTCACCAAATTCGCCCCAAGGCCAATTTCTAGCACAAAGCGCAGCATTTGCATCGACTACGGGTGGGGGGGGCGCAACTCATGCTGGATTTTTCAGGAGCTATAAAATGACCTTTTCTTTTCATTGACGATGAGCCCCCAGTGGGGCGTGACCCCCCTTCCTTTTCGACCATCCTTCTGTCACATGCTTTTTTTGGCATTAAATAAATGATTGTCCATGCGTGTTAATAATATTAATGACATAGACAACCATTTCCAGAAATAGAATAACAGGTGCTGCAGTAGAACATTAAATTACCCGAGCCTGAATATTGGTCAGCAAGGTTATGAAGACGATCCTATGTGGGAGAGAGAAGGGTTGGGGTCTGGCAGGAGGATTACAGAAGAAGGGAGGGTTGGGGTCTGGCAGGAGGATATGGAGAGGGAAGGGTTGGGGTCTGGTAGTGTTCTGTTGATTGTGCTGCTCATCTGACAGGTCCAGTGCATCTAAAATACCTTCAGATGGATATGTGCAGGACATACAGGAATGGCTCTGGAAGAAGTTGGAGGACATTACTTTGCTTATATTTTTGTTTAGTAGCTATTTATTTTTTCAAACTCTGTTTCTGAGAAACAGCTTCCCACAGTTTTCCCGTATCCTGGATGGCAATTCCGTCTGGTTATGCATAATCATGGAATAGGGGACCTGTGTTCGGGCACCTTTGAGTCACAGCTAAACAGTAAAGTCAAATCACAATTGCAAGGTCACTATATACAGAGCCAGACAGCAATTTCTGGAACTCTGTACTGTAACATCATTGTGTGTATGATCCCTGAATTGTAACATCACTGTGTGTATTATCTCTGTACTATGACATCATTGTATTTATTATCCCTGAGCAGTCATCACTGTGTGTATTATCTCTGTACTATGACATCATTGTATTTATTATCCCTGAGCAGTCATCACTGTGTGTATTATCTCTGTAATGTGACATCACTGTGTGTATGTATTATCCCTGTACTGTGACATCACTGTGTGTATTATCCGTGTACTGGGACATCACTGTGTGTATTATCCCTGTACTATGACATCACTGTATGTATTATCTTTGTACTGTGACATTGCTGTACAAATTATCCCTGTACTTTGACATCATTGTATGTATTATTTCTGTACTGTGACATCACTGTGTGTATTATCCCTGTACTGTGACATTGCCGTGTATTATCCCTGTACTCAAATAAGATCCAAGAGAGAATCCCGCAGCACACCAGGCAATACGCTAAGAGAGCAGAGGTATTCAGCAATGTATGCCAAGCCACTGAAGGGACTATGGACCTCCAGTCCCCAAGTCAGACATCAACAAAGAAGAAGTGGCAGCATCCATTGAGGGTTTTAAAGTAAAATCAGCAACTTTATTACTCCATATTCAAAGCGGTACAGGCCTGCGACTTCTTTGTTGATGTACTCAAATAAGAGAGATGGAACAATAACTCTGCAGCGCCACCTTTTGAATGGCAGCATACCTTCAAATCAATGTGTTATGACCCGAAGGGTCCTGCAGGGTAGACAAAGGGTTATTAGATCCCAGGGACCTCGCTATGAGCCCTTCGGGGGACATAGGGGGCATCCTTCAAAGGGAAAAAGTC
Source organism: Eleutherodactylus coqui (assembly GCF_035609145.1). Lineage (NCBI taxonomy): Eukaryota > Metazoa > Chordata > Amphibia > Anura > Eleutherodactylidae > Eleutherodactylus > Eleutherodactylus coqui. Next base: position 227,817,437 of record NC_089839.1, read on the forward strand.
TGTTTCTCCTTCATAACGGGTTGCCGGTGATCTACCTAGCAGCAGCGCCTCTTCCGATTGGCTGCCGTCACCGGATTATCTGATTCGTTGTCCTCTCCATCTGACGGGATTTTTATCATTCGAGGAAACCAACCACGGGATGTAGTGGAATAAGAGCTCCGGGGATTGGTGGGGTAGCAGAAGTCGAGCGGAGCCCCGGAAAGTGTGTGTGGGGGAGGAGTAGTGAGTCAGCAGGAGGAGGCAGAGAAGAGCGTGGAAACTGACAGTGAAGGAAGGAATGGCGAGCCAGAGCAATGCAGTAGTTGGGTGTCGGGAGCCGACAGCGCCCGAAGTGGGAGAGGAGTCTTTTTTAACCCTGCCAGAAGGAACCTGAGCTAGGCAGACACCGCGGAAGCTGGACGGAACATAGCCATTCCAACTGAGAGTTATCTTGTCCCTACAAAGCCAGAGGTCAGTGTGTCCATAGGAGAGCCTACACTATTTCCTCTATTACTCCATAAATAACTTTCCAGTACTGCAACTGCTTAACTTAGTCTGTCAGCCTATCCCATTCTTCCAACTGGAGAGTAAAAGACTAAATGTATGTCATTCCATCTGTGCCAGAAGTTGTTGGAAGATTGTCTGCTGGTTTAATTCCAGATTGTTAACATTGTACTTAGTCTGAGAAGTTCAAGTAAACTGTGTGCCTTCGGTTTTACTAAAATACTTTGGACTTGTCTTTTTATCATGTTATTACTACTCACTCAAAGGCACTGGCATCACACCGAACTTACACTAACCACTAATTGCTATGCCAGGAATTACGTTTGCAATCCCACCTGCTGCATGAGAGATTTTCGGCAGAGTAGCCACCACTGTGACGAGGCCGGAATTGGTGCACCCACTCAAGCTACTCACGCTCGCTTCAAATGCTTGACCCTTTATACAGGTCTGTAGATTGGGAATTGAAAACCAAGCCAGAATCCATACACAGACAGCTGTTTTGGGTAATTCCTCTTATCAGTGTGCAATAGGATCCTGGCTTGGCTAGTGAGAGGCGTATGACATGGGTCAGGTAGGGGTATCATCACTCCTTAGGGAGAGCACCAAGAAGGTGAGTGAGGAGACTTATAAGTGCATCCATGCTTCTCTGGGTAATATGCAAATAAGAGAGATGGAATAATATCCCTGTACTATGACAACACTGTGTGCATTATCCCTTGCTCTGACATCACTGTGCATATTATCTCTGTACTGTGACATCACTGTGTATTATCTTTGTACTGTGACATCACTGTGTGTATTATCTCTGTACAGTGATATCACAGTGCGTATTATCTCTGTAGTGTGACATCACTGTGTGTATGACCCTCTAGTGTGACATCACTGTCCAATTATCCCTGTACTATGACATCACTGTGTGTACCTTTCCTGTATTGCAAGGGTATCAAACTCATTTTCACTGGGAGTATAAGTATATTGCCTACTTGTACATGAAGCTACTGAAAAAAAGGATATATAACTCATGGTTTTTAACCTCTATGGAAACCCTTATCTTGATCAGAAACTATGCATGGTCTGGAGTACATTCTGGTCTTGGTTAACCATTTCCTTCCCAGGCCTAGCTACCACACATATACATTCAATATGCAGGAAACCTATGAAATGCGCTTACGCCCAAATATTGGCTACAGTAATAAGAGGGTACCCCATATTGGCCCAAGTAGTAATAAGTGACCCCCATAGTAGTCTGAGTAGTAATAGCAACCCCCCTATTGTACTCTCGTCGTGCAGCATTTCCACAGGCATTCAACACACTGTCCGCAGCTCGGGTTCGGCAGACCCCACAGCTTCTGCGCTGCGTAGAAGATGGTGCACACAGACAGCAAGGGGGCATTGGGGGTAGGAGGTCAGCGGTCACAGACTCTGCATTGCCACCGCTGGCCCGCTGCAGGCTGGGTTATTGGAATGCCTGCTAGGTTTGCTGCACGTCCGGCAGGCCATATAAAATGAGGCGCTGGGTCTGATTCGACCTTGTGTTTCACATGGGTGCTGTATCAGGTCGAAAACCCTGAAGCATCTGTCTGTAGTGTATCTTCCCTTCTGGAGAAGACTGTGGTTTGTCATGTATTCCCAGCCAGGTTACAAGGTCTGTTAGCAGGTCGGACATTGACTTCCAGTAGGGGGCGATGCGGAGGCATTGCTCCTGTAATGTGACATCGCTGAGGATGTTTTGCATTACGGACAATTAGTACTCAGCCAATAACAGGAATGGGATAAGCGGTCCTGCATGGGGATAAATCCTCCAGATAACAATGCTGAAGTACTATGAATAGATTACGATTCTCCGTGTCGCACCGAACCCAGAATGTGAATCACGAGTTCACCTGAAATGATTATAAACGGTGCTTGTGTCAGCGGCGAGGATTTAAGGCACATTGTACGTCTCGCAGGACAATAAACGAGGAACTGTTCTTACAATTTATATGCTAGATTTCAGATGATGCGCCCGGCGCTCCGCTGCGCGCGGGTATCCTTGAGACTGGCACTCTGAAGCTCGTATCTAATGGCGCTCTGACTGCTTCTCTACATAATGACTTTTAGATAGAATCCGGCTCTTCTAATAAGAGAAAAATACATCATCCTGTGGACGCGGTAAGCCACGGTGTAGCTACAGGATTTGCAATCTCAATTGGGTCCTAAAGTACTGCGACTCCTCCCCGTCCTATGATGTCATAGCGCTATATCATCGTATATATTCACTACAGGGCCTGCAAGCTCACAATCTTCTTTTTCTCCCTGGAGGTTTAGTTACTTGGACTTTATAACCCTTGCTGCAACAGAAATCCATTCCTTTTGCCCTGCTGAGTTTGCGGTGGGTTTATGTCCACAGACAGAGCTGCAGTGTAAAGCATGAAGGACAGATTATCAATGTTAAACCGCTTCCCACCCCAGGATGTAAACTTACGCCCTGGCAGGGAAGAGGTTCTCGTGAATGGATGCACACCATCCGCAATGGAAGCCGTCTATAAC